>NC_087551.1:38063347-38366377 GCF_036250125.1 Pseudopipra pipra | reverse complement strand
TATGGTCAACAACAGCACAGCAAATTTGCAGTGTCACACTGTGGCTGAGGAGATGCCCAAGACAAGGTATTGCAGCGCTTGGGAAAGATCAATCGAGACGTTGTACAACGGAGAGCAGAGTTTTGTGTGGCATGGTAAGAAGGACTTGGACTCAGTAAGCCAAATGCCTTCTGCTTCTATTTGTAAATGGCAGTCAACCAAAGCATTTTCAAAATTCATTTCAGTTTGTCTTTTTTCTCACTTTTTAGCATTTGTCTCATAGATTTTTTTCTGCTGCTTTGTGACTTCTATGGGGTCTGATGGCCAGGGTCTCAAAGTCTTTGTGTGTGATCATTGACCGTTCCCTATGGAATTGCTGGGTCATAGAACTGCAGGCAAAACAGCTTTCAAGAGAGAAATTCTCAGCCTGATTTCTGATTTTCAGGTGAGCTTTGCGCACCACTCCTATGCCACTTCATCTGAAGTTATTGGAGCCCTGGTGTGACTGTGCAAAGGGATTTGAACATCTGGAGGCTCAAGTGGGCTGAAAAACCTGTACTGGGCTGCTAATTGTCTGGCATTTACCAGCTTGACTGACTTGTGAAACAAAACTTGCGAAGCAACTTCTTGACATAAAATTTGTCAGCAACATCTGTAATAAATGAATATAATGTCTATCTTCAAAAGTACTGAGCCAGATCTTCAGGCTGCGTTGCTCTGAATAATTTTAAAAGTGTATCTTCTTCCCTTCTGAAACATTAGCAGACATTGAATTGTTAATAAGAACTTGGTGTACTTAATGGTCCCTGAGGAAAGAAACATCAGGTGTTTCATGTTGGTCTTTTTTTTTTTCATGTGTCGAGCACCAAGCTGTAGTTCAGCTGTGATATACTATACTGTTTTATTTCTCTCTCCATGGGAAATAAGTTACATTGTATACCAAAGTATTCCTTAGTGCTTCCTAGGGAGAGGATGTGGACTCGTAAGTTTCTGGTCTTTTGTTTGTGCAAGCCAGTGCCTCTTTGATGGACTGCATTTCTACTTTCCTGACATGAATCCATTCCTAGGATTCCTTTTCCTCTAAATAGTACCCAAGATTTTCCAATTGTTATTATACATTATCTTCATGCATCTTTCTTTTAGGGACTATTTGGCTTATATGCCTAAAACCCAATTAAGATTAGGAAAGGTTTAAAGTACTGGCAAGTTCATCTTCTTATTAGTCTGTTTATTTAACTGGGAAAAACTCAGAAACCTATGGACTATCAATCCATAGATCCCTTTTTCTCTGTAACCAACATGTTGGTTCTATTGGCATTTTTTTGGTTATTTGTAATTGCTGAAGAAGCCTTTGAAACTGTACCAAGTATCTACCAAAATATACAGGATTGTGTAATGCATTAGATGTCATTAAATACTTAAGTTAGATCCCTAGCGCACACATGTACAATCATTACTTGTAATATGTATTAACAGTTTTAGCTCTAAAAATTTAAGGTTAAACTCTGTAGTAGGCACTGTCATTAATTTGCTCATAATTTCTCAGTATGCATAGGGATTTGTTGGAGAGGGTCAATAGTTAGTGGGGTATTTGCTGAGGTTTCTTCCTCTTTTTAAGGATAGTTTTGAATTTTATTTCAATTATTTCAGTGAGTCTGGTTACCTTTTTGAAATTCAAAGAAATTAAAAGTGTACATCTTGAACAGGGAATAAATGCCTGTATTCTTTTGGGTCCTGATTCTGCTAATGCTGCCTGTGGAACAGAATAATGCTATAGGAGAGTGTCTGTTATATTAAAATAAAGAATCGAGGAAATAAAACTTCAGACTTTCAAGACTAGAAGGTAGGGAGCTGTCTGTAAAAGAGGAATATATTTAGAAAAATGATTTCAAGTTGCTAGGACTTATTTCTAAGGGGGAAAAAAGAGAAAAAATATGTATTTAACAACAGTTAGAGGAACTAGGACTTCATCTCTTAAAAGTCCTGTGGAGGACCCCTATATGCTAAGTTGCGCAGAATTTAATCTACCTCTGAATGATGAAAGGATGAGATGAGCCAGCCAGAATTTCAGCCTCTGCTTCCAGGGAATCTAGGTTTTTTTGCCTTAGTGATTAGATCTCAAAGGTGCTTTCTCTGGCTATAAATCCCTCCTAATTGATTAAAAGAATTTTATACAAACTGAACGTATCTCCATGAGGTAGTAAGGTGCTTCCATTATTTCAGTGCAGCAACCAAGTGGATTAAAAGTCAGGTATTTGAGAAAACCATAGGTTATTCTTGGTTGGTTTCTTCTTGTTTCTCCTTTTTCATTTAGAATACTTGTTGCATAAATAAATAATACATCTTTGATTTTCCAGTTCAGTTTCTGGTATCACGATTCCAAAATGTTGTAATTTCCTATATCAGATGTAGAAAATTCCCTGAAGATTAGGAAAAAGGGATTAATTTCTTTACCTATCTATTTATGTATACATGCATTTGTTTATTTTTTACATTTGCTCTCATGGCTAAAAGTTTAAAACCAGTGGAATTCTGTTGTTCCACTTGTGTGAAACTTGAATAAGCATATGGCAATGGAGATACAGAAAAACAGGTGATTGCTCTTGATCTGCTAATTAACTCAGTAGTTTAAAAAGGCTGATCTTGGTGTTTAGAATTTTAAATATAAAAGCAGAATAGGGTCTTTTTCAAATGTTTTAGTATCATATAGACCTAATATGAATGAAAACATCTTTTTTTCTTGAAATTTATGATTCAGCATAATAGCACATTTTCATTTTAGGATAGTCTCTACATTCTCTATCATCAAAATCAGACTTTCAACATAGATATATCAAATGTTTTTTCATCAATTTTTTTTGTTTGTTTTAAAAATCTAATTATTTTTTTCATCCTGAAAGTATCCAAAGGAGCTTAAACTTTCAAGGAGAAGTTTTAGACTATTTTTTTAGAATGAAATAACATATTTCTAACAGTTTCCTGACCCAGAATACCATACTCAGTTGTGAGGACTGGGTCAGAGAGGAGAAGCACGTGATTTTGAGCTTTGTGCCAGTGGGAGGGGACATGAACCCAGGATTTTTCTGCTCCATTTACAGAGAGCTGAGAAGCAGCAGCAACAGTATTGCACTGGGAAAAGCTGTGCATTATTTCATTTCTAACCTCTGTGCAGAAGTATGAAAATCGGGGTGCTTGGGATAGTCCAGCATATCTATTCTTCATCAGAAGAAAACAAGCACAATCCGTGTTTTTATATGTGCAAACACATCTCCTGAAAAAATATCTCCCTCTGCCTGACAGTGACCAAATGAGCCTATACGTTTGTCTCACAAATGTAATAAACCAAGGAAACAGAACATTTATATGATACCGTTAATCTAAGAATAGCACAGGATACTTGTATCTGCAACTTCTGATAATGACTAGATAGGAAGCATGGATAAACTGCGGGAGATTGCCAGCTCAGATGGCAAGGACTTGACAGCACAGTTGTCTGAGGGCAAGCACAGCACTCTCTTATTCACAGGTGCAGATGCCTGTATCAAGGTATCTGTTGCTATGCTTAGCCCTCCACAGAGGGCTATAACAAGTGGGCTGGAGTGGATACGGTCTAAGCTTCATTATGATTTTAGAGGAGGTTAACTAATTACCATAGATAATTGCAAGGAAAAAATCCTACAAAACCAACACGATGGATGCATGATCTGTTCAAAGCATGACTTAGAGCAGACTGCGTTAGAGCAAGCTGGCAGGTCGTACAAGGGATAAGGTTGCTGTAGCACAAAAATTGCACAGAAGTACAGCTGTCTAATGTCACTATGATTTCATTATTCCATTTTAATAGTTGGAAAGTGAATTCTGTGTAATGTTCTTCAAAGGCCACTAGAAAAAAACCTGTAGTAACAATACTGTGCTGGGTCTTTCCCTGAGCAGTCAGGATTGGTTGTTCTAAATGTATGATTTTTTTTTTATTAAAAAAAAAAATATTTTTCTATTACAAAGTCCGAAACAGGAAAACAGTAGCACATAACCTGAACCTCTTAGTTAGGGGTTCTTTAGAGATTTTTCTAAATTTGGATCATAATTCACACTCCTGTCTAGTAAGCAATGCAGTTTTGAAAAACAAATCACTTTGTTTTTTATACTGGACATATTGATTGCTTTCTAGATGCTGTTCTCCATAATTTTTAATGCTATCCTTCCCATAGCAATACTGTATTATTGTTTGGATGTAAATTGATTAGATATCACATATGCAAAGAAACACATGCAGCATTGTGTTCCATTGCAGAAGGTGTTAGCTGAAACATTCACACTGCTAAGGAAGGATAAAAAGTGTTGAGGCAAGATTGTGCTTGTTCTTTGTTTCTGTGGGAATTCATTCCTCCCGTTCTGGCTAATTTTTAGGAAAACTTTCTCTACTTCCTGTGTAATCAGTATCTCCATAGAAATTTCTATTATGCCAAAACAGTAAAGTTTTATGCTTGTAAAAAGGCCAAGTTCCTAAAGGACAACTTGAAATATTACTCCCAGAGGGATCAGCCTGAACAATGCACTGCGAAAATGTAATCATGTTTAGGGATCTGCCCATTAAGCAGTACTGCCATTAGTGTTTGTGGCATTTTTGTTGTGCAGATGAAAATATAATGCAGTATTCTATTCACTATTGCATGCCGTGTAACACTGAAGTCCTATTTTTGTTTTGCATTACGTTTCTCCAGTAAATTACTGTCCTTCAAAAACAAAGCTTCTGCCACCCAGTCTGTCCCCTCCTAGTCACTACCAACAGGGACAAGTTTGTCACAGTGGAAGTGGTGGAAGAACTTCAAGAAAATGGTGAGCAAATAGATTAACAGTCTGAGCTCATTTGCTGCTCATAAGCATGCAGGAGGAAGAAGCGTGGTTTAAATCCTTGATTTAAAATCAAGGAATAAATTGTTTGATTTTCACACATGAGCAGGCATCAGAAACCTCCACTCTACTCAAGATTTCTTATATGTCTAGGAAAACTCTGATTTACTATAAGTCTACATCAGGCAAAGCATCAGCAGCTGGTCAAGGGGGTGCGATTGTTCCGCTCTGCTCTGCACTGGGGTGGCCTCACCTTGAATATCGTGTGCAGTTTTGGGCACCACAATGTAAGAAAGATATTAAGAGGGTGTCCAAAGGAGGGCAACAAAGGTGGTGAAGGGCCCTGAGGGGAAGCCGTATGAGGAGCGTCTGAGGTCACTTGGTCTGCTCAGCCTGGAGAAGAGGAGACTGAGGGGAGACCTCACTGCAGTCACAACTTCCTTGTGAGGGCAAAAAGAGGGGCAGGCTCTGATCTCTTCTCTGTGGTGACCAGTGACAGGACCTGAGGAAATGGCCTGAAGTTGTGTCAGGGGAGGTTTAAGTTGGATATTAGAAAAAGCTTCTTCGTCCAGAGGGTGGTTGGGCACTGGAACAGGCTCCCCTGGAAAGTGGTCACAGCACCAAGCCTGACAGAGTTCAAGAAGCTTTTGGATGATGCTCTCAGGCATGTGGTGTGACTCCTGGGGATGGTCCTGTGCAGGGCTAAGAGCTGGACTCAATGATCCTTGTGGGTCCCTTCCAGCTCAGCATATTATGTGATTCTGTGAAATGCTGTTGCCACTCACTCACAACCATTAGGAACTCATCTTCCACTAGATTTTAACTTTAATGAGGTGGCGAGGAAACATAATATTTGTAAAAACAAAGAATTAAAAAAAGGATATTATACATGTGTACCAGTTCTATTTTTTGCTGTTTCTGTTGGAGCAAGGCCATCAACTTTTAAATGAGAAAAATTCTAATTTCTAGCTTCACAACCCTTGAAAATGAAATAGTATCTAAAAAGTGCCTTCATAAAAGCATCAACATGATAGTATAGTTGTAGTAACTTGTGAAGCTGCACAACATATTTATTCAGTCTGCAGACCAAAACACTTAGTCTACTAACTCTGAGGATTCAGGTAATCAAAATAAGATCCTTCCATCTTCTACGCTTTCATCTTCCATTCTTTATCACCTGTAGTTGAGGTTCTTTGAACTTACTGTCAATCAATTTTTATTCATTGCCTACTTAAAAGGTCTTCAGTTATACCTGTGCTTTTCACAGCTGCTACCAAAGAAATCCTAATATAATGTGTTTCAGAGCTAGCAGAGGCTACATGCCTTCAAATGCTAGGAATCTGTTATGAAAGATATAGTATTTTTTATTATATGATTTTTATGAATTCTTAGAAAACTTCAGAGAATGTTGAGTCATACTACTTCATTTGCATACACTATCCTAATTCTGTTCAAAAATGTGTTCTTAGATCTGTATAATGATTTTACCTGCATCCCATTTTATCTTTTGAAAGAATCACTATAATCGCCAGTCTGCTTTATCCCCAGTCTAAGGTAATTTCATAGACCCTTTGTGAGGGCTTAATATGAACCTGTATCCCCTAATTGCTCTGTTTCTTTGAGCTGTTTTCAGACTCCTCTCACATACCAAAGATATTGCACATATGTAAAGTGACAAACCCTCCTAATGTGCAAGGTTGTAAGACCAACCCCTTCAGTTTCTCCAAAAGTTTCCAGATATGGGCATGAGATAAAGTTTTAAAACTGTACCGTTATGCCCATTTGAAGAACAACTCTTTCTGTTACACTAGAGAAAAACACTGGCTGCATTTCAAAGTTGAAAACATATTTTATCATTTCTTAACTTTTCTGTTGCTGATCCTATTTTTTTCTTTCATCATTTTAATATAGACATGCTAAATGGATTATCACGTGCTCAAATTAAAACCTTCTCAAAGGGGACCCTGTCTCTGTAAACTGTGAGGAATCTTGATATCCTGCTGCAGCCTATGTTTTCAGCCCTACTTTCCATCTTTCCTGTTCTGTCAGCCACAGATAAATATAGTTAACACAATCATTGCTGTCTTATTCAGCATCTAAGGAAATCCTTAGATGTCATCTTTGTTTAGAGATTAATTGGTTCCATTTTGCCAAACTTCTTGGTTGACACCATTGATATTTAAGGTAAGGAGAACTAGAACATTGATAAAAAAAAATTATATAGGGTCATAGAATTTTTTAGGTTGGAAGAGGCCTTTAAGATCATCAAGTCCAACCAGTAACCTAATACTGTCAAGTTCACCACATTAACCACATTATAAGCCAACACATTAACTGCAAAAGGTATTTAAAAAAAAAATTCTTCAAATTAGGATCACATAAAATTAAACTGCCATGCAACACTAGCACTTTAGAGATAATTTGTCTTATTTCATCTCAAAGATAAATTCAGGGGTTTTAATTAGTAGTTTTTCCTTCTTAGCTTTCCATTAGCAAGGTGAAAAGAACATTGTGGCATCATGAAAAGTCCTGTGAAATGTATATTGGTCTGTTTTCAAAATAGACCATGGAGTTTTTATCTACTAGACTGTGATAAACTGATGACTATGGCTACAGTGTAATCACTCGAGATAATGTGCCTCATATAAACATCCCACAGCTAGTTTGGGATTGCTGGATCCGGGATAATTAGAGAGTTCAGTTCAAGTTAGCAGCCTACATCCGTATCTACCAAACTTCTCAGACAGATTATATAGTCAGTGTTAACTGACCTTGCGCTTCATGTTGCTGCAGATGTCAGTAACCCTTAGTATCATCATACTACAGCCTCTATGCCTGTGTGACTGTTAAAGCTTCTAGAGTTTTATTTGAACAGGGAACATGAAATGGACCATCAACAATGGTCTTTGCATTGATTTTATGGGGCATGTGCATTCACCACCTCACCAATGGATTTTGGGGCCAAATGGAATCAGGCAGCTGTTGTTCTGCTTAGACATTAGAATTGAAAATGATAATAAAATGCTTTTGCATATCTTCCTTAATCTTAAACTTTATAGCTATGCTTAAAGGTAGGTGCAAGATGAATAAACATCCCTTAAGAGTCTTTAGTGTGGTAATACACTGGATTCCTTTTAATTTAAAGCAGTGTGCTCTGCAAATAATACTGATATTGGCCACTTTGGATTTTAAATTATGCCAATTACTCTGCAGTGCCTCAATCCATGAAAATATTTACAGGCTTCTCTTAGGCTTTCTTTGGCACTGAATAGCCAAGATCAGGGCATGTATAGCCAAACCTGATGTTTATCTTTCATGTTATACATCTATGTTCTGAGCACCACCAGAATATGTTTTTAATTAGAGTCTTCGACCTCAAACTACAAAAGGTGAACCATGTTGTCATCTCTGTACAGAAAGCCAGTCTGAGTTGTTCCAGCAGAAATTCCAGGCTGAATAGAAGATGGCTCTTCTGGAGTTTTCAAGCTTCAGAGGCTAGACTTTTCCAGCCAATCAGCTAAGCAGCAATGGCAGAAACACTGCACCCACTGACACAATTTAGAATTGTGTTGCAGCAGGAAATTGCCCTGTGATCTTATGGATTTCAAGAGACATTTGTTTTCCTGCTTTTTGGTCTGTGTGCACATGCTGGTTGCTTTTCCATCTAGCTGATAAGTACAGTTTTGTACCTAGTTAGTGTGCACGAGTTGCAGCCTTCCATCATCACTACCCATGCTTAGTGCCCTTTGGAAGAAGCTCTGCCTTTGTCATAAATGTAGTGCTTTACAACAGTCATATGGGCAAATTCTCTGTGAGTTCCTCTCATAATCCTATGATATGATATAAGCAAAATTTAGTAATAAAATATGTACTAAAGCTTTCAGCATAAGGTGGAATTCCTACATGGCCTATTCAATTTAGAAGAGCATCTATGTTTGATTTATTTGGTCTTTTGTGTTTATTCTTTGAAGTTTTGGGGTCCTTTTAAGCATTCTCAAAGACACTTAACTCTACATTCACATTTTTCGTATGTATCAAGACAGCCTGTCTTCTGCCTCAGTTGATACAACAGCTGTTGATACCAAACAACCTCTTGCTTTACAAGTTCATTTTCGGAGGAACATATTTACCCCTTTTACTCTCATTAAATGGGAATAAAACATTTGTATATTTTTCCCTGGGTGCAAATAAGGGAAAACTGGTCTCAAAAGAAAACTGATATGTAAAACAATCTTCTGTCTAGTGATCTTTCCTGCTCTCCCATCTCAAATTGCAGATTAAAAATTCAATAACCCAGATGTATTTATATAACATTGCAACATTTTTAAACTTAGTAAAACAAAAATTAAACAATTGTTTTGGTGAACTTTGATGAAGGATAAGTTTGGCCTAAATATTGCCTTTGGGGCAGGTGGTTTTTTTTTTTTTAGTTGTTTGATTTTGTTTGTTAGGACTGATATTATATAAACACATCTAAGTTATTGCATTCTTTTATTTTTAACTAGAGAGCAGCAGGAATCAGGAGGAAGCAAACAACTCTGGAATGAGAAACACCACTGAGAGGACTCAAGTGTTAGTAGCAGGTGTCAGCAGGGCACTGGGCATGAGCACAATGTTCAAATCATACTCCTGCAGAACTGGGCTGGTACATCATGATTTTGCTGTATCCACTTGTGCAAGAATCTGGCACGTTTCTGACCCTTGGATATCTTTCAGAATAATCTGCTCTGGATTAAAAACAAAAGAAATATAAAAAGGAAGGTAGACTTTGAAAAACTGTGTGATGTGTCTGCAGAACTCACCATCAGAAAGTGTTTCAAGATACAAAGTAAAATTAGATTTTCCCAGATTTTGTGTGTTACAGTAGGTCTTCCTTGGTTCTAATAAGAACTACTTTTTTCTAACTCAGTGCAGGGCTTACAATTGGTATGAGCTCTTACTACCCTTGCTTTTGTTTATGCTTATTAATTTTATATTATTACCAACTTTATTTTTTGGGGGGGACATAAAAGAAAACGCAAAGGGCAATGAATTAATATTACAATCAAAAATCAAAAATTTTCTATATTTTATATTCATTCATCTTATCTAGTGTGGCAAATTCATCTTTTCCTCTGCCTAGAAAGTTCAGGACATGATTAAGTTAGGGAATACATACAATAAAGATACTAAACTATGGTAGATTTCTCAGTAATGCTTACGTTTATAATGAAAGCTTATTTCACTGAAACTGAACATGTATTGCTTTACATGGACAAAGAAAAAACCAAAACTTAACTCATGAAGTTATATATTGTCTATAATAAGAATTTTTTTTTAATTCTCTAGTCTCGAGATTTGTCAAATTATATTTAATGTGTTCCAGATGCTACAATTAATCTTCAAAAAATGTATAGAGAATTGAGAAAAGACAAAATTTTATTGATGTCCTTTCAATTACAGCTGAACTGATTTGTGTCCATATGTGTATTTTCAGGTACATGTTTTTGAAGGTAACTTATTTATGGAGTATTTGTAGTTAATTCTGTCTTTTGATCAATCACTACGGTGGAAACTATGTAATTATCAGGACCGAATTAATGTCAGACCAACTATGTTATAATAATTGAGTGGTTTTAAGTGCCATTAGAATCAAATAGTGTTGCATTGTTTGTATTATTCCACCAAATGGAATATATCTAATACACGTATGTAAATATATTTCCTGTCTCAAAATTATATGAAATAGTTACTTTTGATTTCTAATTCAGGCTCTTTTCTTAATCTTTTGGCAAGACCATAAGCCCTAGACATGGCAAGACTTTCCCAGCTCTTCACTACAGAACAGTGATTATTGCAAAACTGCATTTTTTCAGTGCTATACTTAATTATGAGAGCTTAAACTGTAAGCCTAGCATCTTCTAGAGTATATAGGAAAAGGCACCTACAAAGCCATCACAGTGTGTGAGAATCTCCCTAAAAGAACCACCAGGAAGTGCTGAGGAGAGAGATGGGGTCTGTAGCACACCTTTCATGCAGAATAAAAGGAAACTTCATCTTGCACTCATGAATTTTTTTCGTATAGTCAGTCAGCAGCATTTGGCACACACTGTACTTGGAAGAGAAAAGTATTTTTTCAATATAGGTTTGAAGAAAACGTTTTGCTTGAAGATAATTCATGCTTCCTGCTCCCAGAGGGTGTCCCAACTATCTGGGAGTGAAGCACCATGATTGGGCTTTCCCCAACAGTTCTGCCACCAGGGTCCTCCTTTGCCTAAAGCAACAAAACTCAGTGCTGCCTGCAGAGCTGAGGCATCCTGGCCTTCAGAGAGCAAAGGGTCCCCTCCCTCCTGAATAACTTGAATATTTTCATGTAAATGCAAAGATCTGCAGTTTGTATCAGCTCTGTTTTATTTTGCCTCTGGTTTGGTGACCCCAGAGAAAGTGTCAGAGAAAGCCAAAGAAAGGGCTGTGTGTAACTCCCTGTATACATGTTTGGGGGGGTTGGTTATTTTAGGAGGTGGTTTTGTGTGTTTTTTGGGGGGATTTGTGGGTTTGGCTCTTCAATTCACTTTTAGGGCATCATTTTGAACTAAGTAGCACATAATCAGGCAAAGTTATTGAATTCTGTTTAGTGTCTCTATAACTCAGTGTTATGAAGAAAACCTTCAGTCAAGCGTGGTTTTAATAACGACAAACCAATGCCAAAATCAATGGGTTTAAAGGATTTTATCCTCTCAGGTCTCCAGAAGAATAATTTAAAGTTTTTATTTTTCCTTGAGCACTGTTTTTTTTCTTTTTAAAAGCTTTTCATTTTCAAATATCAGTGTGTTTCCTACTTGTTTTCATACATTTGAAGGGATTTTATGCTTTGTCAGCTCTCAGTAAAAATTAAGGTCTATTCAAATGACCTGACTATCCCTGTAAAGCGTTGTTGATAGAGGGAAGGAAGAGGAGTGGGAATGACAGCAACATAACAAATGAGAGAAGAGAGTGACAAGGCTGACGGATGTAGACTAAAATCCCTGTGTCTAAGGCTCCACAAAAATAAGGTTGAATTCTTTCAATAAGTTTTGTCTACATCTCACTTGAAACCTCAGTAAATAGGATGGAAGTTTTGTTTAGGGAATGGTCAATATTTCACTTATTTGACTTCACCCCAAAAACTCTCTTGTTTCTGCAGACTTTTAAGATCGATGATAGTTTTGCCTGTCATATCCCCAGGGAGCATTGCAGAAATGAATGGTGTCTTCCTCCACCTGCTTGTCACAGAAGGGCTTTTGCTCACACCTAAGGGAGATTTCTTTACATGCTGGGACTTGACTTTATCAGTTGTTGACACCCACGGCTTGGTTGAAAGTGATCTTTTTCTGAGCATCCTAGGTTTGCTCCCAGTTACAAGGATTTTGTTTTCACACTATTTATGGGAGTTACCTTCTTCTTGAGGAATAATGTGCTTCCCATGTCTCAGGTTAGATTGAGACCACTCTCCATGTTTCACCAAAAATTGTGTTGTCTGTAGAAAATCAAAGACTCCTTTGTAATTGCCATAGATTGCTTGTGAATGTGGTGAGGGCATCTCCACCTCAGAGCTTCTCTGCCCTGGCAGCTCTCCTGGAAAGAGCAGGCTTAGCAGGACTTCTGTCCTGCCCCAATTCAGCCCTGTGCTGTGGTCCCTGCTCTTCCATTGGCCCCACCGTGTGCGAGACCACAGGAGGCTGCAAGGGGCCTGCCAGGCTGAAAACTAATCACTTCAGGCCTGAGGAATGAGGGGCTGCAGCAACCTGTGCTTCAATTAAACTGCTCCATAATTGGGACTGCATCTGCTCTATCCCATCCTGAAAGTGCAGTCCCTCTCCTCTCCCACTTATGTGTTTCTTGAAGAACCTTCTTGATTCTTTCTGCAGGAGGAGTGAATCTGAGCATAACTATGCCTGTGGTATTTACTCTTCCACTTTCTTGTGTTCCCTAAATTGGATTATAGAATCTGAAACTTTCTTTTCCAAGATATTTTATCTAAATTTACATTTTTAATGTATTCTTATGTTGTGATTTTTTTAAGTGACTTCTGGTGTTTTCATGACTGACAGAGTATTTTATGGACTACAGGACATAAAATGTGCATAATGGGCAAGGTCTACTTCTTAAACTGCCCTAAAACCATCCACGACAAACTGATGGCTGAGGTGTCAAGTTGGGAAGTTGGAGTGTTTTTCCCCTGGTTTCTTTTTCCTACTCTTTTAACTTTAGGAACATGTAACATTGCATGGTCACAGACCCCATTTCATCTTCAAGAGGGCCCTGCTTTTACAGTCCCTGTGCGTTGAGTTCTTCTGTGTGAGTCCATGGCCCTTTTTCACTGAGTTACAACTAAATTATCAACTCTGTAAGGCTTAAATTATGTTTAATGCCAACATCCAAAAGTAGCCTGGGAATCATTTTACATTCAAGTAAGGATAGTGCAATCCTACAAACAGTGATTAGTTTCCAGTTCACTCCTCTGGTTCACAGGTGTCAGTGGTAGTACAGTGACAGAGCTAGAATACATGGTTAGTGACTAGAGGAACAGCAAGCCCATTGTATCCTTGATTTAAATGAATTGTAGCTGCTGTGCAGCCACACTAGAAATTTATATTCTGAAGTTGCAGAAAGGTGACAGACCAACCAATATGCCACCAAAGAGAAGTTCCACTTCTTCTTTCCTGTTACCAAGATTCAAAGCAATGTGACTTCATTTGTCCCCTGTTTTTCTTCTAAAAGTAGAGGTAGATTTCCCTTGCACGGGACATATCACACATCACAGCAATAAACTGGTGTGACACCATTTCTTTTCATGCTCCAGAAAGAATCAAGCATCCCTTGTTCCTGATAAATCTGAAGTACTGGGGTTGAATGAACAAATGAAGCTCTGGGCTGAGCACAGATCTAGGCTTTCACTGAGAGTCATTGCTTTTATCATTGCACAGATTCCAGAGACAAACATCAGTTTACACATGAATATGGAGTAAAACGGTGGTACCTACATTGCACATGACTGCATCACTAGACTCAGAATATTTATATGTTTCTGGGAATGTGTATACTTCCTCGGTCTCTTGGGTTTGATTTGGAGCCTGATTTGTATGTACAAAATCTGTGGGAAAATTTAAATTGTCTTCATTTTCTATTTAAAAGAAGACTTAGTGCCAAAACAGATTTCATCACCAATTTTGTATTGGTTGATAAGTATCTGCAGAATTACTGTGTGCTATAAGGTCACTAGCAGAAAATAGATTCCACACCAGAGACTGAATACTGGCTACATGTCTTAGCAGCGGCCATGGGAGAATATTCCTTCATTTTGTGTCTCTGCCAAAGAAGTGATGCAGATCAACTTTTTACCACAAACTCACTGTTGTATGCAATAGTACCCACGTTTGCATGTGATTGAAAATTGAGATAGTTATTTCTGCTGGTTGATTTTGTAGTTGTATTCAGATTGACAGAAGGAAGTTCAGTCTTTCATGACCTTCCAGCTGTTCCAGAAAGAGCCTACTAAATGAAACACTTTACCATGGTATTTGTTGTGTTCTAAATTTATTCTTTTTACTTAGAAGAAGAATTACTTCTTAAATAAAGGTAAATGCATCTACGTATCCCTAACCACTGATCGTAGCAGTGCCACAAGTGGTAATAAAGAGCAGACATAGAATCACTTGTGCCAATACATCAATGCCAGGATAATCTTGATTTTACTGCTGCACCTTGGCACTTATAAGAATTCACCTCCTCTCAATTTATGCAAACATGAAAAATGATTTTGCTGTATTGCAATGTATGTTATTTTTTTGCTAAACTTTATTTCTCATGAGATAATGGCAAAGTATTTACTTTATTTTTGTTCATGTAATACATCCATAAGTGTTGGCACTAAAATCCTATGCTTGTATGTCCAAAATCTTTGTTTCAATTTTGTGAAATAGTACTCATCATAACTTCTTTTTCCCTGTGGCTACTTTCTCCTGACTTATAGATAATGCAATTAATACAATATGAAAAGTAACCATTGTCCCACTGTTGCTGATTGCAACAACAGGATATGAAAGGAATATTAGCTATATTTTTTTACTAATGCAGTATTAATGGATCCTAAAGTGCAAACCTTTTTCAAATGAAATAGCAGATGCAAAATGCTCTAGCTCAAAAAGGGAAACTATCCAAAAGGTCAAAGCAGGCATGACTATGTGCAGGAGCAGAAACCTCATGGCTTTGCAGAAAGGTACAGAAAACAGTGCAGGCTGCTTTGGTTGATAACATACGTAGTTCTATACATGCAAAAACCTTTTTGGGGTTTTTTTTGATCCATCTGCCCTTTATCCAGAGGTTTTTGTGACTTTCCTGGAGACACAAGTGGGCACGGATAGAATTTACTATGAGATGTCATTATCTCACTCTTCTGAAAAATCTCAGTATTTGTTCATTAGAGATGCTGTGTTTTTTGCTGATACACAGACTAAATTATGGAAGTATTTCTTAGCATCCTTCTTTCATGGATGGTGTTTTAATTATTTTGGTAAATTTAAGAGGCAGTAAAACAGCAAACAGAGTAAATAGAATATTCTTTTCATATAGAGAACCTTTTGGTTCCATTTGGGAGATTCCTCTCCTGAGAGAAAGTTTTGGAAGTTATGCCAACCCTTTCAAAATTATTTTAATTATTTTTGCATAAACATTATACAGAATTGTTCAAAGGAGAACTCTGCATATGATGAATTTCACAGTACTTATTTGCATGGCTCAGAAACAGTAACATTGCATTTCCTATCCTAGTAAATTTAACAGGTATAGCAGTCTAAGTTCATGGTTCATTCATCAGTTGTACTTTTGGTCCTCTCATATTTGCCATTGCTCTAACAGATACCTGTCAGTACGCAGTCTCTAGATCAGATCTGAAGTAAGCTGATTTTTGTCAAGCTGCTGGGTAATTCTGAATTCTTCATTTGACATTTTGTAGTATTATGCCATGGCAGCTGTCCTCTGTAAGTCAGGGTTTCCTCTATCACCAGCATACTGAAAAATGTCTTGGAGCATCCTTTCAGCACATGCCTGTTAAAGGTAAGGGAGGGAAATGCTTTCTGTGTATTAAAAATATAATAACTGTTATGTGGAATGAGGGGATAAGCTCTGTTTTCATTTGGGTTTGTGAAGACTTTGAAGGAGCAGCTTTGTGGGCCTGTGGTAACATCACATTAGTTTTGTGTAGATAACATGCTATTGTCATTGCATGGTTCTTCAATCCAGAAGGAATTTATGACAGGTTCTTCTTGAAATCTGTTACACTACTGGGAATGTAATAATTTAATGGAGCAAAATGATTAATTCCTTGTGTCAAGGGGCTTTGTCTCTACAAAATACCTAGCAGCAGCAGTGTTCAATATGTTCTTAGTACTTTTATTTCAGCTCAAAGAGCAGCATTTTCTCTTAGTGTGAGTGCTGAAACAGGCAGTATGTTTTCCTTTATCATATTTAGTGCTGCATGAGGAGTACATAATCCTCAATTCAAGCTGATAAGCCTGAAAGGGATTTCAGCTGCTTGTTTTAGCGAAAAAATCTTTTCTGCACCTGCTTTATTTTTTTGTTGGTCATGTGTTCATTTGATAAACAGTTTGTATTATCAATACAACAGGGGGGTATTTTTTTGTCTAGCATGACAGACACTCTGGCTGGCTGACCCATCAGTTTGGTGTGAGATACACCAAGAAAAACAACAAATTCTGATCAAGGCAACAATGTGATTATGAATCATTCTCATCCTGTCAAAAAAATAATGTCCTCTGTAGAAAGCATAATTTTAAAATCAGCTTGTAGAAAACTGCTCCAGCATAAACATATACTCTTAAATAGACATTGCATCAGCCACGAAACTCACATGGCAATCCTTTCTGATTAAAGACTAAGGTAGTCAGTTAATCAACTGACTTTTGTATTAGAGATCTTCTCATGCGCCTTGCCAGAGATTTATGTCAAGAATGGGTTTCAAAACTTAGCATATAGTTTGCATAAATGATTACTGTTCTGGTGATGCCCTCTGTCAGGAAAAAGGGCACTAGTTTCTACAACCAGACTGAGAACACTTCATTTTATAGATCCTAGTTTTTCGTCACCTCTATAGTTTGGAAAATGGAAATCATATTGTGAATATTTTGGGAGTATTCACAGGAATTCTTGTATCTCAGTCTGAGGTGATTATAGCGTTTAGCTCTTGTTCTTTTCTGAGTAGTCTTCTGAAAGAGTAAGATGGAGAATAAAATGTTTTCTTCTACCTGAAATACAATTTTCCTGTACAGTTCAGCAAGGAGAAAGTCTTAAGTGGTGCTGAAACTGCCAGCTCACTACCCCAACTGTCCCAGTGGCTGTCTTCACTCCCTGGTGGTCTTGATAACAGTGGCTGACAAGCTTTGGGTCTGTTTTACAATTTGTTTTTAGGCAAAGCGTTCTTAGATACTCATTTTTTTTAAACCTATTTTAACTTTTCCCTGTTATGAAGATATGCCATATTAAGCTCTTCTATAAAGATTTTCAAATACTTCAAATTTTTCTTTCATTTGCCTTTGTTAAAACATAGGCAAAAATCTCTGGTGAAAGCAAACTAAGACAAGCTTTTACATTAGGAGCATTATAAAGTACACTGCATTGTGCCATTTGTGCTGATATGATTTTATTAGATGAGAAAACCTCAGAGAGAAAGCCAAAATCATATCAAGTCAGAAACACTAATACTTAGGGGAATATGCGCTGCATATTCAAATAATAAATGATTTTTCATATAAAGAGCCCCACACAGTAGAATTTTTAGAACTCCCAATTACATGAGAAGAAGTATTGGAAAGAAGATAATGAAGATCCTTCTGCAAGGTATTTCATTTGAGGAAGGCAAAAAGAAAAGAAATGCATTTGATGGTTTGGTTGTTTTTTTTCTTCATTAGATGTTTGCAGATGAAATTGCATTACTAGCATAAACTATTTCAAAATCAAAATATAAGTGCAATTCCTTTACTGTCTTTTCCACCAAGGGATGACTTTCTATGACTTTTTTTCCTCCAGAAATTGAGCAAAAGGCTTCCTGTCAGGACCCAATCACCTGAATAGTACTTGAATTTAACTTCCCTGTTCCAAAACCATCACCTACTCTCCAGCTTGGGTAGCATATGGTGCAGATGCTCATGCAATAAACTGGTCAGGAAATGCAAATTCTAATCAAATTTTTTTTGTCCCTCGGTGGAATGATTTATGTTGTGTATTTTCTAATATTAAAAAAGCATGGTCACTGTGAAAAACAGCTCAGAGCCTCTTTATCATATTGCCTGTGAATTATGATATTATCAGCCAAAATTATGGCCTCAGGAATTCTTGCAAGGATCCCCCATCCATTTCGACAGAAGAAACTGCCCACCAAATCCTCTTGATATTTCTATATCTGAACCAAGATTTAGAAGGGAGATGAAATAGGGGAAAGAAACAGAGAAGCCAGGAAAAACATGCTCCTGTCTCTGTAGCCTGGTATAATATGGCTAAAACAATCTTTCAGATGATATAGCATTTCTAAAATACATAGAAAATAAAATTGCCCAAACTCCTGAGCTGATGTGCTGTGGACGAGCACAGTGCAGTGACACAACGTCTGGGTACTGCAGCTCTATTTGTTTGTTCTTTTGCTCGGAGTGAAGCCTGGGGACCTGTAGTTTTACAGAAATTACTGGATACCCTCATGACTTGAACTGGAAGACAGGTCAGAGCTTTCTAGACCCCATCTCAGTTCCTCTCCAGTGGTGCTTAACTTGGCTTTGAGTTCATACTCGCTCAGTACTGTTTTCTCATCCCTCTCTGAAATTTCTCTCGGCTGCTCACAGCTTACTATCCCAGCTAATTATGTGACAATGTAATAATTGATTTGTAGGTGCTTGCTAATTATAGTTAATTGTGTATGCACAGTTGTGATTTTCTCTCATTTCAAAGCAGTGTGATCACAGCCAATGAAAAGATGGGAGGAGGGAATGTGTGTGTGCATAAGTTTCTTGAAAACTATATAAATGCTTTTCTAGTTTTTAAATGCTGTAGATTCAGCTACCAGTTGAGCTGAAAATGCCTACAGGGACTGAAAAGAGAATTGGTATGTTAGGATATACCTTAGGTATACCAATATTAATCCATAATTTCGTGTTGTGGAAATCCTGCCTGAGGGGCTAAAAGCTGGGACTGGAATTTCTCAGACAAATCTCCAGGAGTATTAAGCTTATATATTGGTGATGGGAGAACTGGGCTGTTCAAAATTTATTCAGTATCAGCCTTCTAATGTACATTTCTGTACCTGTTTTCATTCTTCATTCTCCAGCCTACATTTTATCCCGTAGGTATAAAACATTGAGAGTTTTGGTCTAATACTAGTCTGTAAATGTCTATGGTTGTCCTGTCCTGAGATAAATGTTCATTGGTAAATATATCCAGGGTGTTTTTGAAAATCATGGAGAAAGCATTGTGGATGTCGTCCTTATGCCAGTGAATCTGAACTCTTTATGTGGGGTTCTAGACCATTGTATTTGCATCTAAATCTTGCTGTATGTTATTCCTGCTGCAGTTTTAGGTGGACTTTGTTTAACGATGTATTTTTCCATGGCTTTTAATCTCCCCTGGACTTTCATAAGAAAGGAACTTTCCTGCTAGTCTTTTGGAAATGAAGGGGATAAAGGATATATAAAGTACTTTCTTATTTTCCCTGCATATAAGAAAAATATTATTTTTAATTCATCTGGTAGCATGGATTGAATTGGTTATGAACTTGAAAAAGTTCATCCTAGTCTAAGGAAATGTGGGCTTTGTCTTTCCACTCTGGATATGGCCATGAATGGCAGAAAGCCACAGTGAGGCTGAGAATGTAAAAGGCTGTGTGCTGGTGAAAGTGCACAGTTGCAGCTGAGGAGGCCACCTTGTTAGCTCCTGACCTGGATAACAGGTGATAAGTTATTTCCCCGTTCCAAAGAAAATGAATGGGTAAGGAGGTTCACTTTCACTTCCCACCTCAGAAGGGGCTGGCAGTCAGCCAGACACGCGTATAACACAGGAAACCACATGCCTGCAACTGAGGAGCTGTGGATTAGTTTCTCCCACATGAAGCAGGCCTGAAGTGCATTTAGCACTTTTGCTATGTCCCTTACACTTTGCTGGATGTTCTGCTTTTCTCATACCTGGGTGCTTAGTGCTGAAGTAGGTGTCCCTTTCTTACCACCCAGGAATTGTCATGAAGTGCTCATAAGAGTTTTCATTTGAAAGTGAAGTGTGCTAAAGTACTTCAGAAAGCTCAACTTCAGTGATGGCAGTGTCAGTGCTTTGCTGAGCCGTGTCTTACAAATTGTAGGTATGCATGGTAGACCCATTGTTTTCCAGAAATTTTGTGGTTTGGGTATCCCACCCTGCCTCACCACCACCCTTTTTAGTTACAGCTCTTAGTAACACATCCGTAGAATTGTTCATCTGTTTGTACAGCCTTTATTCACTGCTCCCAGTCCTGCCCTGGCTCTGTACTGGACTGCAGCCAGGTGCAGTTGTAGGACAGGAATCAGGGTTAGTTATCCTCTTTGGTAATGCACTGGCTTTATGTTGAGGAGCAGCTTCAGGGTGAGTAACAACATGAAAGTAATTGTATATGGCTTTAAGTACAGAATGGATCAAAGAAGCAGGAGGGCAACTAGTTATCTTAACCTTACAAAACTGCTAGGGAAGACAACAGGACAGAGATGTGAAGAATAGGAAGAGGTTTTCCAAATTAGTTTGTCCTACATTCTGTGATAAGTTGTTCTGTACCACCTTGGTGATGCAGAACAGCCATAAAGCTGGTTTAACAACATGGGTTTTTTTGGATTTACTGCTTCACCAGAGCACTGCAAAACAACTGGAGTGTAATGATGAATCAGTCCTGTTTATTTAATTTTGTTTTGCATACTTGAGCTTTACAGCAACATTATTAATGGCTAAAACTTGAGAAACATTCATCTTTGTTTATAGCAAAAGCTGAAATAGTTGGAAAAAAAAAAGATGTTTTCCCTCTGGTTTTTAATTTTTTCAATTAAACTGCATTTGAATTTTCAGTCTCTTGAGATGAATTCTTTAGTATCTTTTCTCATGGTTGAACGTGTGTGTCATTTCCCCAGAGCTGAATTCCCTAGGGCTAAGAACTACTTTACATATTCCTTAAATACGAGGCAATAAAGAACAAATGTATTGAACAAATGGAAAGGAGGAACAATGCTGTAAAAGTAGTCATCATCTTATGCAGTTATAATTATTACATGTTGTCTTCTTTTGTATCTCTGCTTTACCTTGCATATCCTCTTACATAATTTTATGTGCATATGTTGTACTTAACTGTTACTTAACAACATACTGTACCAGTTCTTTAGCAAATAGACTCTGATGATGGCAGAGAAATTGGAGGTTAACAATGTTCATGTTGTGAGTCCTGCCAAAAACTTTGGACTATTTCCATTGAGTTCAAAGGTGACTTTCAGCAATTTAAACTGTGGAAATGAAATTTTGAAGTGTGGTGAAAATTATCAGGTGGATTCTTTAGTAGCATCTTAGAAAGTTTTGGTTCAGTGCAGATCTTCTCTTGGGCCGAAGAGTTTGGCATTTTCCTTTGTATTACTTTTATTGCTCCACTACTTCTTATAGCAATGAGCAACGCTAAATCTGAAGCATCTCTCTATTTGATTGCATTTGATTAGTAGTTTTCTGAGATAGTAACTTTACAAGCCAAAAGTTGAAAAATGGGCTTCACATATTTGTGTTCAAATGGAAAGAATTTTTCTGTACCCCCTACCAGTTTATGGTGGTTGTGTTTATTCATTTTCAGCCGGCTCTTAAGGAAAAACTTAGGATCATAAACACCTAAAATTGAAATGCAATGAAATTTAGTAAAATATAATTTCTCATTAATGCATCAAGTATTTTTTCCCCTATAGATGGCTTAACCAATGTGGTGAAATTTGAGGAAGGGTCTATATTTGTCACTTTTCTAACAACTTACAGTGAGAGCTAATCTCACTTTATTGCAAAAGCTGGGTCCACAGGGATTATCCTGCAGTGTTATGAAGCATGCTCCCATCCACCAAAGGGAATCCAAGAAACTCTAACTCTCAAGGTCTGTCTGCAAAACATAGCTGCCAGCTTAGGGGTTCTTGTACAGCGGATGTTTTACTCCAATGCACCATGCTCCAGAATGCGTAGAATGATGGATACACAGTGCTTGCAGGGGGAACAGAGCAGAAATGACATAGATCAAAAAAGCCAGATATCCTCTACCAGAAATAAATGACACTGTTTTTTTTCAAAACAGCTAAAGATAGTTGTAAACTCTTTATTTACCTGTGGATTTTTAAAATGTGATTTTAAGTGAAATACAGAATATTCACATTGCAAATATATTGAACTTCAGTTGAAATTGATTTCATGGCTTTTGTGTCTGTGGTTATCCACTCATTATTAAGAGCAAACTCTAATGGGAAATAAGCCTGTTACAACATTCTGACACTGAAAACAGTAATTCCATTGCTTCATTAAGCAAGTACCAGTAAGTTCTATTTCCCATCTGAAATATTTTCCATAAATCCACATAAGAAATCTGATTTTTCTTAAAACTACCAGTGAATAACACACATGGAGAGACATCTTACTACTAGTCCTTTTTTTTGGGTTCTACTACTTTGAATGTTAAAGTTAGCTTTAAAGTATGCATCATTTTGACTCATTAGAGAAAAGGCACCCTCAATTTCTTTAGAAAAATCCATGTAAATTTAAAATTTGTGTGTGTGTATAGCTTGCGATTTTCTGTCATCTTCTGCAGAGCTAGTGGTATTTATTTAACAGAAAAGTTTATCAGTGTGTACCTATGGACACAAAAAGTTCACTTTTTTGGTGGTACAAAAGTTTAGCTCAATTTAGCTTGCTTGTAAGCAACAGGTTTCTCGTTTGCTTAAAGTAAGGAGGCTCTAGAGATATCTGGGATGCGTTTTGCCACTTATTCTTTGAAGCTGGAACATCACTCTTTGTTTCATTTTTCAGTTTCCCCCTCAGCGAACTTGCCCTGCTGATGGGTCTCAGCATCAGCCTTTTCTGAATTCTGCATCCCCACAAGTGGCTGCTTTCAGGCTCACCGGCAGCAGGGCTGCCCACATCCCTCCTGGCTCTGGCCCCTGGAGATCTCGATGCCCACACTTCACTGGATGTCACCAGCATGTTTTGGGCAATGCTGTGAGGGTGGGGGTCTGCACAGCTGGAGGTGAGCTCACTGCACTGCTCAGCCATCCAGCAGAGATGGAGGTGTCTTGTGACTGCTTCCAGACTGAGTGTGTGCAACTGGGCTTTAAACCAAATCCTTTCAGCCTGAGGATCACTGACACAAAGCCTTCCAGGTTTGCTTTTAGAGACAGGTTTGTGTGTGGGTGGAATTTTAAAGCATATTCATTTGATAAATCTGCAGTCTCTGGGTACAGAAAGCACCTGTTCATTGACAACTCCTGCTTCCCGTTGCTGTGAAGCAACTGGACTGCTTGGGAGAGCCTTGCTGGCAGGTGGCTGCAGAAGCACTGACCTGTGCCCCTACTTTCACCCAGGCTGTCAAGACACACTGAAATTGGGTGTTCACTTAACAGCTCTAGGACTGGAGCATGGAATTGACATAAAGCTGCCCTGGTATTTCCTTCTTTGTGTGAGGAAGCACTCAGTGCAGTACAGTACAGTGAAATCCTGGCTCTGTACTAGTGCAGGACAGTGTTCAGATTTGCTATGCCAGTATAGAGCAACCTGGTTTGCACTGAGAAGAGATACTATGGCAGTGGCAGCTGGTTTATTCTCTTCATTTTTTTTACATTTTCAATTCTAGCTCTCCAGGGGCCTGCTTTGTAACCTGGTGAAGCCCCTTGGATGTTGTATGCCTTCAGAATGAAGTAAAATAAGCAATATCTTGCTTTTCTGTTCTAGAGGAGTCACTGCCAAAATACAGCTCTTCTAAAACACGAACTTTTGAAGTTGAAAAGTTGCCTTCTTTCTAATGTATGACCCTTCCAACTTGCTCTGGTATTTCCTCAGGTACATTTAAAGAGATTTTGTTCTTTTTTCCTAGATGTTTATTGCAGGACTTCTGTGTAAAACTGTAAAGATACTTTGGTAGTTAATTCAGTTAGTGGCTCTGTATTAACAGGATTACAATGACTTGATTTCTTATTTGGAGTCAAAGTTGTCATAGGTGTTACCAGACTTCAGGTCTCTAGAAGTACAGAAGCAGTAGTGAATTTGCTGTACAACTTCATGGATTTCATGAACAGAGTTGAAACACCTTGATAAAATGAACATGTGCTATTTTCTGTGAAAATGTGCTTTCTTTTTTTTTTTTTTAATCCTTGATAATAGTTTTATTCAAGAGCTCGAGTCCAAGAACATTCTTTGAACACAGCTATAATTGCTTATGAATATTCCAATTATTGAGAAGGCAGTGGTAAATCATCTTGTCTTCATAGAGAAAGAGGAGTGTCATTGTGTGATGAAGACTGTGGGTGGGTAATCAGGACTGTAGAATTTGAAATACTCTTTTTTGCCATTCTCTCTGACTTTCTTGCTTCAATTCTTCTAAATATGTCAATAATAGAGTCACCTCAAAGGGATACTTAATAATTGCAAAATGCTTTTCAGCTTGTAGCGGAGAAACGCAAAGACGCAAAAATAATTTCTTAACTTATTAATTATTAATTTTTTTCTTTTACTTGTGATATATTAAAATGAAAAGGAAGTTATTTTTCAATGGTTTCTTTATGTAAAAATGCTAATAATAAAGATATTTTAATGATCCTATGGATATGCAAATACTGACACAATAGAAAGTAATGTGGCTTTTTCTTTTATTCGTGAAATTCTGGATTTTAACTTCTTTCCTAATAGTCCATTTTGGTTCCTATTTAAGTCACAGTAAACTCAGTGCAATTATCCATTGCCTTCAGTAGGGAATTCAATAACATCAAAATTAGAGCAGCAAAAATCTTGAAGACT
Organism: Pseudopipra pipra; assembly: GCF_036250125.1. Taxonomy (NCBI): domain Eukaryota; kingdom Metazoa; phylum Chordata; class Aves; order Passeriformes; family Pipridae; genus Pseudopipra; species Pseudopipra pipra. The sequence goes on along the minus strand of NC_087551.1, from coordinate 38,341,495 downwards.
TTCAGTAAATTATTAAGAAATAATTGAGTACTCTGTGACCAAAGGAGTTTTGAAAAGGATTTTCACTTATTGGCAATTACCTTGTTGTTTTCCTCAGTTAAATAGGATAGGATGTATCTTGCGTTTCAGTAGGTTTAACTGTGGTTTTTGTGCTTTTAATTATTTGTAAAGCTTGAAATGAGGATGCAGTGTCTAGGCATAGTTAAGACAGAAACTACGTATAATATCCACAGTAAACATATTAGAACTACGCAGAAGTCTTGAAATTTCACCTTGAAATACAGGTGAAAAATGAATTTATTTTTTTTAATGTAAGCTCTGTGACAGTCAGCAGATCAGAGAAATAATGACTAAACAGCACTGATTGGTACTGACTTATTAGTGATATTCTGATCTCCTACCATGAGAAAGACATAGGGAAGGAGAAAAACCCCATACAGCTCACAACCCTCTCAGTGTAACCCCTAGTGCTTGAACGCCTCTCTCCAGTGATGTGAAAGTTTTTGAATTTTTTCCAATTCTTTCATCTTCTTTTTTAATCTCTTTATAATTGCTAGGTTGATGCAATCAATATTTCTTCTATACATTTTCTAAGATAGACTTGTTTTAAATTAGTGCTACAGAGATCAATTCAGGAGCTTCAAGTACTGAAACCATTATCTATTAAAATGTGAGACTCAAATTCAGAAGAGTACAGGGTGGATCTTGTACTAGATACTCCTCTCTGTTTCACATAGCCAGTGGGAAAAAGTTCCTGATTTTTTTTTTTCTAATCACAGTATACTTTTTGTTTAGTGTGTGGGTGTTCTGTAGTAGTTATGTATCTCTGTTCAACTCTTACTGCCTGAAGTTCACTGTTAGTGTCTTAAGTGAATTCAGTGCCTTAAGTGAATTAAGTTTGTCTACTGATGTGTGACTTTATCTCTTGTTTTATCAAACACCCTACACAAAACTGATGAGATGATTCCAGGTGAAACGGACCAAACACCCTCCTAAGATGTAGCCTGAATTACTAGAAGAAATGCTTAAAAGACAGTTTAGTCCTTCTTTGAAGTAATTAAAAACACTTAGGACAATATCTTCAATATAGTTCCTACAATGAAGAAATTCTAAAACATCTTCCAGAATTTATGTAACATTTTGAAAAGGAAGTGTAACTTTCTCGTTGAGTGTTATGGATAGTATCAGTTATGGTACAGCATGCAATATCATTTAGAGTTTCAGAAAATAAAATGCCCTAGGTCTGCTAGCCTGAGAGAGGAAAAAAATCATTTATTATCTAGGAGCTTCCTTAAGATATAGAAGCACACAGCATTACGAGAGTGAAAGAGATGTCAATTAACCATATTTACTGTGTTTTTATGATGGATTGTTACTTACTGAATTGCATTGATGCAGTAGTAAAACATGAAAATAGTGAGATCAATTGCAAACCCCTTTATTTTGTATTTCTTTGGTTGTAGTCAGATGTTTCAACTGACATCTACTTGATAAAATGAGCTGCTGCTTTCCCATGTGTCTCAACCCCAGCTCAGCACCACTTTGTGGAACATAGTTTGTGAGATAAACGTAGGTTTACTATAGAAGAATTATTAATGTGTCTCTGAAAGTGGGATTTATGCCTTTGGGCTCTGTCAAACAAGAGAGTGAGACACATCCTGAGCACTTTTACTCAAAGACATAAGGCACTCATGGGATCAGCAGTCACATCTGAGATACAGAAAGAAAGTGCCAGAGCATAGAGCCTGCAGTGATGGAATTTTATTACTTAAGTGTGCACATGATGGCAAAAGAAATCAGTAAACATGTGCAAACCTTTATGGCAGCGCCAAGAGGTGATGGCCATCATATCCAACTGTGGAATGCCATGTCTGTGATAGATAGAAGTGTGGCACCCCTACTCCTCACAGGAGTTTGGGCTGTTGATATGAGGAAAGCATCATTGCCTCCCTCTCAGCATGGACTAGTATACCAGATGTGCATGCAGTAATCTTGGTGAAGAGAGAGGAGGTTATTTTGTACTCACAGTCTCTAAGAAAAGCAATTAATTAATATGAAAACTGTTTTTTTCTGTGTCTACAGAAAAATAAGATGGTTACCTCTGAGCATTAAATTTGGTAGCCTGTATTATGTGAAGTTACATTGCCAAAATATATCATTTCAGAAACAAAAAGGACAAATTCTATACATAGGAATTTGTGAAATAATAAAACCTAGATATTTATTATACGGTGGACACATAACTTCACAAAAGTTCATGTAATGAACCTTTTATGCATGCCGTTGTTGATCATTTTTGATTAATAAAATCATGAAGCTGTTGATACTGTTGCATTTTGAATTGGTGATTTGAGATTAATAAGTTTAATGATGTAGCTTCAGATATTTTTTCCAAAATGTTAATTCAGTACTCTTATATGCAATAAAGGGAGAATATCTAAAACATCTTTAGTTATACTTATCATAAAAAGAATTTTTAACATCACAAGAGAGCCTCTTCTTCTACCCCTTTTTCCTGCTTCAGATCCTGCTTTTTCCTCCTAAGGCTCTACAGTTTAGGTCACAAGTAGATTCTTAGTAAAGTTGTGCTACTGTTAGATCTTGGTATAGCAATTAAGTATAAACAGATAGGTTAGTCAACTTCTATTACTGTGTATATGCATGTATGCATATGTAAATATGTTTGTGTATATACATTCATGCACTTCTAGTATTTTGCTAAGCTAAGATGCTGTTTCTATTAAAGTTTTACATCCAGACTTGACAATTATAATAAAATTCACCATTTCTTCTTTTTCACTGGAGTATAGTTAATGATATTTCACTCTGCTGAAACTATTAAGGCACATAAAATTTACTGACAAAAAAACCCAAAATTGGGAAAATGCCTCCACATTATGTCTATTAAAAATGGTTTAAATTAAATCCTTCACGGGGATGCGAATTACACTGGCTCTGTTTTTAAGAACATTTCTTTCAAGTAAGTTCCAAGTAACCTTATTTATAGTGGTTGAGTTAACTGCAAAAACAAAATTAGATTTCAGTATAAAAATAGATGCTGTGGGAACAACAAACAATAATTGTGCTGCCACCCTAATCACTGTGGACAGGAAAAAATGCTTTGAGAAAAACATGTTGCATGGTAGCATAATACATATTTAATTTTCCTCATTTGATGTGAAGAAAATTAGATAAATTGATATAATCTGTAAATCCAAAATTAAACCACATGTGTGAAATAAATTCGGACAATTTATCAGTTGGACTAAGTGTACTTTTCTCTAAGAAAGGTATGAATAAACTCAGCACATAACCTTTTTTATACATAGAAAATATTATGTTGAAACTATACTCTATGGAGTTTGTCTCACAATTAAATACATGACCTATTTGTAATTTTTCGCATATCATGAGTTCATGTTGTTTAAGTCTGTCAAATCAAATGTGAGATTATGGATTTTTCCTATCTTTTCCAGAGTCCAGTGCAGAGTAACTTTCTTGTCAAACTAGCCAGTGGACACCCTGGCAACATTTAGGATGTGAAAATAAAGGCAAGTATATTCAGCAGCAGAGGAATTGCAGGGAGAGCAAATATCTCCAGTTTCAGTGAAGAGCTGTTCAAGCCAAGCTTTGTAACTACAGGTTTTCATGATATTGGGCAAGACTGTTAGTGTAAGTAAATACACATAGAGTTACATGAGTTTGCAGAAGTTTAGTACCTTTCTTAACTCGCATGAATTTGTGTTTCAAAATCCTACCTCTTTCACCCAGAACTAATACAGGTAGAAAATTAAGCACATTTTAAGCTTAAGTTCTCTCCCAGGGCTTTTCCTCGTGCCTGTAACAGAGATGTAGACTGTTGAATTTCTTTTCTCTAGATGAAACTCATGCCTGAGCCTCATTTTTTGGCCACCTACAGTGGAGAGCAGCGTGCTTCTTGGCCCACTGATATGATGAAATTTCATTGGTGAAGTAGTAAGAGGGTATTTGCTGAGTTCTCTCCAAAGCCTGGCAGACAACTATTGGGGTAGGAGAAATTAATGTGAAGAGAACAGGGCAGGAAAAAGATATTTTGTGTTGATAATGCCTTTCTCATTTACCTGACCTAGGAATGCTTGTCCTAGGTCCTTGATCCTAAAGAGGATATTTGTTTAGTGGCAGTTCCTCTAGTCTTACACCACTGATATCATGCAGTCAAGCTTCTCTGAAGTATTGCTTTTGAAGATAAACATTACAGAATTATAAAACCTGTGAACAGTGATGTTGAGTACCATTCATTCATGTGTTGCCAGCCTGAAGCATTGCTAAGCCTACACAGACTTACGCACTGCAGGCACACTGGGACCTGCATCTGTTCAGCACGCCCTGCGTGTGTGCTCTGCAAGCTCCCTCTTTGAAGGGTTTCCAAGAAAACAGGAACAGAGTTTCTCTTTGTTCGTGCTTAAGACTTACTTCTTAGTTTGGACATTGAAATTGTACGTAATAACCTATTCCCACAGAGATGCTTCTAAGACAGTTCCTAGAAATAAACCTGGCTTCCTCCACATCTCTCATAAGAGTTTTATGTAGAGCCTTTATCCATGTATCTTTTCCTCATGTTCTTTGAGCAGAATTATTCTGTTTTCACTGCAAGCTTTTTCTTTCCAAAATACTGCTATCAGCAAGTCAATCCCAGTCACTCTCAAAAGGATCATTATTTATTCATTAATTATGAATTATTCATCATTCATTACTTATTACTTAACCTTCAAAAGCAAGCAGAGGGTCGCACAACAACAGGACTTTGTGCATGTGACTTATTTACAAAAGCTGGTAATTAAGACTAGAAATTCCCTCCTATGTTTATTAGTTCCATATCCAACAAGGAGAAAAGATCTTTCCTGCTTTCAGATTCCTTATATTATCCTGGTCAAGCTGACAGCTTTTGTGATCATTGCCCTGGAAGCCTTGAACTGTTCACTACGCTTCTGGCTCCACTGCTTTCCCAAAGCCCTGAAAGGTCCAGTATTCCCTCATCTGCCTGTCCTCTGCCGTGGCAGTTGTGTTGTGGGCTGGACAGGACCAAGGAGCTGTTCTTCTGCGGCTGCTGGATTGGCATTTATTATTTGATTGGGTGCCCCTAAGTAGCTTCGTTGCTTTTCTTTATCTGAAAACCCGTACCATTTAGTTTCATAGCAATTTGCTGTGGTTACAAACACACAGAAGTTGCCACCAAATTTTCATAACTATTTTCATAACTCTGCAGTGTTTCCTTTTTCAGCTTGACTTTGCACTCGGATCGTATAGAAAAAGGTAAATTTGAAGATGATCATAAAGGTATTGTTAATAAAGAATAAAGAAACAAAGAAAGAAATACTCGCGCTATCTACATAGGAAGAATATCTTCTACCAAAATAGGTGAATGGCAATGAGAGAAGACTCAGCTTCAGCTATAGTTTACTGAGATTGTTAAATAGCTGCATGCTAGTCATATTAGAAGAATCTTCTTTAAAAAAGCTAAAAGAAAAGAAAATTATGCAGAGCGAACTGAAAGGGAAGGTCTGTGAAAAGATGGGAAGCCTCAGGGAGATTGCTGCAAGGAGCTGGGCTTCTCTTTGTCACTTTCAGAAAGCCAAACTTTCCTCAGCTGTGAGAGAAGTTATTAGTCATGTACATCCATGTAATTCTTGTTTGGTTTTGTACCTGCTACAGATATTTTCATTCAGAAAATTCAGAAATCATTAAATTTCACCAAGTGATTCTTGTGTTGATCTAAAATGCTTTAAATTAAAGAGTAAGTGACTTTCTGAATGATTAATAAGACATCAAGTGATAGAGGATCAGTTGTTTATTTTAATAGGTTTCCTAGTAGATACAGTCACTATACTCCATAACAATGTGTGCATTTTGCTTGTTTCCAGACATTTATATGATCTTCAAGACACTAACTCTAATAGTACTCATTAATAGAATGAAGACCCTTTTAGTATTTTCTCTTTTTGATAGCACAGATCCACTAAATAGATTATGAGTGAGTTTTCTTTTGATTAAGGTAGAGAAAATTCAGTTCTTGAGAAAAAAAACAAACAACTCTCTATTCTGCAGCTACTCCTAATTTTCTATTTCTTTTACAACATTTCCACCAGAATTGCATGTATTTGTTTATTATAAGTTTTCCCAATTTTATCTGCAGCGATAAAATTAACTCCTCCTTATGCATGTGTATATACATATCCCTTGTTAATATGCTTTACTGATCTTATAACTCTTTTATGAAAGCATTCCTCTAGGAACATCTCTTAGTCTGCATGAACCAACATGTCTTTATATTCACTGTTTCTAGGCTGGGTACCTGCCCAGTAAATAAAGAACACCTTTAAAATATTTTTTTCACGCAGACCCTGAAAACAGAGCCTTCCAGACCAAATGCTCCACCAGAGGAGTTCCACAGACTTCTGTGGAACTTTCTGTGGGATCAAAGATTTCTTTTCATGGAGATGGTCACAGGAACAGGCTTTGTCCTAGCTGTGTAACTCATCTGGTGACACTGAATGGAAGAAAAACCTCAACCCACACTGTTGCCATTTGTTAATTTGGCACTGTCAGCTGTAATTGCTGTTGGTTAAAGAGATTTTATGTGAAGTCTGATTTTCACTGCCTCCTCCCTCTGTGCTTAGGGCAGAGAAAGTATATCAGTAAATATTGAAGAGCAAAGCTGTATTATGACTGACAGTTATCTTAATTCTTTGATATACACTGGTATCAGTAAAGTAATGTCTATTCAAGAATGAAGTGCCTAATTTCACTTTGTTTTGATTGCAGAGCTGATTTGTTTCAATCAAAGAGTGACAGTATAATTTTTAAGGCAGGTGTCATATGTGCTTTATTTTTTAGTTCTGTGGTCCAAAATTGCAAATAACTGACTTTCAGTGGTGTGGTCATATCTAAATATAATTATATAAGAGTAATACAAGAACAAATCAGTGCATCAGATGCATCCAGCAGAACCTGTTTCCAAACGCTTCTTGACCTACTGAGGAATCCTTCGCCAGCTCCGGGGCAACCCTGTGAGAAAGTCCAAAGCATTCAGCCAGCTGTTGTTGCAGGCTACCATGGGTCATGCTCACCTGCATTTCACCTTTTCTGCTTGAGCTATCCCTTTCTTAGTGCCCCCTTTTCCCCTGGCATCCCTTGTCAACATCTTGTTTGTTCTTTCCCATTGCAAACCTAACATTTGCTGTGATTACATTGTTCACAATGCTCATTTTTTGTATCACTTTCTCCTCTGGTACCTATATTGTTTACCTAGTCTATAAATTCTTCAGGGTAGCTATGGTCTTTTGCTGTGTATTTCTGCATACTGCAGAATCCTGTGAGGCTCATCTTTTGCATGGGTTTAGGCACTACTGTAGTAAAAATGATTGATAATACTAAAAACAACTGTAATGTACTTGGTTTATAACTGTACCGTAAAGGAAAATTACTTCTTCACCCAGCTGCTGATTATACTTTGTATTTTGTCTACTGTAGCTGTAGATATATATGTCTCCCTCTACAAAATAGTTTAATATCTTATTTTTTTCTGGGCTGAAATTTAACACTGATCTATATCTTAGTTATTTTAAGTCAAGAGAATTCAACTAGTTTGACCTCACTGAAGTTCATTAGATTTCCCCCAAATCAAGTAGAATAGCTTGTCTGATTATAAGAACATTATTTAATTGTGAGTATTTCTACAGTGTGTGATAGGATGACCTTGACTGGATGTCGGGAGCCCACCAGGCTGCCCTATCAGTTCCCCTTGTCAGCTGGACAGGGGAGAGAAAATGAGATGGAAGACAACTCGTAGGTTGAGACAAGGCAGTTTACTAAAGCAAAAGTGAAAGATTGCACAATCACAAGCAGAGAAAAAAATTATTCTCTATTTCCCATCATAAAGCAATGTTTGGCCACTTCCTGAGAAGTAGGGGTTCAGCACATGTAGTGGTTGTTTCATAAGGCAAACATTGTAAATAACGAATGCCCCCCAGGAATATTCCTTTGGTCAGTTTGGGTCAGCTGTCCTTTTTGTGTCCCCTCACAGGATCTTGCCCACCCCCAGCCTACTGATGGGAGGTGGAATGTTGGAGAGACAGGGCTGATGCTGTCACAGTGCTGGTCAGCAGTTGTGAAATCACTGGTTTGTTATCAACACCTTTCTAGCTACCAGTGCAAAGCACAGCACTGTGAGCGCTGCTTTCGGGAAAATTAATTCCATCTCAGCCAGACCCAATATCATTCCTACCTCTTATTCTATACAATTTGCGTAATACTTGGATCTCACATAATTTTTATATATATACATATATAAATATATATATATTCTAACTATTCCATTGTATTTATTTCTCATTCTTGAAATCCCTTCTTACTGGCACTTACGACTTAAATTACATCCTTAAACCATCATAGAGATTTATACATTTTCATTAACTACTCTCCCCTGTCTTTTCACAGGTAGCTATTATTTTCCCATTTAATGAGCTTTCTCCACCCTTACAGATTTTCAAACACAGGTCATGACTTGGGCTTTAGTCCATCAAGATTGGTGCTTAGGACAGGAAAAGCAGCAGATCTGATCATTGGGCACCAACACCAGCCCAACCTGGGCCATTGTCACACACTCCTTGCTCCTTGCTAAATTCACTCTTTGTTGGTTCCTGTCATTCCTGCTGTTTCACATCCTGCAACACAGAATTTATGTCACAGATTATTTTTCTCCCAAAGTTAAGTCTCCATGAGACACACACTGTGTCTCCCCATCCTTCCACGTTACTCACCAAGTACACTCAGGTCCTTGAGCGAAGACAGTCCCACAAGTGGGTTTGCCTTTTCCCATGGGAGGAGGAATCCACGTTACCTTCTGCAGTAACTTCTCTATCTGTAGTACAGGGACTTAATCTCCTCCCACAGTATGTAGGGGGTTTCTTTGGGCACTCAGTTAGCAGATCCTCTGGTGTTAACCAGCCAAGTGGTTTCTGTTAAATTTGCATCCCAGTGCTTCCATGTCCCATTGCCTAATGCTCCTAACATAGTTTTTAGCAGTCCATTATACCTCTCAATCTTTTCAGAGGCTCATAGCTGATAGAGGATGTGATATATCCACTCAATGTCACAGTTTCTTTGGCCAAGAATTTATGGGGTTATTTTGAAAATTAGTCCCGTTGTCTGATTCAATACTTTCTGGAGTACCATGTTGCCATAAAATGTGCCTTTCAAGGCCTAAGATGGTGTTTCAAGCAGTGGCCTGGTTTACTGGGTATGTTTGCAGCCAACCAGTAGTTGCCTCCACCATGGTGAGTATCTAACACTTGCTTTGGCCTGTTCGTGGCAGTCATCTAATACAGTCAAATTGCCAGTTCTCGTAGTATTGGAAACCCAGCCACTGTCCTATTCCAGGGAGATTTTACTCAACTGGCTCACTTGATTGCAGCACGTTTCACATTCATGAATGACCTGTTTGATTGCCTACATGGTCAGGTCCACCCCTCTATTATGAGCCCATCTGTATGTTGAATCTCTTCCTAGATGTCCTGATGTTTCATGGACCCATCAGGCCCACGTCTACTGTAGCAGTAGATATATATGTCTCCCTCTACAAAATAGTTTAATATCTTATTTTTTTCTGGGCTGAAATTTAACACTGATCTATATCTTAGTTATTTTAAGTCAAGAGAATTCAACTAGTTTGACCTCACTGAAGTTCATTAGAACTCACCCTTCCACTCCCTGTCTAAGTCTACCTGAGCTATTTCAATTTTGGCAGCTTTATCCACATGTTAACTGTTTCAATGTTCTTCAATGGCATGACTTTTGGGCATGCGAGCATAGACATGATGCACCTTCAGAATCGTGTTTGCCCATGCAGTGATGTCCTGCCACAGTGGAGTAGCCCAAATGGGTTTAACCCTGCATAGCCAATGGGCCTTCTTCCATTGCTGTAGCCATCCCCACAGGTCATTAGCCACCATCCAGGAGTCAGTATAGACATAAAGTAAGGCCATTTTTCCCATTTAGCAATCTTTAGGTCTAGTTGAATGGCTTTCAATTCTGCAAATTGACTTGACTCCCCTCTTTCAATGGTCTCAACGATTTGTCAAGGAGCTTTTTTTGCACAAAACAAAATAAAAATACTCAAAAGAAAAGAAGATAAACTGTCACACCGATTTAGAATTTATTTTAGAGAAACAGTGAAAAACTACTCACTGTGCCCACACCAGATGCACAATCTATATACACTGGGTTTTTTGGAAGTTGTCGTGGTGGAGAAAAGACATTTAAGGGAGACATTAGACTTAAGGGAGACATTTTGAGGAACCTAAGCAGGGGTGGTTATATGATTTCTTTGATGCTGCCCCAAGTGTTTGAGGATTTCATCTATCAGGGTACTAAATTGTCTCCAAAATCTTAAGAATTGTAATGTTAGCTAGAAAAAAATGTTTCATGTTCCCTTGCAAAGCACTGAAGGGCTGTGGGCTCACACAGGGCCCATTGTGATATAGCACATCTTTGTGCTCTAAGTTATGGTGAAATTAGGTCTGGCATAAAACCAACACAAAAACTGAGGGAGCTGATATGGCTCCCTTGATACCTCAGCAGCTGCATGTACTGCTTATTGAGAACAAAGAAGCAGAATTTATGCACTACTACCATTATTAGGATGGTGTGCATGTTACCCACACCTATCTACTACTCAAAAATTCTATGGAATGTCATGAGTCTCGGTAACCTGTCTTTTATATGCTCTCTTAACAGTCCTAGTCATATCTCTTCCCAATGTGAGTGCTCCTCTTGCATCAAGGTAATCTCATACATTCATTTCTTGTATTTTTGATCTTTTGTTGTTAAAATAACATGGTCCTGGTTTCCTGCAGTAAGCAATTACAGAACTCATTTCTTATATTACTTTGTTGGGGGTTTTTTAAGAAGAGTAGGGAAAATACTCGTTTCCTTTAAGCTGAATTATGCTGCTATGTTGTTGTAATCAAAATGCTGAAATTAATATTTACCAAAAATCCCATATTTATTCAACTGTTTAGGCAAACTAATTAAATGATGCACCATACCTCACAAGTGGTTTTTAGTATTAAAGACCACGAAAGCTTGAAAATAAAATTCTGCCACAAATATAATGCTGTATATGATGTGTGTATTACATATGCAAGTCTACTCAGAGTTCTAGCACAAAGGGTTGCTTATGGTGTTGTTGGGTCCAGATGAAATAATGACTTCACTACCTGATTTTAATGTAAAAAGAAAATCCTGTGGTCTACAGCAGAATTGTAATTTTTACAGATGCTTGAGAATTCCTGTAGTTCTCCTGTTGATGTTCGGCTGACCAACCAGATTGGTTGTGAAGCCCTTATGCTGACTGAAAATATATATCTGTCGTAGTGCTACCTTGCATCTGTCCAGGTATAATGACAGTCAGGGCTTCTGAAAAAGGACCTGCTTATGATGCTTTTGAGAGCCCCCAGCTGGCTACACGCAGAACAGCTTAAGAGAACTCTTGTTTTCAGCAGCAGCGGTAACATGTTTATGAGAAGCGTTCTAAACTTCTGCAAGTTAGAATAAAGCATTTCAGCACAAAGAAAATGCATATTCTATTCAAAGCCTTAACTTGGCTTCACACCTTCTGAAGGGTGAGTGATTTGCCTTTTATTTATGGAAGAGGAATGCAAGATCACACTCCATAAATCGCTGTGACCAATGTGTCAGAACCCTCACTGTTTAGCTTGGATTAGACTTAGAAACTATTCTCCTTGGAAGATATCAGATAGCGTTTCAGTATGCCATGCTATCTGAAATGACATCTTAATTAGCATTTACTTTCTAATGTATGTTTTCTGAAAGACCTTTAAGACTAAATTTTGTCTCACACAGTCGTTCTGTGTGATTAAAAGGTCATTAGAATCTGCCTGTACACCTCCTTCTGCTGTTATTCTCTCAGGCCTGGAAAAGGTTAAGAGACATTTATTGGCTCAGTGAGGCAGATGACTCATAACTTCTGGATATAAGAGGGGGAAGTGGCTGCCTGAAAAGATAGAATCTAGGGTGTGGGCTCAGAAGTCCCAAAGTTGTCATCTTAGCAACAGGCTCAATAAAATAAAACAGCATCAACAGAAGGTTTGAGCTGAAGTTATTTTACTTTTGTTGTTAATAAAGACAAATCCCTGAAAGGCACTGGAATAGGATTTTTTTTTTAAATTGTGGACTTCGTGGAGAGCAAGTGTCTAAGGTATCTATTCCCCGAAGACTAATGCAAAAGGTTTATGCCAGATGAGCAGAGCGAGATCAGAATACTGACTACACCAGTAAACTTGCAAAACCCAGTTTATACCCTTCTCTTAATTGTTGTGGGGTTTTTTTGCAAAAATGTTGTTGAAATTTCTATGTTCCATGATATTATCTGATGCCTGTGTCCTACCTTGGCCTCACTGAAGCAGGTACATAGCATGCAACATGCCTAAAAATAGAAATATACCTTTACTTTTTTTTTCTATGTGGGATACAAAAGAAATGCATTCAAAGTGAACATAAGAGGAAAATAAGAGAAAAGTAAACTGAAATAGGTTAGCTGTGTTTTCCCTCTGTCATTCTGATTTCCCTTGTGGAAAAACGTCTTGGTGTATATCATAAAAATAATCTCTTATATGATTATCTCCATGCCACTGATAAATTCAATTTACCCTTCTTTAAAGCATCTAGCTGCTGAGCAGTCTTTTCTTTGTTTCTGAGCGCAGATTATCTCTTCTGTCTGCAATCCACATCAAGTTGAATTTTTCTCCCATTCCATCATAACACTTTTGATGAGATTCTTACTCTCATTATCTTTAGAAGACCAAACCTAACTGTGTGCCTGCTTTTATAAAGTTCGTATGTTCCTGTGGTCGCATCTGCTGAAGAGATACTGTTTTCTCTTATGTTTAACTGATTATATATATATATATAAAATATATATAATATAATATAATATATAATATAATATTATATATATATAACTCTTATATTTAACTGATTTAGCTGAAATTCATGACAGTGTTTAGCAACTGCTGTCTTTGCTATACATGGATTTCTTTTTTGCTAACATACGTGGACTGTGTGCTTTGTAGTAAAAGGAATTGCTTCTAATCTCTTGTATTTTTTAGTTTACAGCTTCAAATAGTTGTTTGAAATTAAGGCATATATAAACCTTCCACATCAATCATCATTCGTAACATTAGCATTGGCCTAAGATTGAAAGGTTAAGTAGAATGCAAGAATATGTAAGGGGAGGACAAAGCTGTTCCTGAGCCTGTGTTGTGCAATGTGGAGAACAGAGACAACAGGACATTGGTTTACAAGCTGTTCACTTTGCAGCGGTTCAAAGTCAAATCAATATGGTTACAGGATCTAGGGGATTTTTATCAATTTAAATATTTGTATGCAGATAACAGCAGTGGATGCATAGCCAGAGCTTATTGTATTACACTAGTACCTATTTGCTACTACATTGATGGATCATTGAAATGGGAATATATTCTAAGGAACTCAGAACTCAGAATATATTCTAAGAGAGAGAGAACAAATGTTGCTTTGCATTCACCTGGGATTTACCAGGAAGTTTTGTACTCTAATTTGAGATGAAGCTCTAATTCAGTCTTCCATCATCCTAGTTATCTTTCTTCTCTCTGCTTTTACAGCCACAGTAAACTATTTATTTCTCCAGGCATTCTAGCCCATATCCTTCTGTTACCATGTAAAGTCAGTATTCATGTATATGTGATTTTAGAAATGAAGTTTCTGCAACCTTTTCCTTTTTTTTTAATTCAATGAGATTTTATGTTAAACTTTTAATTTTCTGTAGCTCCCGATTTCGTATGAGTTTACATTCACAACTTTGATCTGCCAGGTTAACCCAAGAGTGCCATTCCTTCAGTCATTTTTTTCGAAATTGATTTCTTTTTCTTCTTCAAGAAATACCTCAAACTGCCCTCAGTTGAGTAGTTCTAATTAAGAAATACGAACTGCATTTCACATAGCCATCTCTTTGGCAAAAAAGATGGAAATTTGCACCTAAGCAATCAGTTCATTGCATAATTCTTGCTTAATGTTCCCCTTATGAGTGTTGTAAAAGAGACAGTGGCAAACAGGTGCAGTTGCTAAAGAGTATGACTCATACAAGTGATCTCTGTCAAGCACAGAATTCTTTTTCTAACATTTTCTGAGTGCTTCAGAGTCCTAGAGTCAAAATCAGAAGGAGCTTACAGGTTTTATAAAGCCTAAACTTGGAAAACCAAGTTACTCAGTTCCCCTCATAGGCCACTTTTCATTATGTATGTCTCAATTAGCTGAACATAAGCCATCTTTGATTTACATTAGAGTGCGAATGGAATCTGTGAGGCTGTCTGCATAACACAGTACTGACATTCAGCACCATAAATCTTTTCTTTTACCACACTGAAGTCATCCCCAGGCCTCACTCAGGTACGTTCTCCCACAAAGTGTATCAGCAGCACAGTCTGCTCAGCAGCTCAACCTTGTTTGTGCACCCTTTATTCCAAATATCACATTATGGCATCCTCACAAATAATCTGACTACAACAGTCTGGCTGATGCGCATTTAGGAGGGAAGGCTGGATGGGTGTCTTACTAAGTTGTGAGAGGTAAAATGTCAGGCAGCATTCATCTGAGATTAATAATATGCTATGTCAACATTTTTTCCTATATATCCTAGATGTAGATAGCGCTTGTAAGAGTTAGTGATCTCAACAAGCTCAAGAACTGACCTATGGGAAAGGAATCTCATGAGGTTTAACAAGACAAGTTTTAACTGGTGCCAGGTGCTGCACCCACATCAGGGCAACCTCCCAGTATCAGTCCAGGATGTAGGATGAACAGATTGAGAGCAGCCCTGCCGAGAAGTTCTCAGGGATACTGCTGGGTGAGAGGCTAGACATGACCCAACTATGTGTGCTTGTAGCCCAGAAAGACAATTGTGTCCTGGGCTGCATCAAAAGCAGTGTGGCCAGCAGGTTAGGGAGGTGATCCTGCCCTCCTGCTCTACTCTCATGAGATGCCATGTGGAGTACTGTATCCATCTCTGGGGGCCCCAGCACAGGAAGGACATCAATCTGTTGCAGTGGGCCCAGAGGAGGACCACCAAGTTGATTAGAGGGATGGAGCATCCATCCTGTGAGGAAAGTCTGAGAGAACTGAGATTGTTCAGCATGGAAAAGAGAAGACTGCAGGGTGACCTAATTGCGGCCTTCCAGTACCTGAGGGTGCCTACAAGAAAGATGGACAAGGACTTTTTACAAGAACATGTAGTGACAGAACAATGGGAAATGGCTTTGAACTTAATGACAGTATGTTGAGATTAGATATAAGAAAGAAATTATTTACTGTGAGGGTGATGAGATACTGCAACAGGTTCCTCAGAGAAGTTGTGGACGCCCCTTCCTTGGAAGTGTTCAAGGACAAGTTGTATGGGGTTTTGAGCAATCTGGTCTAGTGAAAGGTGTCCCTGCCCATGGCAGGGAGATTGGAACTAATTAATCTTTAAGGTCCCTTCCAACCCAAACCATTCTGTGATTCTATGATTTAGATAACTGTAGTTGTCCTGCTGGTTTGCATTTGGGACAGTAACAGTTGAGTGTATCTATACTATATATACTGTACTATACTATACTGTACTACCTATACTGTATCTATAAAGTTGCTTCTCAGCTCCAAGACCATTGGTAGTAATAAATGAAATTTTTCCATTATTGGAATATTTTATGTGACATTACAAACACAGACAGAGAGAAATAATAATCTGTGTCCTACGTTGTTGACTGTCCATTAAGTAGTAGCACAGGAACTTTTAACATCTGAGAGAAGAAACAGTGTATTAATTCTTCTCTCCTCCTATAACGCTATCTCCTTCACAATTGCTGGCCACCACAAATGTCATCATTTAACTTCATTAGCCTGAAGAAAATTGTCTTATGTTTCCTGTTGTCTTCTGCTTTATACCTATTTTATCACAGGCACCTCTGATTGGAAGGTCACATCTTTCCTTAGTTACAGCATCTAACATATACTGACAGGTAGATAATGTTAATCCTCTTGGTCTCTCACATCCAAGTGTTCAGTCGCTTTTAACAAATGACTCACTCTGGCAAATGCTGTCAGTGCAGTTTTGAGGTGATTCATAGAGACTTTCCATGATCCTTTTAAAATTCAGTTCACCTAGGTCCAGAAAGAAGAGTTCAGAACATAGGAGATAACCATGACCTTGGCCAAGTTGAACCTTGTACAGCCTTTGCACATATATAAGGGGGAAAAAAGTAACCCTTCGGAGCACCACAGTTACTGGATCCTACAAGTATGTGGGCTTAGGCACAACAAGAGGGGCAGAGAAGTATAACTTCTGGACCTCTTATTTAACACTTTGCTATTTCCTGAATATTTCTGCTCAGTATTACACAATGTGGCAGGAGGACACTTTGGAAAAACTGTGTGAATTTCCAATTACTGAGAATATTCAAACTTTGATGGGAGTCAAGGTGTTATTTCCAAGCGGGCACAAAAGAAAGTTCTAATATCTGCTAGTCTTCAAGAAAAGAGGTGCATTCTGTGTATGTATCTATGACGATACTGTCTAGAGTGACACCTGCATTTGGTGTCTTTACTATGCCCTATTCCATCAGGAGAGACACCAAATATGAATGTGTGTTTCGAAGAACTTAGTAGTATTAGGTAGAACTGTCGACCCTTATTCATGATTCACACTATTAGTTGCAACAGAACTAGTGGTCCATATATTAAAAGCTATGGTGGAAAAGCTGTTTGTGTTCTTTCTCTACCTGATTTCTGTCACTGTGGTTCAACATTGGGAAAATACCCACGGAGCAGCAGTGACTTGAACATGGGCACTGAGCTGGCCTGACTGAATTCTTGGAGATCTTAGGAAAAAGCTTGGCAAGCAGAAGTAGGCACCATTTATGTCCGTTAGTGTCAAGGCTGCATCATACTTCATTTCAGACAGATTTTTGTTTGTTTCCTAGTAGAGCCTATTTTGACTTGTTTGTTATAATAAAGGTGAACAAAATAAAGCAATTATTATATAAATGTTATAAATAATATTATTTATGTAACAAGACATCAAGGAAGGAAACTTGCTGGCTGAAAGACTTGCTGAGTGACCTTACAGTCAGCCTTTAAGGAAGGAAAAGTAACAGTCTGAACTTGCCATACCATCGTGGGAAATCTGAGCCTTAAAGTTACTGTGGACAGTCATTCACTGAAGAAGTAGTGGAAAAGTGCATGATTTCTGTCATCCAGCCTACAAATAATGTTTGGAGTCTGTGTATCTCATCAGTATCAGCTACACTTCATCTCAGCTACCTGGCCATTGCTATCAAAGTGCTACTAGGGCTGAAAATCGGTTTTAGAAATACACAGTAGAAATAACTCCACTCCTACCGGACATGTGCTTGAATAGGTTTTCCTAATCAATTGTCTTTATAACATTTCCTCAGTCGATAGGGACGGAACTCTTCTGAGACTTCTAATGAGATTGGCTAAAGATGCAATGAAAATGACACCCAGAGGGATTGCAAGGCATAGCCATTGCAGTTGCACAAGTGTTTTTTCCTCATTTTAAGCAACACAAGTATTACTGTTCCTTCTCCGAATCAATTTAGAATAACTGAATTCTGCACAATTCTGATCAATTCAAATCAGTTCTGAACAACCATACGGGTTCAGACTTGCATCTCATGGTTTTCCCTGCTTACATCTGAGCACTGTGGAAAAGTGTGGAAAATGTTCCTACCAGCCTTGGCAACAGCAGTATCAAAAAAAACAATGCCTCACTCTTCCACATTTGTAGTTGCCACAGGTTGTCTTGCTTCATCACAAAGACTTGGAATACTCTTGATGTTTTATATCCCTCATTCATGTGAATCAGAACACACTGCCTTGTTTACAGTCACGGAAGGAATGTGCTTGATATTGCTGTTAGGACTGTAATGCAACTCCTTATAGAGCTGTTAAAGTCCAGCCTTTTGTAATGGTTCATTTTCCACTTTTGTGATGTTAGTAGTGTTGTCTGTGTGAGTGCCTGTTTTGATAACCATCACAGTAATGGAGCTCAAAACTTCTTTAACAGTTTTTCAGTTCAATTCTATATAGGATCTTATGCTGATGGGCAGGCAGCACGATTCATGCTGAGGAGAGTCTGATGACAATGTGCCCATTTGTGTTCGTATTTAACCACTGTTTTCCTTTTGAGGATGTAAAAGCCATATAAAATGTAAATCAGTCTTCTGTCAGTAAATCAGAGCAGTTAGGAGGAGACTGAAAGAAATGAGAGCTAAACAGGGGAAGCAGCACTGCTGGCTTTTAGCATAGCTCAGTTGAGGTGTTCTGCCATTCAGTCACACAATGCAAAGGCCATGTAGAGCAACAGTTTGGGGGAAATCCAGCCTAAGGATCACAATTGGTGCCACTTTCTTCACATTTCCTTCATCTCCTATGATGAGGCTTGTATTTTGTCCTAATATTCCATACACTAGCAACTAACATTTGCTTCTCTCCTCTGCTTGTGGGATGCTTTCCCAAGATGAAATTTACTTAATTTTTAAAGAAACTCTCTTTTGGAACCGTAGTGCTAATGAAATAAATATTAATTACACTGATTTGCATCAGACCAGGGAAGGAGGGCTGAACCTGATGCTATGACTCCAGCAAGGTTAGTTAAGTTAGTAAAGTTTTTGTTAGTAAAGTTGTTAGTAAAGCATTGTTAGTAAAGTTTTACTTTAATTCTCAGAGAAGTCTAGCTCTCCATTCAGTAAGTATGACTGGAAATCTGCCCTAGAGGATCAAAATCACTGTATAATTTCATAAAGATATTATGCTTGAAAAAAATGCAGTTGTTAAGACCACATTTATGTAGTGAAATACAATTAGGTAAGTATTACGTAAGAAAGAAAATCATATTTAAAAAATCACCCTCAGTATCTCTGCTCAGTGTGTTGTAGATACAGAGACTGATCTGAGCCCTCTACAGTCCATGCAGAGGACTTTCATTTCAAAGGATTTTTGGACTGAAACTGTGAGTGGCAGAGGACTGGAACAGTACACTCTACAGACAGGGTGAAAATATTCTGGTCAGGAATCATTTTTGGATACTTTAACCTTATTGCTTACACTCCATTTGAAAAGGGGCGGTGCATCTTATTAGATGGTTTACACATAAGTCTTTCCATGAAAAAAGTTCCTTCCACCTTTGCATTGTGTGTTCAGTAAAGCAATCACTTCCTCTCCCAGATACTTGGAGAACTTTCTTGCACTACTTCACAAATGAAAACACCTTTCTTTTATTTTTTTTAAACCATTTTAATGTGTTTGTCTGGTTAGAAGCATGTAAAGTAGCATATCAAAAAATAGAAATGCTTGTTCTAAGATGAAAATACTTATGCTAGCACAGCAGTTGTTTCATGTAAATACTAAAGTAAGGTATTTCTGAAACAGGAATTTTACAAGTGATTATGTGTTTTTATACCTATTTCCATGTGTTGAAAGGGCTGAAATCCCTACGTGTTATATTTGGACTGGGCAGTACAGCGTATCGCTTAATGTCTTTGCCCTGACATGGCAGTGGAGTGTATCTATCACTATCTCTTCCAAACAAGGTTGGAATATGTTTCATTAAAAGCAAAAAAATTATTAATCATCAAGTGAGAACTACTGACTGTCAGTTGCAGCTATTGTGTTCAGCTTCCTAAGAAGATAGGTCTTTGTGCTCTGGCAAGTTGACCATTACATGGACTTCCCAAACACAGGAACTCCAGCCAAGGTGGGGACGGTACTGCTTCAGGGAACCAGGTAAGAGAGCCATACCCTGCAAATTAGCCATGTAGAGGTATACTGAGCAAAGAGCAAGTGCTAAAAGCTTGATTGCATTTTTGAATAAAACACAAGGAAGGAGCAGTGTTTTGCTTTGTTACCCCATGAGCAGCCAAAGTATTGTGGAGCCACAGTACTTACATACCTTTTGGGCCTTTTCCTGGCCCAAAGTAGTTTTACATCTGTCCTGCATGTCTCACATAGCAGCAGCTAGAACAAGAAAGGCTAAACTGCACCTCACTTTCCCTTGCCAGGGCTCTTTGTTGGTAAGATCATTCTGAAAGAAGCCTTGGGTAGCTCAATAGGAAGTTTGGTGAACTGAATGTGTGCATGAACTGCTATAAACATTAGCCATATGGAATAAATAAGTATATTTATTTATTTCATTATTTTTCAGTATATATTTATCTGTACTAAGTATAGACATCCTCATCATGGATATTTCTCAACCTAAAGAGTGTTCACTGAAAGTAGGTAACAGTAGGAGCGATACTGTGTGTTGTGGTAGGTGTGTGAAATATAATATGCTAGAAATCTGCCTTTCTGGGGCAAAAAGTTAGTATGGATGAGAGAAAAGAAAAATTGCTGAACCTTGATTCAGGAGATAATGACGTGTTTAAAGTTTTAGTTCCTACCTACGTGTTCCAGAGGAGACACAACATCACTCAGGATACCTAAAATGATCCAGTACATAATCTTTGATTGGATTAAGGTGACAAAAGTGACAAATCCAAGGATTCAGGCAATAGTTTGAAGAAAAATTCTCTCTTCTGTGGTCTAAGTAGTGTTCTGAATATATAGCTAACTAATGTTTGCCTGGTTTAGCTTCTTAATTGTATTGTTTTGTTTTTTCATGTGGTATTTGCATGCTTTGGTTTCAAAATATTTGTTAAAATTTAACATATACAATTTTATTTGGATTAGTGATTCAGTGTCAAAAATTAGTTCCTTTCCTTTGAACTCTGTCTGTGTTTAATTTGTATTCATTCCATGAATATTCTGGCTTAGTGTGTAGTGCAGTAAAACAAGTAGGCTCAAAGCTAATCTGTTTTTAGGAGAATCCTGGAGAGCTGATAATTCTAGGAAAGCAGAGGAAAAGATTCAGGAAAATACAAGTTTAAAGAACCAAGGCAGATGTAAAGGAAAGTTCCCTTAGTCTAAGGACTAGTTAATCTTCTCATAAATATGAAGAGGGAAATTACCTCTAAATAAATGTGTGTTTATATACATACTGTATAAACTGTTCATCTTCAGAAGTAAAGATCCTTATGTGTTTTGACTAGTCCTGACTGAGTGGAAAACAACTGATGTGAAGCATTATGCTTCAGAGCCTTGCCTGAGAGTGGAACATTGCGTAGCTTCACCTCACAGTAGACAGGGAATACAGATGTATTTGGTCCTTTTGCAATTTTGACATACTCTGTGATGAAGGACATGCTCATTTTTACTTGGAATGAATAAACGTGTTAATTTTGTGACTATTTAATTCAATACAAAGTTTAGTTGGTAACCATAGTAATAGTGGAATGATTTTCATAATTTAGAAAGCAGTAGAATTCACAGGAAATAGGTTGTTCCCTGGAAATTGTGAATGTTCAGGAACAGAAAAACAAGAGTAACATTACATTAACTATTATGTATCTTAGAGAAATGAAGGCTAATGAAATAACAGATATAATTCATTAGAAGAAAAATATATGAAACAATATTTTAAAACAATTTAAAATCATTAGTGATCAAATAATTTAATTTTATAGTTCTTTTGATACTTCACAGTAAAAAAAGTTCATTAATACCTCTTTAGGGGGAGGAGGAAATGGGGTCACCTCATTTAGTCAGAAAGCCACAGATGTTTGACTGATCAGAAGGTGAAAGCCTTATCCATAACTTTAAAGAATATTCTCTTTTTTGGTAGATAAATTTCACTACAACTATGTGTGTGAACTCCCTGAGTTTCATTATTTTATCTTTAAATATTTACATCTTGCTTGCATATTTTTCAGAGAAGACACAACTTATACAATACAATTTTTTAACTAGCTATCTGGCCAGTTTTGCTCAGATTCTTTAGCAGCATATTAATTTACGAGAGGAAAAATATTAGTCACATAGACCGAGAAGAATGGAAGTGATTCATTGTCTCCAAAAAATCTGCTGTAAACTGTGGTAGGATTTTTATTTTTGTATTATTTCAACAGCTTCAATATTACTTAATGGTTTGTTTTACCAGTTTACCAGTATTAAGCTTTTAGTGTGTTTGAGTTTAGTAAAGGCTCTGTTACTGGGTTTTTTTGGGGGGAAGGTGGGGGGGGTGGGAAGAGAATTAAAACTGTACAGTCTTAAGATATCTTAAAGGTAGGTGCACAGTCCATCAAAAACAACTTACTTCAAGAAAAGGAGAATTATCCTTTCCATGAAATGCTCAGTTTGTCTTCATACAGGAAGCTGTGAGGACATGGAGCTTTTTGTATTGCCAAGGAGGTTTTCTAAATGTGATAACTGAGTAATGAGCAGGAATTTCAAGGGAATACTGTTCTTATTAAGTTCAAAAGGAGTTTACTTGACCTTGAGATTACTAAAATTGAACCTTGTATTATTTTTATAATATATTTACAAAGCATTTCACTTTGTGCCTGCAACACGGTGCTGTCCGTGGTACATTAGTTTTGCTTTTGTCTTGCTTGAGCCATCTTGACTATATTTTGCTGCCCACAGTAGAGCCTCCTTCTTGTAGCATTAGCAGTCATTTTCTTTCTTTCTTTCTCTTTCTTTCTTCCTTCCTTTCTTCCTTTCTTCCTTTCTTCCTTTCTTCCTTTCTTTCTTCCTTTCTTTCTTTCTTCCTTTCTTTCTTTCTTCCTTTCTTGCTTTCTTTCTTTCTTTCTTTCTTCCTTTTTCTTTTTCTTTCTTTCTTTCTTTTTTCTTTCTTTCTTTCTAATTAAAATTAATTGCAAATTAAAAATGCAACAAATATGTTTTTGTCGTTCCTCCATGTTCAGAACTGTTAGCTAGCATGTGGGATGATGTTGCAGTGGTCCTTCTGCAGAGTTGACCAGTGCAGCAGGAGCTGCTTCAGAAAGGAGTTGCATGTGAAGGATTTCCAGGTAACTGGAACTAGACTGGAAGACCATTCAGAGTCTGCATTTGTAAAGAACTTTAGTGTAACCTTCCTTTTGGAGGGAGAGAGGAGGGAGGAATTATATGGGGGTGTAGCTTGATATGTTTATGAATTACAATATTTGATTTCTTAACATTACCTTTGTGATCCAGAATATGCATTCCCGTTCTGTTTCCCTAACATAAAGTTGCATTATGTCTAAAAATTAGAACAACTGTAATGGGGAAATACTAGCAAATAAATACTGTAAGGAGTAAGAGTAAGTGTACTTCAGAAGATGAAATAGAAACTCTATAAATACATTTATAACCCCTTTTCACATTTCCTTGTTCTGTCCTTTAGAGAGGCCACTAAAATTTGAGAGTGAAGGTTACATGCAAGAGCATTAGCAGTTTCTAATCTCTCTTCTAATTCACAGAAATCCCAAATAGCTAATTAAAGACACAGTTCCAATTACAATGAGGTTCTGTGCTGAAACTAACTCAAAAATTTTATAATGAGCATCAATTATCTCTCAGTGATTCCAGAACTTCTGAAATCACCGAGAACAAAAGATAAACCAACCAAAAGGTGAAGTTCCTCCTGTAAAGTCTCACTCTGCAATACAAGTCTGTGATTTTAAAATGAGGTTTTAAAGCTCATACATACTTTAGTTGCTTGCCAGTCCTTCTCAAAGTGGCACAGTGGGCAGTTCTGTTCCCTACGTTGTAGCTGCACGTCCTGAAAATTTGACAGGCATGAGAATTGAGCACAGTCTGTCTTTCCCACCTATCTTCCCACTCAAGGGTTTTTATCCTGCTGGGTACATTCCTTCAAGCATATGCAGATCTGAATCAGTAGCCTGTGGTCTCCCCATCAGTATGTGGTGCTCTGTTAGTCTCTCAGATGTTCAGTGTCAGACCTGGTGGGCTCCAGTTGTGTGGTCATTCTTCAAGAGGCATGTCCATTCATGCTTTGGAAAGCAGTGCTTATAGTGATAAGAAAAAGAATACTTAATGTGCAGGTAGTGAAATTAAGACAACATAAATTTAGGTGCCTGTGGGTGGATGTCTTCATATGAATGAAGTAGGTGATCTTCTACTATGGCCAATGGTGACCTTGCCAGTACTCAGAAAGATTTATTTTAACTGCTTTGATTGTTTACATAGTCAATTAAACCACCAGAGCCATAACACAAAATCTATGAATATGTGCTCCTTATAAAAGAATGTTTAAAATCCATGAATCCTACATTTGCTCAACCCAAAGTGATTATACTATATATAGCATATTCAGTGCCTTCTTGGAAATTTTAGGAAAACATCAACTGTGACCATCTATGGATTTCTACAGACAATTGACTTAAAAAGAATAAAAATACTCAACCACTGTTGGAGGCTAATTTCCCCCCAAATAAACACCTTCTATTGAGATTAAAGCCAACCGTCATCACTATGAGATGCATTTAAATGTTATTTAGTAGATGAGTCTAGGAAGTGAAATTCAAGCCTTTCCAGGTTAACAAAAATAGTGGACTCAGCAGAGATCTTGGTTTTATGTCTTCTTACAGTCTTTCTGCTGCCATGTCTCTTAATTTCCAATACCAAAACCTCTTCTTTCTGTGTCACAAAGTCTCTTAGCCTGTCAGTTCTTCTGGCCACACACTGTGCCACCTGCCTGTTTTACACAAATAACTGAAGAACGTTGTAAATTTAAGCCAAGGACCCTTGTGCCTGTCCTGTTCCAACCTGGGATTTTCCTTCATCATAAGAGCTTGGATGCAATCAAGAACACATCTTAACCACATTAGTAAATCAGTTAAGAAAACCAAACCAAACCAAAGGGAAAAACCACAAAGAAACAAAAAGCCACCTTTCCTAAACAGGGATATTTTTTTAACTGGATTACATCAATGATAAAATGCACTCTGTGGCCCATTACCATTTGCAGTGCAACAGTGATGAGTGTGAATAGCTGAAATATAGGCATAGGACATTTTTCACACTAGCTTCCTTCATGAAGAAAATGTCCTGTGCAATCCAGAATGTAAAAGTAACCTCTTTTTCCTAATTATCTCAACTTGTCTAATAGAAGGTTAGAAGATAAAGAAATTACATATGCCTTCAGGCTGTTTCTTGTCTTACACCATCACAACTACAGAAAGGGAATTTTAAAGAAAAAAATTTAAACTTTTTTAAGATTTAATTTTTTTTAAATAAATAGTACTTTGAATAACAAAAACTCATAGTTGAATAAAAAGCTGGGTATTTTATAAATTCATATTTTCTTGTATAGCAGGTATATTCAGTATTATACTTTTTCAGGTGGTTTAAGATTCACAGGTACAAAATTTGTTGTACTTACCTTCAGTAGTACCTCACCCACTATAGATATGCATGTAAAAAGGTATGCAAATTTGCTAGACATCTGCAAACTGTTTCAAAACACATTGTGCTTGCTCATAATTCTTACTTGTATTTCACATCTCAAATAAAATCACAGTAGGTTGGAGCTCTGATCCCATTTTATGAACATCTTACTTAGTATTGGATACATCTCGTGCAGCTTGCTTCATATTAGTATTGATTCAATTCTTAGTGTAAGGTTAGTAATATGAAATTAATTACTTTTCCTGTCAGCAGTCGCTAATCCAATTCTGTTATTGATGTATTTTTCTGTCTCTGCCCTCTGATTTTTCTGGCTCTTTTTTTCTCTTTTAGAAAGAGAAACACAGCAAATACAGCAGGGCCTAGTTTACTGGGTAGAAGGCGAAGTTTTGGAGATAGCTGTGCAGTCTGAAGCACTATACAGGTGATAAGAAGGGGAGCAGCTGGGGCTCTTTGCTGTGTGGCTCCCACATGAAGGCTGTTTCCCCTTTCCCCACTCATGCCGCAGCTGTTACTGTCTGGCAAATTATCTAATATGTGGATATGTATAAACTGAATCTGATTTCCAAGTACATTACCCTCCTTCCTTAACGACTATGCAAGGATAAATTAAATTATTTTCCCACCACGTTGCTTAAAAAAACAATTGATTAATGAAAAATAAAATATCCATATTTTAATTGCTCTTTTTAGTTACAGAATTGACTTAGATATTGAGTTATATTACATTGGACTTTTAGTTTTAACAATGAACAATTTTGAAAATTCCACCTGAATTCACTTTTTGTTTGGATGTTTTCTACTTTGTTCTCATTGATTTCCACTGATGTTCTTTCCTCATACTCCATAGCATTTTCCACTTTTTTCCTCTCCTATTTCATAGTTCTTTTCATAGTAGCCATTTGAAAATAATGTTTTTCTGGTAAGACAGTTCATATTTAAATATATTAAAATATGTAAAAGTTTTGTGTGATTGAACACCAGAGCAAAGACAATGACATTAAATGCTGCTCTATGAAAGGTAGAAAAACATATTCTGAAGAATACTGAGGGCTTTGAATTGTAGTTTGATTTTCTATCAGAATTGACCCTCTACATTATTCATACATCCTAGTAAAAATAAAATCTTTAAAGTGATCAGTAAAATCATTTGAAATTTTGATGGACTGTCTGATGCTTATAATTTAGCATGTAATGCAAACATCAAAAACAGATATAATGCCAAATTGAGAATCACTACATTTTATTCATGGTATGTTATAACTGAATAATTTAATACTTTCAATGCATCTTTTTTAAAATATTATTCAAAATGTCACTAACATTGGAATGGATTAAAAAAAATTGACATTTCATTTAGATTTCATAGATTTGCATTTTATAATTTGATAGAATTTTTTAGTTGATAACATGGTTTCTTTAGCATTTCTAAGTGTTCTTTCTGCTTGAAACTTCGTGACCTCCCATGTTTTCATTTACGGTGCCACATGGCACATTTACATAGAGCCACATTTACTCTGTACACATGTATCTTAGGTATTGCTTGATTTAGATTCAAGATACTTACTTCTCTTGCTCTGCATAACTATATGCGCATCTATCAGATCTGCAAAATTAGTGAGGTTACTCTTCACACAAATGTATGCAGTATCTCAACTAAACACAGAGATCTAACAGAAAATATGAAACTCAAGAAGTCCCCAGTAAGAACACAGCTGTGAGAAAATGAAACCATTTTCTTCCTCATTGTTCCTCCTGGAAGTTTCATAAAATGCGAATTCATATTTTTATTTTATTAAGGTGTCTTCCATGATACCTATTTGCCAAAGTACTCTCCAAATCGAATGACCAGAACAGGGCATTTGAGTTTTTGGGCTTTCCTGTGGCAAATATGCTTTATGTTTTACATACAAAACAGAAGGATGTCACTGTTTATTAAAAGTGGTGTTTGAGTGTTCCTGCCTGCTGGAGAAGTCCATGGTAAGGAGAGAGGCTAAGTCAGGACAGGTTGTTTGCATATTTGTGGGAATAAGGGAGATGCTTCATCCATCAAGTATGGAACAGAGTTCCCAACACAGGAGGTGAGATGCAGGAGCTTTCCCTGAGTTGGCTGCAGTGGCACAGCAGCCAAGGACCAAAGGACGAGAGGAAAATGCTTCTACATACTTCCCAAAGCTTGCAAGCTCAAAGGGAAGTCAAATGTTTCTTGTGTGCCCTTTTTCTTCACCCCTGTGGGGAGCTCAGCAAAAGAGGCAATGTGTCAGTCCTTGATGGAAAAATGTATTGTGAGCTGTGTGTGAGGAACCACATGGGATGAATTTGACTCAAAACCAACTACAGCAAAGTGTACTTAATCAGTATAAAATCTTATAATACCATCCTTAAATCGGCAATTAAATGAGAATTGAAGATCTATTAACTTTGGCTTGGTCCAGCTTTCTCTTTGGCAGATTGCAGACACCAACTATAACCATATAAGGGCTTAAAAATAAAAATAGTTCACAAATAGTTTCATGCCAAAAGCCTTTCTTTTTGAAAATGCAAGAAGTAATCAGATCCTTGAAGCATTCCTTTGATAACTAAGCATAGGCATAAATTTATATCTATGTGTATTCATACATTTTTTTATTATTTTATGGTTGTCATTCAGTGATAGTATATTCAGAGGGATTTAATAGAAACTCTCTAATGTCTTTATCAGGTTATTTTCTAAGGGTTAGGATCCTTGCCAGTGTGTATATGTTTTACTGACCTTTCTTTAAGTGCCCTGGCATTACCATTACAGCATTTGAAAACTTCCCTTAGTTTACTTGCTGAGTTGCCACTGCTTGTATTATCTTTGCCACCTACAGAGAATCACAGTAATACTTGCTGATAATATCACACATTATTCTTGGCTGTACTTTGGCTCAAAGAGTAGGGGGACAGGGTGAGGGGGGCTGTGTGTCTTTTCTCTAGCTTCAGTGCTCTGGTTTTTTCTAAAGAAAATCACTTCACTGCAATACAGTGTCCCTTTCCACTCAAGAGGCCAGTTTAAAAGCTCATCTTGTAGACATTACCACGTTTTCTTCCTGTTTTAATTCAACGTTATTTTCCATCTATTCACATTTGAGTTTGTATCACTATTTCATCAGATGGTGGTATGTTAAACTATATTTTATCATAATCCAGAGTGGATTTTTGCAAATTTTCTAATGAAATTTATTAATCAAAATCACAGTAATTCAGGGGGATAACCAACCTGTAGTATTTAGCTCCAATTTTTATATATATATATATATATATATATATATATATATATATATATATATATATATATATATATGTTTTTAAGTAGAATCATGGAAATACTTTCTGCTGTGGAGCCACCCACAGTTGATAGATTCCTATTTTCTGTCAATGTATATCAGGCATATACAGCAGGTGGAGAGTACTAATCATCACTGACTAAGTACTTCCTAAAACTTATCAGAGTCTTTTGGAATACCAGTTCCACCACTCTTTATATTAACCTTATTTTTCCATCTCTGTTTTTTTTTTATTGTTCTTAGTTTTTTCATCAGCATCTTGGAGTCTTCCCAGTCAAGGAGCATATTTTCTTTCATATGTCTTCTTTTCTAAATTTGAAGAAACTTAGCATTTGAAATCTGAGACATGGTACATATATTTAAGATCAGGAAAGTTGATATATTATGCTTTCATGCCACTAGTAATGCTCTGCACATCACCTGCTCCTTCAAAACACTGTTTCTGATGATGATAGTTACCTATTCCTTTTAACTCCTAAAAAGCATACAAAAAGGTCACAATACCAAATTAAGGGCCTCAAAAAGATAGGTTTGTGTATTTAAAAGTTATTTTATTGGGGAAAACTGAAATCTAACATTTTGCTATTGGAGGCAAACACAACTGAATGAAAATGATCTAGAACACAGACATTTTTTCTATTTCTGTATTGTTCAGGATCCTTAGACACTTATGCATCTGGACCAGTTTGTTTCAACTGGTTTACAAAATACAGAACAAAAGAACAGTGCATGTACCAAATATGGGAATTAACACTGAAACTAATTAATAGGAAAAGCAATGGGGATGTGTGTTTGCAAAGATGTAATGTGACTTGCTTGTGTGCAGACTTTTAACAGGAACTGATTAGTAAACTCCTAAGTAATTAGAATATGATTTTCCTTCTGGGAGCTCATGACCTGTACTAGAGCAGCCCTGTGAGTTTTGAGGAGTCAAAATAAAGGAGATATAGAACTAAAGTATTTAATCATAAGAAGAATTCAGAACCCAGTTCTCCCTGCCTTTGTATCAGCACCAGGACACTGTGCAAAAGCAAGCTATACAGCTGTTACTTTGATTCACCCAATAAAGCCTGGGTCTTCGTGTTGTGTAAGGAGAGATGCAGGCACTCATTTATCCATATAAATATATTTTTGGGTCTACATACCTGTCTGAAGTTAAAATCCGAGAGAACACTTAGAGAGGGCAGTTGTAGGTATTTTCAAGGCTGGACAGAAAATGAGGTTGAGAGACCTGACTCACTGGTTAATAACCTCTTGTTCATTACCTAGACTTACAGCATTTTAATTTTATTGAGATTATTATATTCCATCCTCACTTATTCTGATACAAGCTAATGGAGAGTTAGACGGTTTTCTGTTTTCTGAGAAAAAAAGGTAAATAATAATTACAGATGACATTGTTCCTTAGAACTAGGCACTTATTCGTAATATGTTTAATATTGCATCTGAGGAAGTACGCTTGTCCTGACTCTTGGTACTTGTTCTTATTGGCAAAGCATGCCTTCCTATATTGTATTAAGCCAGTGA
The DNA here is from genome assembly GCF_036250125.1 of Pseudopipra pipra. NCBI lineage: Eukaryota > Metazoa > Chordata > Aves > Passeriformes > Pipridae > Pseudopipra > Pseudopipra pipra. The sequence continues at coordinate 38,311,283 of NC_087551.1, read as the reverse complement.
GACAGCTTTTTCACTGTAGCAGATTTTTGAGTTTTTTCAAGTCTTTGTATGAAAATTTATTCTGACAACTCCAGGTTCAGTCCATCATTTGCTATCTGTTCTCAAGTTGCTAAGCAGTTTATTGCATTTCCTACCTCATTTTTAAAATGAAGATTTTTGATTCTTCAAGACTTTGGGTTTTTAATACTTTTTGATCGCTTCTCACACTATCTCTGCAAAATGGAATATTAAATATGCAAGGCAAAGTTTTATACTTGACTGTTGTCTTCCTTGAAGTTGTGTCTGTACCACAGCATAGCACCAAATAATACCAAACTGAAATGAGCCCTGCTCATCCTATATGGGTCTGATTTTAAATTTCTGGAGAATCGGGAACTGATACTGCATGGTAAATACACGCTTTATGTGTACTTCTATGCCTTCCCAAGGGTACAGAGTGACTATGATATACAGTATTAGCAGGAAAAAAGAAAAAAATATATAAGAAATTAAATGAATTTTCCAGTTGATATATGTATTCAGGTGAGATTCTCTGACTTTATAAAGATAGCGATTCTGATGGTTTTTTTCCCTATAGTTGATACATTTTTAATACCTCTTTGCTATCAGAGCCAGCTCCTTTAGCTGGAAATTCGAGGATCCTTACATCCACTACTCTCTTTTATTAGTTCTGCTCCAGTATATGAAATAGCCTTTATTGTCACCTATGTTACCTACAGATCTTCTGTGCACAAATCTCTCCCACAGTGCAGAGGAGGGCTGGTAGTGAGGTCTTCTTTGAAGTCATATCTTCCACTGGCTTTCTTCAATCACTCCTAAGGTGAAAAAAAAAGTGAGGAATTAGGCCAATTTACTTCTTGATTTTAATCAAAGTGTTGTTTTCCTTTTGCATACTTGCTCTCTCGATATAATGTCAGTTCTTCCTACTACAGAAATTTTGAGCTTGTATAATTGAAACATAATTTCAGATGTATGTTTTTTCTGATTAAATCAAAACAAAAATGGAAAACTAAATTCAATATTTGACATTAAAATAGAATTGAAAGACAGCCTAATGTTTCACATAAAACTTGGCAGCCATATGCAGAAGAGATGTTGGTATCTACTGACACAAAGGCATGTTGGTAGTTACCAACGCTATTCCCAGCAGTCACTGAGAAGTCCTGTATAGCTTAATCTACAATCATCCAGAGACACAAATACCAGTTTTCTTCCAGGAGAGTTCACCTAGAAGGGTTTATTTTGGATTACTTTACCTGGGTTTGAGAAGAGGGATCATCAAGTCCCACCTTAGAAAGTCTTTCTACCCCACTGGTGCTCCACTTCTCATGTGGCTGCAGTTTCTTACAGTGCAGGGCTGCAGGATGCACACTGGCCAAGGGTTACTGAGGGCTGGCAGGGTGTGAGGTTCACCTATAAAGAGACTTCAGATCTCAAACTAACAATCATAGAACCATAGAATGGCCTGGGTTGGAAGGTACCTTAGAGATCATCTGGTTCCAAGCCCCATACTGTGGACAGGGACACCTTCCACCAGACCAGGTTGCTCCATCCAGCCTGGCCTTAAAAACTTCCAAGGGTGGGACATCCACACCTTCTCTGGCAACCTGTTCCACTGCCTCACCACCCTCACAGTGAAGAATTTCTTCCTTGTGTCTAATCTAAACCTACTCTCTTTCCGTTTGAAGCCATTCCCCCTTGTCCTGTCACTACATGCTCTTGTAAAGGTCTTTCTCCATCTTTCTTGTAGGCTCCCTTCAGGTACTGGAATGCCACGATTAGGTCACCCCAAAGCCTTCTCTTTTCCATGCTGAACAATCCCAATTCTGTCAGACTTTCAGCATAGGAGTGGTGCTCCATGTGTCATGCCTACCTCCTTTTTCTTTCCCCTCCTCTCCTTTGGAAATTAAAGCTCAGACAGGGGGACATCAAAGATCCTATCAGTCCTGTCTTGTTTCCTCAGAGGAACTGGTGGACAGATGTTGTTTCTGTGAAACTGATATTTTGATATTTGGCTTCCAGACATAAAAATCAAAACTTGCATTTAATTATATTTTTGCTTGGAATTAATGTGGTTGTACTGTAACCTAGAATTTTAATGAGCAATAAAATTTATAGAATGTATGGAAATATAGTATAGCACATCATATGCACTTTATCACATATATTACTTCAGCTGAATGAACGCTTGATCAAAATGAAATACTGTATATTGGAACGAAATTCTTTTGAAATTTTCCCCATTATGTAATCAAAGAGTTGTGTTCCAACAAAACATTTCAAGCCTCATATAACATTTTCTAATGAAAATATCTTTTATCAATTATTTTTTCTATAACATTATCTGGCTATTGTTTCTTGTAGGAAGAATATGGCATTTGTTTCACATAATTCATACTGATTTCCAGGGGATACAATACTGACAGATATCTTCAATTAACGTATGACCCTTCCACTGTGATATGGATAACGTGATGTTGCCTCTTTCACTGTGATGCCTTGCAATAATTGTACCTGCAAAAAAAAAAGGCAAGGCAGGAGCTCTTTAGCTAATAAAGGAGGAACATCATGGTAAAAAATTCTCTGAAAAGTAGTGGCCATTTTTCTCCTTTTCACCAAACCCAAGTTTCAGGCCACCAACCATATTTCTCATTTGGGTCTTTTTCTTGTGATGAGGTTTGAATGAAAATGGGAGGTGCAGGACTTGTTTGTGATAAAATTTCAGCTCTGAATATCAGTTTTTCAGACTCATGCACATAATTTTGTATGCACACCAAGAGTCTTTATTGGCTGTATTTTAAATGGATGAAGGTTGATATGCTGAAGGGGAATGGGAAAGGTGAAGAAGGGTAGGGTTACCCAACAGAATCTAGCAAAGTTTAATGAGCATTTTCACCAAGAGCTATTCTGCATGAAGCAGAGTGCTGACCCTGATTCTATGGAGCAAACCAGGCACAGCAAACCACTTTTATAGCTGGCAAGTGTGATGGCAAGTTATAGCTGCTTTTAGACAGACTGGGAAAATGGCAGCATCACATATGTGTGACCTTGGCCACATTAAATTTTACTTGTGTTCTGGATCAAGTCAGAGTCCTCCATCTGAGTAATTCTGTGTAGAGAGGACTCAGGGCTTCTTTCCTCCACTGCTAGTTTTGATACCAAGCCATTACAGTGGGAAAATAATCTGCAGCTTTAATTTTTAGAAAGAGGCACTCTTTAGAAGAAACATCAGCATTTATAAAAAGGCAAGTGTTGGGGGCTATCGATTGTTCACCTAAAAGAGGAGATTGCTTTTTCTCAATTGGTTCTCTTCACTGCCTTATAATTTAGTGTCAGTATTTGCAACATTTTTTGTATTTCTATGATCACTGCCATCTAAAGATCCTGAAAAGCATCCCAGTCCCTCAGTTGCATTTCCCCTTTTTTCTCTGAATTCTTTTACAGATGAACATATATACACAAAATTGCTATGTGACTGGTATCCTGTCCTAATGTCCTGTGCTTGATACTACATTGAGACAGGATGATAGAGCTCATAGCTCATGCCTCCAGAGCGCAGACAAATGCATCTTTAATATTTTTGGTATTTCTGTCATTTTAGTTTGGTTTAGGGGTTTTTTTTGTTGGGTTTTTTTGTTTGTTTGTTTGTGTGTTTGGTTGGTTTGGTTTGTGGGTTTGGGGTTTGTTTTTTTTTTTTTTTAGTTTACTGTCATTGTCAACCCTGAGTGGAAATTGTTCAATATCTCCAAAGGTTAAATACCCTCAAAAGGATTTAGAGCTTTAAATTAAGTGTAACCTCTTTCCTTATAGCTGTGAATTAACTGAGTTCCAACCTACCAAGGTTTCAAAATATTTCTAAAGTATGAGATGATAAGACTTCAAGCATCATAAGACATTTCTCATTTCTCTAGATGGTGACATTTTACAAATTGTGAGATTAATCTTTGGTTTCTAGCAGAGGAAGAAGTCCAAGCTGCTTTAGTTTAACCCTTTGGTTTATAGCTCTTTCATATGGCTGAAATTCTGGAGATTAAGGAAAAGGGTCTGAGAAAGGAAAGGTTCAGGACATTCTTTTCAATAGCTATTTAATTAGTTGTCTCACAGGGAAAATAGTCCGACATAAGTAGAAGTAGTGTCCAGGTATCTTTGTGCTTCTATCCTACCTCTGTATGTTTTCCTATGAATTAATACATATTAAGCCATGTTTTATTTTACAACCTGTAGTAATGTAAATACAAAATAGGATGAAAGCTGCAGCCTATGATCCTCCTTGTACTTATCAAGAGAGACAGCTACAGGGAGACCCCTGGTAGGAAATGTTAGATACAATATTGTATTCATTCCCGCACTTTATCCTAGGCTGTTGTAAAGCACCACTGTGTGCTGTTAAACAGCTGATGTGTTCCACTCCAGAAACACACTTCATTTCACTGAACAAAAATTCATCAAGATAGCAGAGACCCTATCAGGATGAGAGCACATGGCTGCGCTGGCATCTGCGCTGTGCATGGAGAATGTTCCCCCATATGCTCACATGCTGGTGATGTGGCTGCATGTACAAGCATTGTCAGATAAAAATCTGACTGAATATCAACTCCTTTTCCCATTGTAATTACGGAACTTTGTGACTCTGTGACTTTATGGGAACTAAAATCCTACTTTTGTTCTCCTACACTGCTATTTCATTTGTAAACAGAACAGTAACTTTAATGGATGGTGTAGCTGTTTTGTTTTTTGGGTTTTTTTTTGCTTTCGACTCCAGGGCATTTCATGCATTTTTTAATCTTAAAAGAGCACATCATTGCACACATTCATGGTAGGCAGTTGATGCTTCTTCACTCTGAAGAAGTTATGACTCTTTTAACTTAGAATATAGATCTAGTGAAATTCATATTGAGTGACTCAAGTGAAATGTAGGGTGAAAAAATGGTAGCAACATATTAAATCAAGTCACATTTTCCATCTGTCTTGGGATGTATAATGGAGAGCAGATTTAAACATATTTTGATTTTTTTATGGTTATAGGCAAATACTACTGTAGATGGTTTTTATAACATGGTACTATGCATTTGCCCTTTGGAGGGAGGGGGGGCATGTGTCTGCTGCTATGTTCATAGGTGGAAGTCCTTAGCTAATAGTCTGTAGTGGTAGTGCTGGGCTGACAGTTGGACTTGATGATCTCACAGGTTGTCTCTGCTGCTGCTGTGTTCTGTGGTTCTTCCTCCTTGAACACAGGAGGCCAGAACTACACAAGATATTCCAGACCATTTCTGCAAAAACTGTAGAATCATAGAATATTTTGTTTTAGAAAACATCTTTAAGATTAAGTCTAACCATAAACACTGCCAAGTCTGCCACTAAGCTCTATGTTCCTGAGTGCCACATCTACATATCTTTTAAATACCTCCAGGGGTGGTGACTCAACCACTTCTCTGGGCAGCCTGTTCCAATGCTTAATAGCCATTTCCTTGAAGGAATTTTTCCTAATATGCAATTTAAACGTCCCCTGGTGCAGCTTGAGGCCATTTCCCATTGTCCTATCACTTGTTATGTGGGAGAAGAGGCCAATCCCCACCTGACTACAACCTATTTTCAGGTAGTTGTAGAGTGGGATAAGGAGCCTCCTTTTTCTTCAGACTGAACACCTCCAGGTTCCTCAGCCACTCGTCATAAAATTTATGCTCCAGGCCATTCACCAGCTTCATTGTCCTTCTCTGGACACGCTCTAGCAACCTAATGTTCCTCTTCTAGTAAGGAGCCCAGAACTGGACGCAGTACATGGGGGTGTGGCCTCACCAGAGGTGTTTTGCTCAGCAAAAGAAGTACTTCTGTGGTAGAGGTATAACCTGATTTCAGTTTAGAACATATTTGCTGTCTTTAATATCGCATCTTTTCTCGGCCATCCCCTCAGTTTCTTTTCCACTTTATTTCTACTTAGAAATTATATTTTGCCATTTGACTTTTTTTTCCAGTCTCTGGCATGCTGGATGTACCTGTCAGCTTCCACACATCACATAGCTGCAACGCACTTTCATTTCCACTTCTTCCTGACCATACTGCACTTCTGCAAATGTGCCAATACTGATGTCTTTGGGAAAAGCATCACCCTTTATGACATCAAACTGTCTATTCTATCTAGTCTTTCTCAAAGGGAAAATTTTGCAGCTGTAACATCCTGATATGCATGGCATCTTATAGAACGAAGTGAATGGACAAGCAATGATTAATGACATTTAGTGTAGACGGTGTAATACCTTTGCTCTTTGTAAATTAAGAAACCTAATCTTTTCTTATTAAAAGAAGAATTAATAATAGACTCTTTATAGTCAACTGCTCTTACCCCATCAGTAGGAAAAGGACGGCCAAACTCTCTGGAAAATAGGAATGTATAGGTAGGAGTCTTGGTAAGGGAAGATTGGGTTATATTCAGCTCACCTCTGCTGCACCTGCTTGGACTTACTTTCTGCAGCAGAATTTCTGTGAGTGGTGAACTATGCTGATAGTACTTTTTTTCAACAGTTGCAAGTGAATTCCTCTATCCTGTTTTGTAGGGGAATTACTTGTTGGTTTACAATGGCCAAAATGTTTATTATTATTTACACCTCTACTCAGTGTCACACATCAAAGTTTCCTAATAGGCACACAAATAAGCAGTAGTGTTTTGTCCATTTTAAAACATAAGATACTATCTACATAAACTGGGGCTTCTCCAGACATTCATTTCCTTAGCACTATTTTTTTTGTCTTTGTGGTGGTTTCACTCCAGTTTTATTTAATTTATATTGGTTTTCTCCTTTTTCAAGAAAAAATAAGTGTACTCGTCATCTGTTTGGACAGTGTTGGATCAGAAGGATTATTTTTCCCATCTGGATTAAGCGAGTGATGTTTCTGCTCTGTTCTGTGCTTAACTCAGCTTTGCTCATTATTTATATGAAACGTTGTTAGCCACATTCTTTCACTTTGCTTAAGATAAAACAGTATCTATGGATAGAAAAATTCATAATGTTGCAACTTAAGCTCTATCATACCTTTATAAAGAAGCTGTAAAAAAACAAGCACAGAAAACTGTTAGGCTCCAAGCTCACAGCAACATCTTTCCAACTGGGGCCAAGTTTCTCTCAAGAAGTCACCAAATTAAACAGTGATAGCCAAACCCCAAGTATAAATCTCTGCTATAGTCACTAAGGCCCTAAACACATAACTCCCCATTCTGTTGTAAATTTGTCTGTGTAACCAGCACCAAACAGTTTAATCCACCCTTCTTTGCTTACAAAGATACTTCTAGACACAAGGTGGTGTGTCTAGAAGTTGTTCAGAGGCTATGGTCGTAGTTGCCGTATAAACATGTAAAAATAGAGGAATTGCTATCTGAAAATATTTTCAATCCAGAAGCTGGAGAAATATGTTGGTTTTATCCCCTGAAGGGGCATGAATTTACCAAACTTCCTAATTCTAATATTCAAACATTAAATTCCTTTAGAAAGGAATTTCTATGAAGTCATCTGCATGGTGATATAGTGCCTTGGAGATCAAGTATCTCATTCTTGGATTTTTCTGTAGGGTTTTTTAAAATTATGAAAGTTCTCTCTGTATCAGAATAAGAATGAGAATATTTACTCTTACTGCTCAGAAACTATTGGGGTGATTACAGATTAGTCCACTAGATCGTTTTTTTTGTTTCCCAATTTAGTTCCTAATGGGCTTGAGTTCTAAAAAATATAGTTGTCTACTTAAACTCATCATCTACATGGGGTGATGGAACATGCTATCAAAAGTCTATAGCTCCTAGACAAGTCAGCTGTGTTTCAAGATTTTTTTAAAATTGACCTCGCCTTTAGAAGACTTGCTACTCAGTTTTATCCAGCTCAGCTGCTGTTGAAGGTAAATAAAACAAATTGATTCTTTTTATCAGTAGACTGGCCTATGAATTAGGAATACATCCCTACAGAGGAAAAAGAATACATCATTTATGTTTATTGTCTCAATTGCATATTGCAGGTCTAGAAGACCAACTTCCCTTGTCAAAAAACAGAATTGACAGAAAGAATCTCTTACAGGGCTGCCTGGGGCCTTTGATCTGCTTCCACTGTGGAGAAAATATTTCATGCTAGATATTTGCTGCCCTATATTGCCTCTTGCCTTTGCCACAGGGAGACTAAGGATGAAACTATAGCTATGTGACATTTCTCAGTCCATTCATAGAGCAGCTCCTCTTTGTGCTGTGGTTTGGAGGAGGCTAAAAACTTGCAGGAGATTAAAAACAAAGCCAGAATTCAACCACAGATTATATAATTGTTTAATAAATAAGAATATAAAAAAGGGAACAAGCACTCGTAAACAAACATATGAGGCTTGTTTCAGACTCTGTATTTCTTGTTTCTATTGCTAGGATCAATGTAGCTCAAGGAAATTCACATTTGTTTTCTCTGTACATGAGTGGTTTTGACACTTCATCTTCCAAATGTGCATATAACAGCACCTTTATTTAGTGTTAATGTCAAAACCTAGAGCCTCACAGCATCTGTGGAATGCTCCTAGAGTGCTTAGAAATAAGGCTTAAAGGAAAAATCATTCAAACTTCTGTTTCTTTCAAGTGGAGCATGGAGCAATCAGACTTGTATGAATCAGATTTATATAGTTCCAGGCAGAAGGAATAGCCTGCTTTCAACAAACATTTCACTAACATGAAGTGTAAGAAGCAACATATTTATCAAACCTATGTTGAAATTTTACTTTTAAAAAGAGCACAAAGACTTCTTGTTTGAGTGTTTTAAGACGTATTACTATTGTCAGCTACTATAGAGCCCATTTGTAACATCTGCCAAAATAGGAAGAGGCGTTTTCTAGTGCATGCAGCTTCCTAAACAGGTACAGAATGCAGCCAGCCTTCTTTTCATGGATAGAGGCAGCTGAGGGGCTTCCTCTAAAAATAAAGTATTATGCTAAACTAATTTTTTCATGGAGAATTTCCTTCTCGTCTGTTCACTTTTCAAATGTAAAATATAAATAGGGAAATTTTAATTTATTAATTATTATTTTTTCAACTTCATTAAGGTATCCAAATGTTTAGAACAATTTAGACCAATCCTTAACTGTTGTCTCTCTCACACTTTTTTTTAACCTTAGTTCTGTAAAAAGTACTTTCATCACTTAACTGCTTTTTTAAGTAGCTTAGGCCAGATAGCATTCAGGAAATCAACATTTCTGAATGCCTTCCAACTTTTTTCTAGCTAGAAACACAGTATAAAATGAACAAGAACTGCAAAAATTATTTTATTCATACAAAAAAACCTGAACTAGAATCATAGCAAGAAGCATCTTTCAAGTTCAACTTTTAAGAAAATGCTTGCTCGCTTCTGTGGACTCAGATCCTCAAACTTTTTTTAAACTATTCTGTTTCTAGATTTGTAAACAATTTCCTTTAGACATCTGTCCAAATTGCAGTTAGGATTAGGTAAATACTTAATGCCATGGGGTTTATGTAAGGAGTTGCCATTACTGCAGTGAAGACCATGGGAGAAGTTCTGGCTGAATTCCCTTCAGGGGTCTGGAGCGAGTGCAGACAGGAGAGGCAGCTGTACTGTCCTTTAGAAAGATGATCCTTTCTTCTCCATCTGTTCTGCTTCCAGCCAGCTCCACTTGGCCAGATCCCTATCCATACTGGGCAGGGAGCACAGATGTAACAGAGAGCACCTGTGAATTTTCTCCAAATTAGCTGGAACTAGGTGCCCCGATTTCCTGGGACAGGACATATTTTCCCATGTATTTTTGAGTCAATCGTATTTTTTCCCTAGCTTTTCTTTCAGCTGAAAATTGTGGAATCTTCAAATGAAGCTGTGAATATTTCAGCAAACTCGGAATTTTATTCTTTCCTTTTTGAATCAATACTCTTCCCCTTCTTTTATACTAGAAATGATATTGTACTGGAGATACCCAAGACAGACATTGATATGCACTAAGCAATGAGTGCCTGTTGTGAGAATTGTCAGCTGACATCCAAAAAATCCATGAATTTGTACAATCCTCTCCTTATATGTCATAACACTTTATTTCTTAATATAAATCTTCCTGTGTAAAGTGCAGTCTCAGCAATAACCAGTTGTGAACTGAGCTGACTGAAGCAGCTGGAAACCACTTGGAGCTCTCTCCAACAGTTGGAGCTGCTGCAGGTGAAAAACCTGCTCACATTCGCTCCTGTCATAGGGTCACATTCTGGCAGTTCTGAGGGACAGTATGGAAGAAGCTTCAAGACTGTTTAGAGATAAAAGAATTTTTGTGCCTTTCGGAAAATTTCTCGAGGCACGTAAGGGGGAATGGAGGAAGGAGAAACAAGGCCAGTTTGTAAAGCTCCATTAAGAATTTTATCATATGAACATTGACAGTTTTATAGCCTGTTGGACAACTAGAAAATAGATTTTTCTCAAGATCAATAAGCCTTGTAGATGGTTCCAGCAGGATAGGGTAGTAATCAAAAAGCTGAAATAGAGGACTATTTAAGCTCTCAGATACAAGGGAACAAGCTGTTAAAAATCAAATAGTCTCAGCTGAGTTTTCTATATTACACTACTTTATGAATCTATCCTATTTAATTTTCATAAGATGAAACACTGACCATTTATGAAAGGGAAATGTGAGACTAAAATAAAATTTTCTGTAATGCAGTATTTCAGGGAAGGGTTCTAATTAGGTGAGTGAATAGGCAATTAATAAAGCACTGAGTAATCTGAGTACCAATCAAAGGGGTTTCTTGTAGGATTTCCTTAACTTTTCCTGAAGTTAATTTGCCATGTTCTTCTTGTATTATTAGATTTTAAGTTCAATTCATTAATAAGGAAGATTTGGGAATATATTTAGTTGCAGAAAGATGGTTTTCAAGCAGTGAGCTGTAACCCTTCCTGAGAATCACAAAGGCTTTAAGATTGACTGAAAAGGCTTAGGAAAAGCTTAAGAAATACTTTCTTCTAAGACAGCTCAGGCCTTCTGTGGGAGCAATACAGACAACCGAAAAGGGATGAGTCAAATTATTGAAAAGTTAGAGAAACACTTCTATAGATTATGCCATATTTTAAGATAGCCTATAGGCTGAAAATTGTTTAGAAACTGAAACAAACACAGAAAAAAGTAAATAGATTGTGATGCAGGGGCTGCATGATTAAATTGAAGAAGTAAGTTGTGAGGGGAAATAGATCACAGCATCCTTCCGATCCAGACGTCTCACAGTCAAGGGCTGCATGCACTGTTCCAACAGCCCGTTTCTGCCCTCAGTGGGATGAAATGACTGAGGATGAAGCCAGCTAAGGATTTATTCTGATATACAGATGTTCTGGTTTTGGCTGGGGTAGAGTTAATTTTCTTCACAGTATCTAGTATGAGGCTATGTTTTGAATCCGTGCTGAACACAGGATTGATAACATAGAGATGTTTTTTGTTATTGCTGAGCTGGGCTTATACTAAGCCAAGGCCTTTTCTGCTTCTTGTACTGCCACGCTGGTGAGCAGACGGGGGGTGTATGAGAAGTTGAGAGGAGACACACCCAGGGCAGGTGACCCCAACTGACCAGAAGGATATTCCAGCCCATGTGACATCATGCTCAGTATATAAAGCTGAGGGGAAGAAGGACAAAGCAGGGAACATTTGGAGTGATGGCATTTGTCTTCCCAAGTAACTGTTACATGTGACAGGGGCTCTGCTGAACCTGCCTGCCTGTGGGAAGCAGTGAATTAATTCCTTGTTTTGCTTTGCTTGCATGCACAGCTTTTGCTTTCCATATTAAACTGTCTTTATCTCAACCCATGAGTTTTCCAGCTTTTACCCTTCTCATTCTCTCCCAGATGATGCTGGTGAGGGGATGAGCAAGCAGCTGTGTGGGGCTTGGTTGCTGGCTGGGGTTAAACCGTGATAATAAGTAGATTTAAAAGGTTGGTGATTACTTCAGGAGTGAACCATTTGTTCAGTGTCATTGATGTAAGGAAAAACTGAAACAGTGGCACGTTTAGATGGAAATGCCTATAGGAAAACTTAAAGAGTAAGGAGGTAGAAGCACTCTAAAGAAGTGGATAAAGCCCTTAAAGTAACAGACAAGGAGAATTAAATAAGGAAGAAAACCCCACCAAACTCAGCAAGTTTTAAGTTTCTCTTTCCATATCTAAAGTTCTTTGCTGTATCTTCAGAGTTGGAGAAACGTAAACCAAAACAGGTCAAAAATACAGTCATTAATTTTGTTCAGCATGGAAAGCCTGCTTAAGGGAAGACAAGGCATGTCCCAGACTAGCAAACTGGGTTGACAAAGGAGATAAGTTTCTATTGTCCTCTAGTGGCCTGCAGTCATGCCCAGTGTAGTTTCTCATACTTCCTATGTTCCTACAAAAAGAGAATTGGAAAGCTTCTGTGCTTGCATTAATGTAGGGGGAAGGCAAATGCAAAATTAAGAATTTTTCAGGGAACAGTCATTGTCTGTGCAATTAGTAAGTACTGTACCATTGTGCATCCTATATAACCTTGTCTTACAGTATATTTTTTTGTCTTACTGTTGTTATTGCTGTTGATATGACATCGCTTCAGAAGAATCTTCTGATTCTCACACTGGACATCCCCCACTGCAGTCCCTCTGTGGTTGTATTCAGGGTAATGGGGTAGGGAGCAGTCATACCCCAGGGAAGAGTCTAACACTATCCCTGTTACCTTTGTGGCTGCATCCAGCCCTTAGTTAGCTGTTGCAAGATAAATATATGTAAGAAGCCAAAGTTGGTGTAATTCTTAACTTCACTGCTTGATGACTTAGCTTCAAGTGTGCTGTTTTTCTCCTGTATTACTTCAGAATTGCTTTACCATTTTAGCTGACACTGTAAACTTGTAAGCATTTCGTTTTAGTCTGGTGACTGAAGGTCTCAGCACCTAACCTTTAAAATTCTCTGATTATGAAGTCCTGAAGGACTCATGTGGAGTGAGTGTTACAATAGAATGCACATGTTTTGGATGTTTCTAACTGGAATTTCAGGTACTGTCTCATTTACGTATATAATTGACATGTTACCAGGAGTCTGGAAGTCTGGTAGCGTAGCTGAAGTTTTAAAAGCTGCTGTAGCATATTTAACATCTCTAACGTTTGAAAGAAAAATATTCATCACTCTTTTTTTACAGAGTATAATTAGTTTTATTATTCATTTTGAAACAAGATGGATGATTTAAGGTTACTTACCAAGTTTCTGATCTGGATGTTTCTTGAGGGCAGTTTGTTTTAAAGCAAATACCACTCACATAACGCTTTAGGTAGATCGCATTAATAACTGATCCATTGAAAGTCTTGAGTTTTCAATGATCAGGTGCAGTATTCCCTGCTATGTTCCCCAGTTTTCCATCAAGCACTGGCCTTCACTGTTATTAGTCCCTGATGGTGGTAGCGTTCCTACCCAAGACATGATGCCGTTTGCTACGATGATCCCCAGGACAGGAAAACCTGATCAGCAGCACTAAACAGCTTGCATGTCTCCACTCTTTCTGAGCCCTGGTGCATTCAAGGTTCACAGCATGAGATGGAGCTGCAAGGAGCAATACTGCTCTGCTAGCCCTGGCTGTCCCTTCCTCTCCCTCCCTGTGGCCAAACACCAGTGGATCTGTGACCCAACCCAACCACAATTCCACCTCACAGGTAGATAACATAAGAGTTTATCTACAACTCAAATCCTGATGCTGACACAAGGTATAGTCTGAAAGGCATAGCTGGGAGTGAAGAGAAAGGTTGTCAGCACCTTGTTCTTTGACTTAAGCAACCAAGCCATCTCAGCCGCAGACTTAGATGTGCACAAGTGGAGGAGCTTGTTCTGTAGCTGCACAACTGAGGGCAGGCTGCCTGGAACCAGCTGGCTGACAGCCAGCTTTTTCACCTCTGCAGGACATTTCCTCATGCAGGGACAAGTTCCTGGACCCTCAGCATGCAGCCTGTTCTCCAGTCACATGCTAGGCCCCTGTTTATATGGTGCATATGAATCACAACACCAGTATACTTTGTTTTTCAGACTAGCTTAGCCTAGTACAGCTAGTTACTGGCTAAGATAAATGGATGAGTTTGTCAAATTCCATCCATACAGTAATTCTGAAAGAAGAAGGAGAGAGGATGGGAGAGGGAAAGAGAGAAAAAAAAAAAGCTTCAATTCTCAGGTTTTCCCATAAATCTGGTAGATCAATCTGAAGAAAAAGAAGAATTTGCTTCTCTTACAGCTCTGGAAATTGCAGCAAGACTTAAACAAATTCTTCTTAAACACCACAGGATGCCAGTCAGCATTTGACATGATCTCAGAACCACTTCTATACTCCTCTGCTGTAGCTTTGTTTTAGCTCTGACTGTTGAAGACTTGTTCTTTCAAGTGCCTTATGTTCCACCTTCCCTCTTCAGGGTTCAGAAAACTACTGCTATGCAGCCACATCTGAAGGCTTCCATATCAGGGCATGGCCATATATGATAATAAATGAGACTGTAATCCTTGCCTTGGTGAGTTGAAGTTTGGCTCAGCATTGTTTACATAGGTTGTAGTGTTCTAATTCAAGAGAGAGATTGTGAAGTTTTGAGTGTGCCACTGAAGCTCGAAAGCACTAACTTTCCAGACACACACTCACACACAGGGAATTGAGGTGAAGTTGCAACTGAGAATGTGAAACAGCAACTTAAACCCCAGGATAACAAGCATAAAAAAAGTTCCAAGCCCAAGATACAGGTAATAGCAGCTAGATCTTCCAGAAACTTTTACTGTGCTAATAAATTATGATGTGCTAGAAAAACTAAATAAGGAAATGGTAATAGACTTTAACAAGCAACTAACTGATTCGAAAAATACTGCATTAATTTAATCATTAATAGTATACATTAGCATGATTTCAGGCAATGTCTGGATTTGCTATTTTTAAAGTTGCCTTTTTCTTTTTTCTATTCTGATGTTTGCAATGCTCGTGGTACTGAACCATTATGAAAGGCTAACTCTAATCATCCAGGTTTATATTTTTGGGTGATTATAGGAGAAAGATCAATGGCATAGAGATGAATGTGTTATCCAAAGCCTCCTTTTTTCTTCAGTGTATTGTGGGGTTCTGAGGGTTAATCACCAGGTCACCTGTCTGGAGCCCCTGGGCAGTCCTGAGACTAGTTTATTCTTGGAGGCAGAGGCTGAAAGAGACTGGCCCAGGAGCAAGTGATGTTGAAACACAAAGCTACACTGTTAGATTAAATATGTCATGGGATGTTGTCTCAAGTTTGATGTCAAAAGCAGTGGAATGTGGTATAAAGCAAGCAGATATAAGCCAAATCTCATTGAAAAAATCAAGAAATGTTAAAGGAATGTACAGGAATGTTCAAAACTAAAGTATATCAATTTGACTATCTTCTCTTTTCCTTGAATGACCCTATTTTTATTATGGAAAATTTTCAGATGCACACCATCCTGAACCCTTTTCCTGCCTCCAGCCTTTCAGTTCTCATTTTCTGTAGGACAACTAGGACATAACCTCCCAGATAACTTCCTGCCATTTTATTGTACTGACACTTGTCCTTCTTATCTGTTTGCTCAATCCCCTTTCCACTATTCGAGTTTGCATCTAATGTCACACTAAATCATGATTGTCCCATCCTTCTGGGCAGCAGCTGTATCTCTGTTAGTGTGTGGCCACTTGTTGAGGTTTAACCGGTACAGAACTCACTCTAAAGGCAGAATGGGTGATGTTTGAGTAAAATCAGATTAATGTTAGTTCATAGAGTCAGAGAAGTCTTCAAGGAAAGGTCTGCACATAAAGCAATTCACCTGGGTTTTGTCTCCACTTTTAACTAGCTTGCAACACACCTTACATTAAGGGTCAAGTTCTGTGATATCCATTTATTTATTTCTAAGCAAATACATTGAGAGGCATTTTCTTCCTGCAGATGGATGTCTTTGCTTTACCACTTCCTGTTTATTATCTGACATTTCATTTCTTTGTAAATCTGAAGTTTACAGTTCATGCTGTGAGTTCAGAACTGGTTATAATACTTGAACGACATAGTGAGGATAGCTGAAAGCCAAAATTCACTGACAGTAGATCCCCTTAGCAAATTACTGATACACTATGAAAGCCCATTTCAAAGTAGTTCTTTTTATATAAAATAATTATTTTTTTTTACTTAGCTTTTCTTCTTTATTTACTAGGACAGCTTTAAGAATAAAGCATTTATTTTTCAGGACAATCCTCTGTTTGCTATTAAAAAAATTGCTAAATTGGTTTGGAGAAGACAATAATGATAATATGGAAAGTGCAATATGTTCCATTCATATTATGTTAACATATAAATCTTTTATTTTCAATGTATCTCAGAGGTTTTTGAAGCATCAAGTACTTTGGATGAGCACAGGTATGTACCTTTTCAAAAAAAATCAGAGGCTCCTCAGAGCCTTTCATGGATGGTGTCAAAATTAACCAGTTTTTGGTGTTGTACCTGTTGGGCCTCATTATTCTGACAGTTGATTGAAAAAAGTTGAGTAAGGTCTTATTAGTTTGAAGATAGGAGAGTTAGTGAAGCTGAATAGCTGCCTGAGCCACAAAGAAATACTGCCAGGAAGTGAATGATTCTGTCAAAATTTTGTTGAAATATTTAGCCAAAATTCATGTCACAGGTGTATTTATCATTTATTAAGTTAGCAATAGAAAAAAATGGAGAAAGGAGTGAAATATGGCAGTATGGTTTGTAGTTTAAGGGGGGGAAAAATCACAATTTCACAGCAAAATAAGCAAAACAGATTCTAATAGGCAAATTAGATTATCAAAATTGGCTGTTATAGGCAGCTTATAAGTCTAGCAGATACATATTTTTGCACAATTTTTGCATAGACTTTTAAGGTAGGAGCTGAACTCTCAGTTTCAGAAAATATTTTAGAAATCTTATCATTTTCAGATTGTTGCATGTTCTAAATTATAACCCCTTATGTTATTCCCTCGGTAGTAGATTCAGTGATAAAAAATAGCACTTGGTGCAACTTTGCTATGATGTGCCCTACTTACATGTGTTTATTGAGGTATTATAAAGAACAGACATAGAAGGCCACTGCACAATGCAGCACACATTGGTTATTATTTCTGAATCCATGTGAGCACAGTGAGAAAAATTGCAAATGTCTTCATTACTGTGCCATTCTTAATGCAGTTTCTTAGCGTGCTATGACGTTGTACTTCCTTTAATAGAGATAATTTTCAAGCAACAATTCATATAACAAGTTCTCAGCTGGCAGGCTCTCCGAGCCCTGGGATTTCTGGCAGGAAAACTGGTGAAATTACGTAGGGTGCCAAGCAATCCAGAGGATATCCAGGAAAACATATAAGAAGGATACTGAGTTCTTGGAAACTTGCTTCTATTTACTCTTCCAGTTGTCTTTCTCTACTGTCAAGCTTTCTGTCATTTAATGTATAGAATGATACGACTAGCTTGTCTGTTCCAAATCAGACCATTTAATTATTTTTCTCTATGAAGTTCCCAGCCTGTGGAAAACTGCAAACTAGGAAAAAATGTTTAGCCAATAGTTTGTGAATTTGAAAAAGGTGGCATTTGAATGAAAAGGGAATTTGTGATAAATCTAGGCAAGTGGTATGGAGCTTATTTTTTAGGTAATACAACATTTGGGTTTAACAAATTTCAGTATTTGCTTGTACCAGGTATATGACATCTTCCAAGCTGTGGAGTTCTGCCCCAGCTTCTCTTTTTGTTTTGCACACAGTGTCAGGCAAATATAAGGAGATCAAAGGCTGTTCAGCACACAGTATTGCTGTGAACAATGCCTCTTTTTATAAAAGTTGCCTTTTGTTTGAGGTAGATAGAAACAAAGCCAGCTGTAAGTTAATTATAACCTGAAAGGTAATCATGCTGGATTGGGATCCTAGGGTGTTAAATGACTGTCACAAGGCTGGCAGTAGGTGTACCAGGGTTGTGTGGCAGAATTACTGCAAAAGGAGCCCTGGGGAATTCTCTTGACATTTCCTGGGAATTCATGGGGAGATACATTGCCATCATGCTGTATTCTGCTACATGAAATACCAGCACTGTCAGCCCTCTGTTTCCTCGCAGAAAGAAGATGAGTCGAGGGTACTCTGGGAACCCAGACCTGACAGATGGGCCAGCAGTGCTTTTTCATTGGGCTGGATGAAGAATTCAGGTCCACATGATTTCTGTGTGCTCTAGGAGGTCCAGCAATTACAGAGTGACTCAGAGTTTCTGAGTCAGGAGTTTGGGTTTATGCTTTTACACTTAAGTGCATAGGATATGATCAACTTTTGGAAATAATGGCACAGGGCTTTACTTCCTCAGGAAACAGGAGCACAGCAGCAGGTCTGCTGGTTCGTGTATGATATTTACATAAGTGGAGCTTCACATTTCTGTTTTCCTGAAACGGCTCCCATGAATTCATAGGACTGGCTTACATTAAACAGTAGATAATGATTAAAATAAAGAGTCAACTTGAATAAATAGGAATGAGATAAATGAATTAAATTGGAAAAGCAGCAGGAAATAATGTGCCTTGGGGAAATGACTAAAATGATCTATGGAGAGTGACATTGTTGAAGAGCTGTTGTAATTATGTAAAGTAGTCAGCAAATCCAGGGATCTGTCACATGTTTTATCAAACTGGTTAATTTGCTCTGTCATTTTTAACAACATGTTCTTCATCCTACACTGTCCATACAGGCTTGCAATAATGCATGTTTCTTTCATTTGGCAAAGATGTTTTCCTTTCCATTTAGACCAACCATTATAATCCACCTCTTTCATTGTCAAAATAGTGTTGACAATTTAGAAACAATTAAAAGCTTGTACAAGCAACATTCATCCTACATTTTCTGAAAAGATGAGATTCCAGTTAAAGATTTTCATTCTCTTTTTGATTAGCACTGCCTGTCTCAGCAAGGGTTTGTGAAATCGTTTCAGTACGATCAATACACAACTTTCAGCCAAATGTCAGACTGCAAGATATTTTAATGCTATTACTGTTTATCAGAAATCAGTATTCTGAGCATTGGTTTCTCTCAGGCTTTTTGATTTCTGGCATCCTTGACTTCCATTATTTATTTATTTATTTACTGTCAATTAAGTTTGTTATTAAGTTTACAGTAAATTAAAATCACAATGTCTTCTGTCTAGCAAAGATGGAATATATACTTAGAATAGCAGCCTGTAGAAAATACAGTATATAAATGTAAACACATTTCTGTATGTACAAATCAGGAAAGCATCCTTAATGAAAGAACTCTTCAAAACAAACCAGTCTTTTGATCTTTAAAGAGATGGAAATCAGAATTACATGCTGAACTCCTTATTAAAAGGTCTGTTATTAGTGTTCCAATATCAAAAGCTCTGCAAAAATAGGAAGCGTCAAAACTGAGGTGACTTGTGCATGTTGATATATAGCCTTGATCCTTGACAACCTCACTGCAAGAGTAGCTTGAGGAAAGGTGAAAAGAACAAGTCCTTTGAACTGTTAAAGATTGTCTCAGCTCTTCTGTGCTCATTCCCTTTTTTCTCCCCCAGCCCCATCATCCAGTGTGCTCTCTCCACATTGCTTCTTGTTCTGTTTTAATTTTTCAATTTGTTTTGAAAGACAACAAAAATTTCCTGTCAAGGTAATGTTTCAGGAGCTGGAGAGGAGCAGTCAACTCAGACTGGTGGTGCTCCTGCAATCCACAATACAGTCTGCCAGGGTCACATTGTAGCACACCCACTTCCAAACTTCAGGATCATTTCATTTTCCTACATAGTGATCCACCTAAGCAGCGAGCAAAACACTCTCTTCTTTCATATTCTTCTCCTCCTTTGTCCTGCTAAGAAGGACAATTTGGAAAATAAGCATGACTTTTTACAGGAGCTTTGAACCACATCATCTAAGCATTGAAGCAAAACTAGCACTGTGTGGATATAATATTTTAGAAACAAAATCTGGCTCCTATTTAGGTGTTACAAAAGCAACTGAACTCTACTCAAAATCAGTGTTTATTCTGAGTGTGCTTCTGAGTGTACTCACCATGAAAACCTGACAATATACTTAAAACTGAGATCAATGCATCAGAGATAACAGATAAAAATTTACTTGTAGAGTCCCCAGACAGATCCTATAATATCATAAATCTGGCTTTCATCCGCTATCATCAGAGAGTGCAGTGCTGCCAGGGTGCTCATAAACTTCCCAATCTCTTTGGCAGGAGGCTCTGGGAAAGAGGAGGGCAAGAAAAGAAGCAAGGCAGCAGCAGTGGAGGAGGGGTGCCTGCAGATCTCCTCCTGAGGCATTCAAAAGACAATATTTACGTGTCTGCTTGTGACAAACTAACATACAAGTGTGAATTCTTAGACATCACATGGGAATCTGATAAATAAGGGTAAGGAGGGAGGAATCTCTGCAGCACAATTAAATACTTCAGAGTCATCCATAGGGTGATTTTGGATGTCTTTGAAGCACAAAACCCATATTTGCACTAGAAAGTGAAAGTCTCTTGCTTCCAGGAGTAGTGTTTTTACTGAACACTCCAGTGCCATTGCCAGAAGAGATGAGAGTTGTGTGTGTCATGCCAGGAAACATCTTTGGTAATTTAATGGTCATTAATAAATATCAGTACAACTTTTAAATATTTTTTGTAACTAGAAGCACTATTACCTAGGGTTTGAAAAATGAGATTAGTATTCTCTGTGTCGTAGACTCTTTGTGTGTAGTTTTTGCATTTAATAAAAGGCAATTATATAAAAGTCTGGGCTGCCATTCTCAGTTTTATACATGACCCTTACGGAAATAAGATAAAAAACCACCAAATTTTCTATTGTGTTTCCAAGGAGAATTCATAACTGAAAGGGAAAAATAATTATCCATCGAATAAGCCAGTGCAAACAATCATAGGACCTTTCTTTATTTGAACAACACTCCACAAAGTTTCTATACAAACCTCAATTACAGTTGCTATATTCAATCTTGTTTGCTTTGCCAACACATAGAAATAGCTGTCACAGTTTATGAATGCTACACTCTGATAGAAGGTCTGTGTATCCATAAAAATATCCAACACATGCTGCCTAGTTCTCTTTGCACAGAAAAGGAAAATATTAATGCCAATCAGTTCTTCTGTATCACCAGAGCTGGGAGTGGATAGGTTTAGAAATGAAAGGAAGTTTCACAATCCAAGTCCATATTCCTGGTTGCTGTCTATAGCAAGGTTATTTAAGAGGATTCATGTACTTGTCATATATTACTCTGTGATGATTGGATGACTTATTGAAATTTAAAAAGAAATGCTAAATTTTTTCAAAATATATGTTAGGGAAAATGTTAACATAAGTATACGATAAAAAAAATCTTCACCTCCAAATGGAGCTTTAAAATTTTGCTTTCCCAGGACATTTGGTGTAACTGTGTGTGAGAGAAGGAGAAAGGAAGGAAAGAGTGTATGCAGAAAGCAGTAGGAGTAGTATGAGTGGCCTTCCTTCCAAATCGGTTAAATGAAAACTGCACAATCAAATACACAGGAGTTAGGAGTATGACTCCGAGTGTGGAAAGGAAGTTTTAGCATAATGTCTGGCAGGAGACTGCTTAGGAAGTGGTTAGAGGGGAGGAGCTGTAGGCAGCAGTTGTACACTAATAAATTACTGATGAATATTTCTGATAATAAAACAAAACTAATTACTGGTTTGTCATGGCAACTGTAAAATGTAGTTTTTGCTTGATGATGCAAACAAGGCTTGACATTGATGAAAATTAATTTAGACTGAAGGGGACAATTTTTTGAATTATTCAAAATAAAACAGAGCTGGTTTAAGTTGCAGTATTTGTAAGTGAGATACAAACAGGTGTCTTATCAACATGAACATCAAGCCAGGTGATGCAAAGGTGGATTACAGTCTTTTAGCTCCGTCTTCCAAAGTCCCATATATGGGAATATATTCGCAGCTATATGTATGCTCATATGTGATTATATACTCAGTTATGATTATTCATCCTGAGAGTTCAAGGGCTGATCATCTTAGAAGAATGATTATTCTTCAGCTCCCAGTGCTCATATTCTGAATGACCTCTAAGCAAAGCAGAAAATTAATGGCAGCTCCTTTTTCTTTTTAAAATAACATGTTTTCTGAATCCTGTGGTAATATAATCCGCTGGACACTTTCTTTAATTTCTTCTAATCTTTACTGCTTTTTAAGGGACAAATCCAGGAAAGGAAAGGTTAATGGGACTACATTACTCTAGTTCGCATCAACATAAGCTTGGAATGACTCCTGACTTCCTAGTGAGGTTGCTCTAAATGTACAGTGATACAAATGAGAAAATAAATTGACTCATAAGGTTGTATGTCCTAAAAATTATTTTAATATCCCAAAGCTTTTCTCCACATTGCCCTGAAATTTAAAATGCATGTGAATGTTAAAATAGCTGATTCTAGGCTTTCCTTGAAGGGTATTTAATCTCAGTTCAGAAATCATTATTTTTCATTTAGTTTTGTATTGCTACTTTGTTTTTAGAATCGCAGTTTCAGTCCATGTAGTTCAATTTCAGCAATCAGGCACTAAGAAATACTGTCTGTCAGACTTCAGTGACCACTTTGCAGGAAACTACTAAGAGGTTCTGTACGTCTGATTCCTAAATTTCTCTGAGACTAAGCAGTCAGTTCAACTGATAGTAAAGAACAGAAAATATTTAAACATTGTAGTGGGGTTTGCCCAATTAAAATTGAAACCACTGTGTTCATTGCATACTTTTTGGAGGTATATAGAAAACATTGTTTTTTCATATGAAAACAACTTGATGCTTTCTTTTAATGAAAAATGTCTTTGTGTGATGGGTAAGAGCTGGTTATTTTGATTGTGGCAGTTAAAGTTAGGTGATATATTAGAGGATCTGGTGTATTATAGGATCTATTTGTGTTTGAAAAGGAAAATTTGACATTTAATGATAATAAAAGAACTTCTGGATTATTTAGCACTTCTTGCAATAATCAGATGAAAAGTAATGACAGGACAGCTGTTAGAATAAAGTGTGGGCTTCCTATTTCTCATTTGGAGCAGGATCTAAATGTAGTGGCAGTTAATAATTATAATCATGGGAAATTAAACCAGCACTTAAATATTTTAAAAGCTTGTTAGAAAATGTTTTTAATATTCTGTTGCTTCTGTAGAGGCATAGGAGTCTCCTAGGGAGAAGGGGGAGGGAGGATGTGGGGGTCAATAGATGACATATTTGTTTCTCAGGAGGTTAAACTGCTTAATCAGTTTTAATCATAGCTTGGAAGACTTGTCTTTCCGCATCTGAAAACTGAACTCAGAAATGTGTAACTGTACCTTCTCTGCACTTCAGACAAAAGCAGAGATGACAGGTTTGACCACCTTCCACATCTTGGAGAAACACCAGGAGGATTCAGGAAGCTTTTTTTTTTTGGCTAGAAGTGTTAGGTCAGTTGTATGTTGCAGGCACAACTGTGCAGGAAGTTATTGCAGACACCAGTCATAGGGTGATCCATCACTGCAGGGAGCTACTGGAGAAACATGGAAGGAAGAAATGGTCTCTCACTACAGCCTAGATTACTGTCAGAAAGTCTAATATAACCGCACTATCAGTCACAACTGTTCCTAATGTTTCTAAGATCTTCGTTGCACAATTTTGCCTATATTTTTTAGTAAATAAAGAAGATCCTACAGAAAAACTCAGACTAGTCAAATGAAGCTGTGACTTTCCAGGCATACCTGGATGGATATGAAGTAACCCTTCTCCCGTAAGAGAACACTATAAAACATTTCATGAAACAAAATTCAGAACTTGTGGACACATTCCTATAGTAATATAAATGAATTTAAAATTATAATTTATTTAAATTACTACAGAAATTTATGCTCCTAACAAAACTGAAAGATTGCTCTCATTTTTAGCTATCACAGTTCTGTTTCTTTCTTTTTATTTTTAAATTTCCAATCATTTTTCATTACTGTAAGATAAAATATTTGAAAGCTGAGCAGTGTTTGGTAATTTTTGCTTCTTTTGTTTTATCTTTTACAAGATGATAATTAGATGTAGTTCGAATATCTTTGGAAAATATAATAAGTAGGAAACAGCACTTGTATCATTTATGTAGCAGCCCTAATACAGATGTTCTACTCTTATCTGGACACTTTTCTCTTAGAAACTTAATATGCTTCGCAGACATACATATGCTGCTTAAATAGTGTCTAAGATGAAGGTGCTTTATAGAAGTAAAATCTGTTCTTGTAAGAATCAATACTGTTTTGGTACTTTTTTGGTACTCTTTTAGATTAACTGCATTTTCATTAATACATACTTGGGTAGTGATTTAAAAGAAGTATTCATTTAGGATGAAATAAAGCTCTGTTGAGAAGACTAATACAGCCTTAGGAAGCAATTTAAGTCGAGGTCTTAATGGGACCGTACTGGGCCCTAACTGCTGCATAAACTCTATGCTACCTTTCTTCTGAGGCACTTTTCCACTTTGAAAACATACCATAAAGAGCTAGAGTTTTTAAATCAATTTTGAAATTGAAGAGAGTTTAAAATTAAAATTGTATGTCTCTATTTCTATTTTTCTTTTGTGTTTAAAATTAAAGAAAAGGAGAAAGACCTGGAGTGTGGAAAATCACTTTATACAAAATTGCTCTAATGAATTTTTTGCAGGGACAATCATAGATGTATCAAGTACAACATTTTTAATACCTGAGCTGTTGTTAAAATGTTCTTATTATTTTAGAATCAGCTTTAGTATCTTGGGACCTGCATTAAGACTTAAGCAATAGAATTTAACTGCTATTTGTTTCCGCTCTTCCCAAAAAAGGCGTTTTGGGTCTACTGGAACTCTGTTGCTCCTTATTGCTTTAGGCTGTACAGCCTCTTAAAGCCCATGATAAGAAGCACTGTTCTGAAAGACCACCATAGGTGTTGGTTTTCCTTAAACTAAGACACTCACTTCTCCAGCTCTGCTCTCCTCAGGTCGTGAATTAATCTCTCACTTGCTGCCTGGGGTATTTTAGACATATCTACAAGTCTTCTTGGCCGTGCTTTCCTGCCTGACTTCTCTTCAATATACAGATCTAGATTTAAAGGTGGATCAATGCAGAAGCATCTTCCCTCCTTATCTTCTCAAACGCCCTCCACTTCATAATATACCTCTGCACATGTGGGATGCCCACCTCCACGCTGCCTGTGAGAGCAGTCCCTGCTAAGTTCCCTGTATGGTGCTTGGGATTTATGTTACCTCTTTGCAAAGCAGGGGAAAATTTAAGCTAGCCCATACCTCGTGGTCAAGTCTCAGCCCCATTATACCATCACTATAGGCTAAAGTCCATAGGAAAAATCCCTGCGTCCCTGCTGAGGTGAAATTAGCTTGAAGGGAGAAAAGTAGAGAACTCTGCCCCAAAATCTTGGACAACACATCAAAATTTAACTGTTTCTGGCTCTCATCCCTAGCAACTTTCTCCTTATAACTTCATTTTGCTTACACAAATGAAAAGCCTTTAGTCCAGTTTTGAGTACAGAACTGAGTACATTGTATAGAACTGAGTACATCATGGGTATTTACAGAATATATTTAGTAACCAAACTAAACCAATTTCATTATGACTAGAAAAAATTTTCACTTAGTTTGCTTTCACTCACAAACCTCTCTCTTGGTGTTTCTTATATTTCTTTTCTTCCTGAAAAACCTGTCAAAGAATGATAAAATATATGTCTATTGATATTTTTGATTTTTCATTTAATTCTGTCCTGGAATCCGATAATTCCTCACTTCTTGTGCTTTTGACAACTTTTGTATATAAGCTGCCAGTGACAAACAAATGTGGCAACTATGTTATGCTGTCTTGTATTCTGACATCGGAGACATATATATGTCTATATATGTATAAATGTGTATATATATATATATATGTGCCCTGAGGCAATATGAGTCAGTGCAGGATGTGTGAGACTGGCTGAAGATTTTGTAAATGGCCAGAATTTCTGCAGCAGATTAATGTGGTATCTTTTTTCTTTGAATATTTATTGCTGTTGTGTAGGCACAATGTAGGTCTGGATGCAAGGCTGATTGCTCTTTATCAGCCCCATTCACAGAGGGAATATTGCCACTTGCTCTGCACAGTGTGGTGAAATCTGTGCAGATGTCACATTATTGAAAGATAATTGCGTATCTGTTGGATAAAGGGATTTGTCTTATCCTGAAGTGTTCTGGACTTCTAAAACACAGTATCCAGCCTCGGCTCACAAGAAGAGACTACACCTAGGAAGAGCAGTTAGGCCTGAGGAAAAAGCAGACACCTTTCTTTAGGTGCTTTTAGCTGATGTTCGGGCCTGGCTTTCCCACACAATACATAGTCTGTTGGATGGAGAGGACTGTAGGACAAAATCAGAGACAATTGTTTGTGAATGTTCAAATGTATAAAAATCATTCAGTATGTTCACATGAGATGATAAGATGTGATAAACTAGACCCTCCAGCTTAGGTTGTGAGTTGTTTCCTAATATATTTCATACCATGAGAGCCTCTTCTTGCTTTTCTAATACCTTGCTGAGAGGATTCACCCACTTAAAATCTTCAAATAACTGTTTCAGCAATAAGTATCATTTTACAGTAAGTAAGTTGTCAGTGAAACTGGTTGTTATGTTCAGCAGAATCAGAGGAAAGAGAGTCAGCCCTGATGTGAAGGATCAATGGTTTCCAATTTTTCTTTCTGAAAGTCCAGTGAGGGTGTTGACCATACTTTGGGAAATGTTGCAGATCCAAATCAATACATATTGCATTCGAATTCACAAATAATCCGCAACCACACTTAGATACAGGTCAGTCAATATTCACATCAAGTTCACATCACATTTTATCTCCTGATAAATCTCTGAAAATAATAGTCATCTAGTGAGGCTGCTCATCATCTACTCCATTACAGGTTAAGCTACCATGTGACAATGTCAGTTGTGTCTTAAAAGTAATAGACTTCCTTTTTTTCACTCCTGACATCTTTGAAAGAAATGGACATAACCCTGTAGACTAATCTCTGTACAGTTTAACACCCAACACTGTTGGTATTGAAGACTGCATACCACTTTCTTTGTTTCACAAATAAATAGAAAATATTTTTAAATAGTTACTTCCAGAGAAAGGATTATAAATGTAACATCACTGGACATTTTTTGTAACTATTTTACTGTTCTCAGCCATCATTATTTGCAGCAGGGTCTTTCAGTTTTTATTTTTCTTCTGTTTGTGAATAACTTGCTCTCATAATTGATCCCTGCAGGGATTTTGTATCTCAAACTTCCTTTTTAAAGGATATTTCCAATTAGTCTGGCAGTTTGTCTATATGCTGGGATAAAAGAAGCATGTCACTTTCAATAGACTGAATCAATTTTTACATTGTGAAGAAAATGTATTGAGGATGTCTAAGATCAAAGTTTTTAACCATCTTGACAACAAAGATTGCTACAAAGGAAAAAAATACCTTTTGCAGAGATCTTTGTAAGAATTTTATCATAAAAGTAAAGCCTTCAGTAGGCAGCCTCCAAAGTAAAGATATGTTTGTAATTATGGTTTTAAATATACTGAGAAGAAATGCAGTGCAAAAACTAGGAATACATGTTTTTGCTAGTGATATCAATTATTTCTCTGTGAAAAACCATAAGTAAAAATACAATTATACACTGTGATGCCATGTTTTTAATGCTGGGGGAAAAGGCAGGAAGGAGTGAAGGGGTAACAGAAGGGGTAACAAAAGTCACCAGATGCTAAAAATTTTGTCTGTGGATATACTAATAAAGGAAACGTCTTATTCATAGCATGGTTTAAATTTAGCTCTGTACTGGTTAGAAACAAGGGTACCATGAGCAAATAGAGATAATCCCTATAAGTAAACTGTTTTCTTTATTGAAATCAGTGAGAGTGAACTTAGTAAAACTTTGTATTGACCTGCTGCAGTTAGTAATAGCTGTATTCAAATGTCATTTACAACACAAGACTTTAATTCATAGAGTTGTCACTAATGCAGTAGTTTTATTAATGTGGTGCATTTTAGTAATTGTCTTCAGTATTGCTTTGCTTTAGTTTTAGAGATAAGCTGTATGAAATAGTACTGGAGGTTCAGTATGGCCTTTTAGTTACTTTTATTAATTAGTCTTTACTTGACAGGAGCATTTCTTTCTTCATTGAAGTTGCAAAAAGTCTTTTAAATAACTGCTCTCAAAAAAAAAAACAAACCAGAACCCTCAAGAACTAGTAATTAAAATTAGTCTGTGGTCTCAATCTTTGTCTTGTCAGACCAACTGAAGTATAATTCATGGTAAGAACATGGTCTTATTGGATTGTTCCACCAGCTTGTTTCCAGATGTCGAATCACATCTCCAGTGTGGGTCCTACCCATGTAATCTGAATTTCCCATGCTCACAGGAGACATTACAAGTGAGCTGCATTGCCCAGGATTGCTGCTTTTGTGTGTGTTTTGCTAATGCACGAGGGCCGTTGTTTGACTGATCTGATGCAAAAGCAGAGCTTTCCCTCTTTTATAGTCTCCTGCCGACTGACCAGCTGATGTGTGGCCATGACAGCAGGAGCTCAGTGAGACACCACCTGCAGTGTTGTGACACTTCCATTCACACTCTTTCACTTCACCCAAGTGAGATGAAAAGTATCTCTGTCTTACTGAGCTGACATCTTCACCTCTCACTCTTTCTTGGTTATCAAGCTGTGGCACAGGCAGGTTTTCAATAACTCCTCACTTTCATCAGTTAAATAAAATTATATATATTTTCTGATTACGTTGCTGAGGTTTGCACAGCAATCTCAACTCCATTTGAGAGAAAAGAACAGACTCAGAATAAAAAAATTGAGGAAGTGTGGGATTAAGGATCATTAAGCACTGATCTTCATCAGTAGATATAGTCTAAAATAATAGTCCCTAAATGTCCCTACTCCTGGTACAGAAGTGCTTTAGCTCTCATTATCATCATTGTTGAGCTCTTATTTCAGTAGAGCTGTATGTCTCAGCCTGGCCGTCCTGTGGCACAGGCTGCATCTGTAGCTTTTGAAGGAACAGGATTTTTTTTATGCTGGATGTAATCCATGAGCTGTAAGTGATCACTGGTGGGAACAGTTACTCAAATTACTGTTATTAGTACTTTGTGCATGAATGCAAGCAAACCATAATTGACTGGAAAAAAATAAAGGAAGAAAAGTATTTTTCATGGGAATTGAAAACTCACAAGCTCCTACAAGCACAAAAGGGCACAAAAATGTGATTAATGTGTCAAAAGATGTTGTAAACTTTTATTGTAGATGAGACCTTCAGAAGATGAAAACTTTAAAACCTGTAATAACATTTTTATTGAGTTTCAGGTGTGAATGTAGTGAAGTAAGCCTTTTCCATTACAGTTGTTCCTGATACATATAACATTTGATCTGGTAAGGTAAATATGTTCTGAGTCTATAATAGCAGAGAACAAAAGTCTTAAATTTCACTGGTACTGAATTCTTCCATTGCAAAACATTTGGGTGACAAATAAATCTTTCTCTCAGATTAATTTTTAAAACTATACATTTTTATAGATTTTAGAAAACTTTAGATAGCTAAAATTCATTGGACCTTCTAAACCGTCTCTTTGCTTATGTGAGTTTCCTCCTTATAGTACTTCTCACTTCCCAGTTTAGTTTGTTTAGGTTGTTTGCCCGTTTAGCATTTTAAAAACTTTCTTCAGAACTTCAAATGTTTTCTAAAGGCTGATAGTTTATGGTTCCAGGTGTCATGGTTTAACCTCCAGCTGAAACCAGAGCACCAGGAAATCCTCTCTCACTCATATAAAACTGAGTACCCTTCTTATAACACTAAATAAAATCCTCTCTTTCTTAGAGCTGCACTGTGGGGTTTTTTGCCCCTGCTGTTAGCATCTGGATTATTCTTGAGATACTTGTGCTTCATTACTGGGAATAATTTCTTTGAAGATGTAGGACAACCTGTGAGAATAACGTTTCACTGATTCTGTTACAATTTCCAAAATTACTTGGTGCCCTTCAACATTTTAAGTATTTCTCCTGTACTTGCCATTTTCTTTAAATGATACGTTTCCTCACTCTCTTCCCATAAGTCAAGGACTTCTCTTCCTCAAACTTTTCTATTTTTCTTCTTTAATCTCTAGTTAGTTTTTAAGTATCTTGTATATATTAAGCTGCCTTAACTATTACAGTACTATTACTTTCAGCCTTTCAGTCTTCTTAATATGAAAGACCATAGAAATGGCTGTGGGTCATGAAGAAAACTGAAATTAATTTGTAACTAAAGGATAAAATCATCATCAATCATCATGGCTAGGCTTCGCGAACGAAGATTTGGGAAGGCTCTATCCACATTTGCTACAGGCACGCTGGTGGCTTATGAGGCCAATACGTGACAGACATATCCGATTGCAAAAGGCACAGCAGAAAGATTCCTTAGATGGTGTATTCTGCAATACACGGTTCTTTCTGCGTTGCCTTTTTTCCTCGAGGGTGATCCTGCGTGTGTTCTCAAAGGAGACAGCTGCGTTATAGATGGTGTGTCTCCAGGCCTCCCGATTTGAGGCCAGAGTAGACCAGTTATGGTGATCAATATGGCCAAGGTTGAGATGTTGTTTCAGGGAGTCCCTGTAGGATAAAATCATATTTGTGTGAAAAAAAAAAAAAAAAAACCAAAAAAACAAACAAACCAAAAAAAAACCACAAAGCATGTAATTTTTTTTTTTTTCTTTTGTTCACATGCCAAAATACAGAACCTTGAAAGAGCTTTCTCCCTTAGCTGCAACATATAATATTACTATGCTGAAGTAGTGTGAGGCATATAGCTCCCATCTAGGCTTAAAGTGTTAAGGATATCCACTGCTGCAGAATCAATTTGAAACCTTAAGCTTGAAATCTATTCATGTTTGGGAAGTTTTCTGTTCACCTGTTAAACATTTACTAAAATAGGATTAATTCAAAATTAAAAGAAAGACCTTAAAATATGAAGATGTCTCTCCAAAACAGTTTATTTTTGTAATTTTTCCAAAATTCAGGGTTAATATTATGAAGTACCAATTTTATTTGGATAGTTAATATTTAAAATGAATATGACAGTAAAGTATATCAATATTGTAAAAAAGATTTTTTCTCAGATGGATGATGTTTTTAATTATTTCACATTTTCCACTATTTATATATATATATATATATATATATATATATATATATATGTGGTCTGATTCTGTATTCTCAGATTTGTAAGTGATGTTCCGTTAGGGAAGTCAAAATCAATTGCACAGACAGTGTTTTTCTCATTGGCAATTGCACCAATATTTGTAAATTTTTCTGATCAGCACCAGTGGATTTTCCAAAAGATGCTACTGGAAAGCAGTTTGGTATTGCTCAGGGACTATCCATTGTTCCTGCACAAATATACAAAAGTAAAGGAGGGAAGTTAATGCAGTATCCATTAGCAATGACCAAGTATGTTTTTGCTTCCATTATTTTAGCCCTTGTACACAATTCATTTGTTGCCTGGCATTGAGGATTCTGATTCATTAACAAATGGGACAAAAGAACCTTAATATTTCTGCCGAACCATTTTTTTGCTATGAAATTCAGTTCCAAGCGTCTGTCAGAACTAGATTTGATGCATGTATGATAGTACACAAGTGTGGGCATTTTATATATAAAATATGCAAAAATACTCATCTGGTATCAAGAGTTTTCTAATTCAAATACTTACCATCTGGGGTTGTATTCTCACGCTAGGAACTAAGATGCTAATAATATTTTTTTTTCTGAAGAAGTACAATTTCCAAGTCATAGAAATATTTGCATTAAAACTTTCTGTAGGAGTATTTTCTTGGCAAAAATCAATATGAATTTTTCAGGTAGATTTTACTCAATAAATGGTGAGTTGATTTCGTTTTCATCTGGACTCAGTATGTCCTGGAAGTTTCTTGCCTCTGAATATTGAGACAGCTGTGCCTAGAAATTAAAAATGGAACTTGCAGAAGCAGTACACGGCTTAATACACTGTTAAATAGATGCAAAGTGCTATAAGTCATTGCAGTCCACTTCTAAAGGTGAACCAGAATTAAATACCAAGATTTCAGAAGTTCCTGCTGGAAGAGAGAGTTCACATTTCACTTACCTCTGGTTTCTGGTTGCTTAATTGACATT
Organism: Pseudopipra pipra; assembly: GCF_036250125.1. NCBI lineage: Eukaryota > Metazoa > Chordata > Aves > Passeriformes > Pipridae > Pseudopipra > Pseudopipra pipra. The sequence continues at coordinate 38,279,105 of NC_087551.1, read as the reverse complement.
GTTTGCTACAAGTAGACTTTGCAGGCAAAGATAAATCATATATGCTACTGTGATAGAAAGTATATGTTGATAGAACTTTTTCCTAGAACTCTATAAAGTATTAGTAACCATTTTTTACTCCCAAACAACCATTGCACATACCTGTAGATCATAATCTGACAATTATGGTTAGCAGAAACAAAACAGCTAAACTTGCTACATATGGCTGCTTCCATTTTGTGCCAAGGAATCCTATGTGCAAATCCACATGACTGGAAAAGACCTGAGAAGCTTCAGGGATTCCACTGAGGTTCCCTTGGGAATCTCAGATGGAGACAGAGAGGAAAAAGTAAATGAGAAATTGGTAGCAAACCAGAAGGAGAGTTCAAACAAACGGGACTGACCACCCTGACCACTTCTGTCAGAGCTTGGTTTATTTTTTTGTTTCCAGTGAGCATCTTTAGCATTTTGCATGCTCTAAAAGGAACAAGAAGATCCTATCCTTTGTACACAGGATCTCTGTTACCTAAAAAATCCATATCAGCTAAATTAGTATCTATAAAAAGAAGATAGTGTGAAATCTACCTCAGCCTAATTTTAAGTTTATTCAAAACAGTAGATATTTGGGAATTACAGATTCTGCTTAGTATTCTAGAGCTGATGCAATAATATCAGGCAACTGCAAGCAGAAGTGTGAAGGAGAAATTTGGGGATGTAAATTGCTTCTTCCTCAGAGTTACTAAAATTTTATTCAAGGTTAGATTATTACTAATCTTGCACAGGTGCTCAAGACAGAAATTTCAGAAACTTCAAAAAGCTGCTGCCTCCCTGTTTGTGCAGAGATGCAGTTCCAGCAGCTGCTCTCCCTGAGTCAGATGTGTGTGATACCAATGCAGAGAGAGGTACCAATCTGTTGAAAAGTAACAAGCTGAGGAAAGCCAGTTGTTTCTCAATAGCTAATGTACCTCTTGTGTCAGGGAGCAAGTAAGGAATCTCAGTGCATCCTGCCTCCTCAGGAGGAGAGAGAGCTGTGTGCTACAGGAAAGCACTCACATCGAGAGAATTTATTATACACACAGAAAACAAATTAATTCTGCAGTAGAAACTGACTGATATATATAAATATATATATATATAGTCTCACAACATGGTTGTAGTTGGATGACTACATGTTGTAGATCTTTAGAGTCCTTGATTTGCCTTCCTAGTTATTTCCTTTTTCTCCTGTGTCTTTTAATGAAACAGCTGTGAAAAAAAACCAAGCTCTGGTGTATATAAATAGTACAAGAAAATTAGGTGAGCCATAAAAAAGTTGATAACCATTTTTTCTAGTTTCATGAATATTCCATAATCACTAAGAATACATTCTAAGAGTGCGCACATAAGTACACATACTGTCACATGCATGTCTTCACTTGTAACTGACATGCTCAGCTTTGATTAACCTGTCCCTGGTAATAAACTACTGTTAGCAGGAGTTAAAGATACGGTCTGAGAGAAAAGAGGCAATCTGGCCAGCAGTCTCTGTAAATACATATATATGTCATATTGACATCAGTAGTAATAACTCCCATAATCAATATATCAAACTGCCCTCTCTTTGCTCCTGTTATGATGTACTTTTACCTTTCCCAAACCTATTCATTTAAGTAAGCTAGAGTGTATTTGTTTGTATAAATGCAGAGTATATTGATCCCTGGCAAGGATCAAACTAGTGATCTGTTTTGTAAATGTCCACTGCCAAACTGGAAAAGAGAAAGTTTGGCAAAGGAATGGGTTTTACTAAGGAATGATGCCTTCCTTCTTTCAAACAAGCTGGTTTAGATCTAATCAAGGGGTTTCTTTTAAATTATGGATTGATAATGTACCAAGGTTTGTTTCATTAAGTCCATGCGCTAAGGCAGTGATTCCAACGAAGGGCTACAATCTACAATTTCTTAAGAAGGTGGCACTTTTTAATGTGTAAGATCAGGCTTCAAAATAGATTGGTAGAGAGTAATATGTGTTCAAATTTTCAAACATGCTGACTGCATTTATTCCTATTAATTTAAACATAGCAACTAAACGTAAACCCAAAGAACTAATTAATGAAAAGGGTATGTGGGTGTATAACCAACCAGTCAGTTGTAACTGACTCTCTGCTGTGACAAAGTTCCAGTGCCATTTTAACTGGACTCAAATCCTACCTGAGTATGACTGCCCAAATCCGATCCTTTCCTGTCAAATTTTTCCTGGTGATAGAAATGAGACCAGGCACTGCTGGAAGGAGTGTGGCTGTGGTTATCCGCCTTATAACACTTCCTGCCTGCAGCAAGACTCATGTCACTTTGACACTAGCATCTGCAGAGGTCCATGGTATGTTGCAGAACATAATATATACCTTTTTCTCTTCAAGACCCTATTTCTGCTACTCAGCAGAACAGCTTTGGGCTTTCTGCCTGCCACCAACACAGCTGGCCAGACACCAGCACAGGGTTCCCTTGCCTGATTTCTGTGGGGTAACAGAAATACGTCAGTCTGAGGTTTCCTCCTGGATATAAAGCAGACTTCTAACACCATGAGCTATAGAGCTGGCAAGGTTGCCAGGTATGGGAATTCAAGGACCTAGGCAGTTGCCCTTGACAGGAAATCTGTTCTGTCAAAAAAAACCAAACCTGCTGCAATATTTACAGCACTAACTTACTTTAAAAGGTTAGCCATCTAATGTCTTGCTTTATTGCAAAAAATGATTCATGACTTCTATAATGATGCTTGTTATAACTGGTGAATTCTATATTAAGATTTTCAAACCACATGAAACTTTTTTTTATGTTTTCTTGGAGAGAGTAGTTTGAAGCATTTAGAGATGCTAAAAATGAAAGACAAATTAGCAATTCTTTGAGAGTTTAGGAACTTAAAAGTTAATTGCATAGACCCAGTGCTCTTGTAAATAATTAGATATAGTCTTGACAATTAAATAAATTGTGGTTTCGTTTCCTACTCAAATAGATCAACTAAGGCACAAAACAAGACAAGATCTTAAAGTTTATATGAGTCTGTATTTTGAAGTTCACCTTTAGCCATCTTTGGTCTTCTGGACTTTTCATGTACACAAGTCCACAGCTTAGAGTGAAAAGCTTTACCAGTACCATTGAAAATGATATCATGAAGAACTTTGTTTGCAAGTTATAAAATCAGTGTAAGAACTAGAAGAAAAAAGGTTGACTGCTAAACTAAATGGTTGACCTGACTCTCAGAAGTGCTAATGATGTCAGATGGGACACTCTCTCCCTTCACAAAAGGCCATGTGACTCTCTTTGGAAGTATTGGAAGTTTAGCTCTAAAATTATCACCTTATTTTCTCTTTACTTAAATACTCCAAACCCCTAGGAACTATCTCAAGTAGTTATCTGAGATTTGAAAACCAGTTTTAATGATAATCCAATTAAGAGTGATATGAGAGAGTATGAGATGGAGCTGTAGGATGATACTTGAATGCCATAAACCATATCTAAGAAGATACCTGTATAATTAGCATAACCTTATATCTGACTCTTCCACTGGACAGCATCCTCCTGTTGTCTCTAATGATTTACTCCTGTACATCATCAGAGATTTCTTTCACATCTTTGAAGCACTGATGTTTTAATTCCTTTGTTGACAGTTCTTCTAATTCTTCAGAGTGATCAAAACTGAGTACTATTGAATAAATTCTTCAGTTTGGGCATGTATAGCATTTAGAGGACCAAGAGAAACACACTCTCTCGTCTTGTAATTGAGTTTGTTCTTCTGAATCTCCTTAGAGCCATTTGAGTCAGTACTGCAATAGTGCTTGATGGAAAAAATTCTTATGCTTGATACAGAGCCTTTTAAAAAAGAGACTCAGAAAAGCTCTACTTTGAACAATTTCTAATGAGCTTGTGCCTGCACCTCAGCAGAGTACAGGTAACTTCACATCTATTCATCTCTTACAAAGAGAGCTGGCCAGAAAGCTTCAGGTACAGCAATTTTCATTGCTAAATGCATTTTTCAGGAAATAGAAGATTTTGTCTGGAATCTAGCAATTCTGTTGAAATTTTAGACGTAAAAGGGTGTAAATGCATTATGTAGACTAATGATTAACTACTGATATTTTTAAAATGTAAATATTTAAAACGCTTTACGCACTTGACATTATCAAAGTAAAATATTTTGACACTGAAATATTTTTTTACATTGTCAATATGGAAACCTGCTTGGATTTCGAATAAATCAAAATAGAAAAAAAAGCCCTTCTGAATTAAAATTATTGGCTTTTCATTCTAAGCAAAAAAAAAAAAAAAAAAAGAGGAACATTTCTTTTGAGCAAAAATAACATTTTTCACATGCCCAATTTATTCATAGCCTGTCCTGAGCTGCTCCAAACATTCTACCAAATGAGTGGTTTTTTTTACCACTTTTACACTGATAAGTCCATATACTTTTTTTGCAGTTTCATGAAGAGTGCTGGAAAAACTCTGAAACTGGAAATTGTTTTTTTCAAACTATAGTTTTAGAAGTCCAGGTGCATTTTATCCTCCTTTTGCCTGAAGACATGCATTAATTACAGCCTCAGGATTCATGGAAACCAAATTTACTTTCACTGAGCTAAGAAAATTACAACTATCTTTAGATGTAGCCATTATTTTTTCCATAGTTCATAGAGCACTATTTTGAAGCTCTGCCATCAATCACAAAATTATATGTAAATTAGATTGTATATTTAAAAAGCTTCAGTAGAAATATGTAATACTGAAAGTCAGAGAGAAAACATTTTCCATGCTGAGATCTGAAAGCAGATAGACTTCCTGTAAGTTCAAGGCATTTATTTCGTTGGAGACATTAATCACATTAGAGATGTGAGACCAATACCTTTCAGATAAGCTACTGAAATTATGAGAGGTTTTTTGTGGAATTTGAGAAAGCAATCATTGATTTGATATGATTTGTTGAATTCTCTGTTCAGTATATCTTGTCAACCATGCAATGGCTAAGGACATTAAGGGATCTCCACCAGGATTTGTGCAGTGGTTGTGTAAGAAGCAGCTGTATTTGATTCAGGAAATCTTTCATTTGCTTTTTCGAGCAAACTGGCATCAAATCATCAGGATAGGCTGTGTCACAGAGGAGTGGCTCTTTAGCATCTACATGTTGGCTGGACATTCACAGAGTCTGGTATTCAAAGGCCAAGGTGATACACAGGCAATATTGTTGTCAAGGCTAGTAAATGGTCACAATATGGTCCTCAGCAAAAAGAATCTTTTGAATGAGATTAGTTTCAGTTGTGCTGCAGGCTAGGGGAAATATATTAGGTTATGAGTGGTAAGTGTTATTATTTCACTGGGTTTTTTTTATGATTTGGTTGTGTGGAGTAAAGTGTTTCTTTAGTTGGAGAAATAATCAGTATGTTACACCTTGCTCTTGGGAGCTTTATATAATAAATGTTTTAAACACACGCAGATGGATGTCAACCATAATGCATAGTTTCAGCAGAATTTATTTCTTTGGAATCTTAAAAACACCTGCATAAAACCAGCATGTCAATCAATTAACTTTGTTTAGTTTTAAAATTGCCTAGCATTATATTCGGGTTGCTTTATTTATCAGTTATGACTATATGTGTGGTCTCTAAGGCAACATACTCTCTAAGGGCATAGTAGACTTAGGCACATTAAATCTATAGCAGATTTAACCAGATTTAAGGACATACATGCATGAAGAACTTACATAAATCCTTTTCTGAATGAAGACTGTATTTTAATTAGCATCACAAGTCTGAGGATCACATTCATGGATTATCTAATCCACAATCTGGTTTTTATCAAACATTCTCTTCAGAAATGTATTATGCTTCCCCTTAAATTTTTAAAGCCTTTATGGTTTCATCACTACAGCTGTGATATGGACAGTGATTCGGTTTGGTTTGCTTTGATGTCTTTTGCTTTGGTGATATTCTTGGCCAACCTAAAGCAATATGTACTATCGTGTGATAATTTGAATAACAATTCAGTATATCATTGGCAATTATAATTTTCTAAGACTGTTGCTGAAGGAAGACGTACCAAAATCTTAGAACGAGACCAACAAACATGGATATAAAAATATATAAAAATATAAATATATATATATATAAATAATATAAAGATATAAAAATAAGTGGGAATTTTGCATGTATTCAAAAATGTGTGGGGAATAACTGTCAAAGCGATACACTGAAATTCAGTTTTTAACAATACCTTAAGTATCTTTAGAGTGGCAGGTCTGGATGAGAAACCAAAGTCAGCCTCTGATATATATATTTATATAGGGTTTAGCTGTGTAACAGACCTTCATGGAAACTTCTGCTTGCAAATAACTTATACATTCTGTAAAAAATATTATGGAAATTATAAGCTTGACAGACTGAGCAAGATCCCCTGAGAATGCGTGAGTGGCAGAAAGGATACAATTGCCTCAGCCCACAGGCTAATGCAGAGGGCGTTCATAGGGTTGAGCTACAGTGCAGTGAAGAACTAAATGTTTCCCAGTGGTCCAGCTGGGTTCCTGCACTCAGAACACCATCCATCTAATACCTGACTCCTACAAATAGCTCTGAATTAAACCATTTCTATTTGTCCACTGGTGAATTGCTACTTAATTGGTTGTCCTCATCATTCTCTGATTGCAAAAAGGCTAGCAGATATATGCTGCCAGTTCTTTTAAGATAAAAAAAAAAGTTGGTTTTTTTGTATATCCCACATCCACTCAGATCTTGGCTTGCCTAGAAGGTCAAATATCACCCAGTCATATAGAAAACAATAAGCTTGCAGATTATTGTTTTTCTTCTGGGTAGTTAAAATGTGGAAAATATAGCAAATCATTTTGGTGCATTATATGTTTTATGCAGTTTTGATGCAGTTTATTAATTAATTTTTCAGAATCCATTCTGTAAGGTACAGTTCTAAACTTGTAGAGTAACAAATACTTCTATATAGGCAAGTGTATTTGGAAATTAGTGTTTGCCACTGAGTGTATTTTGAGTGAAGACATAAATGCTGTCCTTCATTTACTATGATCCAGACTTAATATCATTTTTCCAGAAAACAAGCAATTGAAAAATACTACTTCATTGCTATTTTACACTTTATGAATTTATTTGCCTCTGTGAGTTATTAGAAAAAACCTTGAATAAGAACAGTAGGTTTTTATTCCTGTTTTGCATTAATGGAAATGAACTGAAAGAAAAATGAGAGATCAATACAAGTTTTCAGAAAAGTCATATTAACACAGATATAAAGAACCTCTGATGTTTGTGTATATGTAGAAGAGGTTAGAGTGAAGTTCTTATGACAAATAGAAGAATAAAAATATTAAAAAGAAATCAGGACTGTTTGTTATTTAAAAGGCTACATGCACATCTGTTAAGAGCATGTTAAGTGCATAGCAGCCTGGAAGTAAACAACCTGAGTTGTCTAACAGAAGCCTCATAAGGATAGAAAAGTCACTTCAAGAAGCTTTTGTGCACTTGGGACAGTCTCCACTCAGAGCCAGTGGGAGTCTCCCATGCAACTCCCTTGCAGGTTAAATTTCAGCCTTTGTTGGTTAGCAGTAGGCAAATAACAGAGAGAGAGAGGTCTTGCAAAGTCACACTAAAAAAGTATGAATATGTTAATCCAGTTGATGGCAACCTTCTGCAATGGTGAATGATCTGAATTTCTTCACTAAGTTTGCTTGCACTGTCTGTATCCACTACTGAAGATGAGTAAAGGGAGCAGACTCAGAGTCCCATTCTAATCAGGTACAATAGCATCACTCAAGACCTGTGAAAGTATCACTATTCCACTTGGATTTCTCAAATCAAATTTCATCTACACATCCAAACTAAGCTTTGATATTTGCCTGGCTTTAAAGAAAAGGTCAAATTAAATAGCTATTAGCTATTTCCTATTAGCTTTAAGGCGTTTTCTTCCAAAGGCATGAATATATCTTGTGGAATAATGCAGCTGGGACTTGGACATTTCAATTAGGTTAATGGATTTTATACCCATTTATAAAAATGAGGGATTAAAGTGATGTACAGAATGGCACACCAATGACTACTTTTAGAACAGGGCCCAGTTTAGCCTAATGACTTCTCTAACCAGGTGACATTGCACACCCAAGGACTCTGTGCTTAAGTATATACAGGAGATGTTTGCATGGGTCTTTTCATTGGAAAGTGTTGACCTATGCACTGGTTTTTACAAGATCAAGGAAACAAAAATGGTTGGGTTTGGGAATTTCTTCACATGTTAGAAGAAAAAAAAAGTATCTTCTTAATTTTTACAGAAAGAACAACCTCGTTGCCATCCACATTTAGTATACACCTCCTAAACAATTAAATTGTCTGAATTTGCTTACATTTCACTGCTATCCATTAAAGTTAAGTATACATTGCAATGTAAATTATTTAATGGAAAAATTTGCCTTGAATAAACCTTCTAATGGAGAAATTATTTTTTATAACTTCCTAGGTTTGTAATAATTCCTATTTAATATTGATGTAGATGTTTTGAAAAACAGTTATGAGTTATGTCATATTACAGAATCACAGAATATATGAATTGGAAGGGACCCCACAAGGATCATCAAGTGAATCAGATTAGAGATGAACAAGTACTTGAAGCAGCCAGCAAAATGAATGATATGTATACAGTAAAATGAAAGCATCATGAATTTGTTCTTCAGTTACTGCTAAATGAGGCATTCCAGACTCCTGCCCAGTGTCCCTGTGTATCAGTTATCCCCATACATTTTGTTAGCACTGCTCTTTTCTTCTCCACCTGTGTGTTTAGATTATGACTGGTGCTCCCTGCCTTTGACTAGAGTAAGGCACTGTAAGTGTAATCATCTGAGATTTGGTTACTCAGGTTCACAGCTTCCAGATTTGAACTCCTGTTCTTCTGATTGGCTTGATTTCTGCACAGAAGTTTTAATGAATAAATGCAAAAAAACAGCAAATACTGGTGGTCAAGTGAACTCTGACCCATTGTATTGTGAGGGGTGTGACTGCAAAGTTACGTTGTGATATTTACTACACAGCATCCCAATCCAGCAGTGCACCTGGAAAAAACTGCTAACAGTGAAGTTAGCACTCAGGAACTTGAAGCTCAAGTCACACAGCTGAAACCCTGCCAAGCTGCCTTCTCATACCTGAGGGTTTTTTTGCACACACACAGGGTAAAATCCCAGCCTTTCATCTCCTTAAGGTAACAAGTGCTTGCAAATGTGTTAATAGCTCTAGAGATTTTGTGTGCTGTCGCTGACCATGAGCTCCCTGTAAGGCATATCCCCATCGTATCCTAAAACTCTCCTGTACTAGAGACTGTAATATGGCTGGAGCTGTAAATGTCTTCCATTTCTCTCTTCTGATACAAGTATTTCTCTTCCTTCTTCTGTTAGGGGTTAGGCATGCCCCCCATTTCCAGCTGACCTTCTCTTTGTCCATGCCAGCAAACTTGCATGTGTATTCATGGCTCCAGTTTGCCTTCTAATGGCCAAATTTTTTAGTCTTAAGTGATATTAAGGCTTGATTTATTATGATTTCCTTCCTTCCTTTCTTTCTTCCTTCCTTTCTTCCTTCCTTCCTTCCTTCCTTCCTTCCTTCCTTCCTTCCTTCTTTCCTTTCATTACAAACTAAGAGGGATGAGAAGCTTTGCAAATGTGCTAAATTGCTCAAATGGAAGAGAAGTTGTTGAAATTGCTAGCAGAGTGTGTTGAAATAAGAGCAGAGTGAAATCTTGCAGCATTGGAATTAAGGACAGTATTTCCAATTACATTGGCATTTATTGTTTTCTAGCTCTCACATTTTCACAAGTAAAGCACACATTTTTGTTTCAACTTCTCAGAATAGCTTTTCCTTATTTTTGTGAAAGAAAAAATAAGTATTGATGAGTAGAGAGACTAGTGAAACATTGATTCCTCTAGGTCCTATTGTTTGGAAATTATTTCTAATAGCAAAATATAGACGGTATATTACACCTTTTTGAATAAGGTCACAGGAGTGAAACAGTAGAAACTCATTTCTGCTGACAGTTTGCATCTCAGAAATTGTTTCCTCTGGTTCACTAATGAATCTTTTTTTTTTTTTTTCATTTGCCCTTGTCTGACACAATTTACCTCTATCTTGGCAGGAAAAGTCATTTCCTCCTTTGAGTAAATGAGTGATAAAGGACAGATGAAAGGGCAGAAATGTGCAAGTGCCATCAAAACCCTCATTTTTGAGTTTAATATGCTACAGCTGTAGACGTAAGGCATTTCTCTTGTAGTTGAAAGCACAGCCAGCATGGGGATATAGATAGGTTTACATGAATCCTAAAGAGTTGCAGCTTATTTGTATTCATTAATAATGTGGAGCTTGGAGGATACTGACTGTACAGATACATTTTCAGCTGGAAAAATTATGAAACAGGAACAAGGTTTAGTGAGAGGGATTGATGGGGACACAGAGACATTTGGAAAAGCAAGTTCAGATCAAAACAGTCTACAGTGAGATTAAAGTTCTATTTCAAAAGCTAAGGTAAACATTAATACACAGCAATTGACTATGATTCAGAACTGTCCTTCATGGATAAATTTTGCCTTTTGAAAGTCTTGCCAGTTCTCTGTCAGAAATTAATATTCTGACATGTCAATAGTTAAGTTAGTATTACTTCTTTCAAAATCCTGGAATTCCTGTATGAATTCATAATTAATCACTAATTTCAGTAGAAATGAAGATAGTCTGAATTTCTGAAATTGGGCCACGTTTTCTAAAGTAGGCTTTTTGGATTTTTGAAAAAGCTGGAGGCACTGGATGCTAAATGTATGTTGAAAGTCAATAGGTACTTTTCAGTGATGGTTAGGTAAAGCAATGTTTCAATTTTCATTAAATATTTAGTTAGAAAATGTACATTTGACACACCATATTGAGAATGGCAGGGAAATCCCACACCATTTTGATGATAAATCCATAATACAGCAAAAAATCTATAAAATCCCACTGTGTGCTATAATGATAATAGAGCAGTGCAATTAAATCCTTCATACTCAGTGCTGTAGGCACGAAGTTAAGAATAAAACACCCTCATATGCCATTTTACTTCGGCTGATGCACCTTAATTTTTCTGTCTGATGGTTTTTCAAACTGATACGATGGAGTTTGTCATTACTGGAGGTACCCATACGTATAGAAGTTGCTTCTGACCTAATGTAGACCAAATACACCTTTAAATCATAAATAAAAGAACAAATAATGCATGTTTTAACCATAATAAGTAATGTACTTTATTGTTTAAAAAACAATTGTATTCAGTGACCAGAGCAGTGTCCTTTCTTATCTCTCTGCTTAGAATTGCTAACATTGATTTGATAAAAAATTCCAGTTTTATGTCTGTCTGAAACATTATTTTGGCTTTGCAGTCCTGAAAAGTAGAGGCCCACCTGGTATATGTATTTAATCTCTGAAAGAAGCCAGCAGCCAGTGATTATGGATCCACCTAGGAGAAGGACATTGATACTGAGCTGTTTCATCTTTGAAAACTCCTTATACATTGCTTCCAATGTTTATCATTAACACCACCACACCACCATGTCATTTTCCCCTCTGGTCACACCATATCACAGCTATTCAACTTGCTATTACAAATGCAAGTTAGTCTTCTTGTGCTACAAGGGAAAACAGTACACCCATCTGATGTGAGTGAGCTTATCTTTGAAAGCTCATGCTATTGAAACAATTTGGACAGAGTGAAGCTGGCAATGTAACCAATATTGAAGACAAAATAAGCCTTCAGGGAAGAGATAGAGTGAACACTCCGTTTACACTAGTTTTTTATTTTGGTGGAAATTGGGCATTTTTTTGTATGTTACGCCCTTCAAAGTCTCTTTTACATTTTTAGAAAGAAATATCAAGAACTCTCTTGGACTGAAACCTAAAGTGCTAGAAACTGCATCCTTCCTGACAGTTAGGGATACATGTTATTTTAACTTCCCACTGATGTGCTGTTTCTCATCATCTGTGGAGTTGTGAGGTATTTATGGCATAGAAGTTTTTGTGTATAAACAACTTTGAGCTCTGCTACACCACCAAGAAAAGCAAAGTAGGGAACTGTGGTTGTATTTTCTTTTTGTTTACTTTATTCATACATCTGATAACAGTACATTGAAGTGCACAGGAGAACTAAGGATGCAGCATTTATGGTTACAAAGAAGAAAAAAATCCCACTTTTCTAGAAACGCTGTACATAAATATGGCAGCTCAGGCACATTCCCACACTGTTCAGTGTTGCCTGGCTATTGCTGCCAGTACTATGTTGCAACAGTGTCTGACCTCATGAAGATCAAGGTTTTTCAAATGTTAACACAATTTTCACATGTTCACTTTCATAATAACATTGTTATATGGCTTGTACATCACTTCTGGACTGACCCATGAAAATTACTAGTTCTCACTAAAATATGAATGTCACTTGAAAAAAAAAAAAAGATAGAGAAGCTAGGGTATTTCAGCATGGAGACACTTGAGGAGCCAACTCCATTTTCCTTCCACATACCCTCTGCCCCCGAATTTCAGGTGCACATAGATAAATCCAGACAGTGTATTTTCCTTGTGCCCATGGTTTTATTGAGATACCACACACTCATTCCCTTCCAGCGACGGCTGCCTCCCCGGTAACAAGGAGTTGTTGAGGCTCCCAGCTACTGCTATTCACTGATGTGAAAATAGGCTTGGAAATGTGTTGTTTTTCTTTTACTCATTTATCAGTTTTAATATCTTATTGTTTTATTGAGATTGAGCTTTCTCTGCTTCCTTTCTCTCATTAAACAATACTGAATCAGAGAGGTCCCATGCAATGACTACTTCAGGAGAAAGCATGATGGATTTGTTCAGATGCTTTGTCTGCAGCAGCTGGAGTGCCAGGAAGAAAGACTTGACTCAGAAGCCCACGTATTTATTTGCCATCACCTGGCTTCAGCTTGCAGCTTCAGTGGCTTCACTGTAATGCCTGGTCTCTTTGGAAACCTGATTCTCTTTTTAGCTCTGTTCTCCATGCTCCTCTGCCAAGCATCTGTGATCAGATCTCAGCCTCAGCCAAAATGGTATAAAACTATTATAAGTGGGTGAGGGATTTTATACATTTATTTAACACAAAGTGTGGGTTTCCAGAAAGTCTGGGAGGCAGTGTAGCTTCTTCCTTCTTTTCACAAGGGTCATCACTGGCACTTTTGTTGTCACACATAAGAGAAATAAGACATTGATTTGTTTATAATATATGCCAAAACAACTCTCTACACTTGTCTTGTTCTGAAAGATTCTGATATTATTAACAGACCCCTCGTTCTTCTCTTCCCACTCCTTGAATTTGAATTTCTGCCATGAGAAATAAAAATTTATCTTTTTAGGATAGAGGTATTTTTTTCCAGCCATTCTCAACCAAATTCTTTTTCTTGATTAATTTGGAGGAATTCATTGCTGAAGATGCTTATTTCTGTAGAAAGGTGGTACAAGCCCCAGCTGTTCTTGGCCCTCTCACCATTATACCTGGACTCCTCTCCTGACTGTAGCTGTGGTTGTAATAGCCTTCCTCTCAGAATAGGCCATGGGAGCTACCATAGGAAGAGGGAGAACTGATGACAGAGAATTGCTGCTCCATCTAATAGAAATGTCTTTTTACATCAAGTGATTTTGCTGCTGCTTTGAGTTACAAGAATCCTTATCCTGAAAGGAATGATTGCCTCCATGCCCTCCCTGCTTTCCCTGCTGACTTCAGATTCCAAGGAGTTAGAGCATTGCATCTTCATACATCTTTTTACTGTATTTTATAAGTCATGTTTATTTTATCTTTATCTAGATTGGTTTTGTTTGTTCAGTGAAATTTCACACATGGCCAGGAGCTTTTAACACACAAGCATTCACAAGCATGTGCAGTTTATGCTGACCATTCCACTTTTCCCCTTGTACCCCAGCCCTGGGTGCAAACCCTGTCTGCACCTTTTTCTCACCAAAATACATCCCGTGGCCCACAGGGCAGTTTTTTTAGAAGAACACAGTGACACTGCAGTACAAGTTTCTTGCTGAATACAGGGAAACAGGTCACAAGTCCTGCAAACTGGTAGTACTGAATTTAAAACTCCTCTCAGAGCTGTTGCTCAGATCATGCAGGAGAACCACAGAAAGAGCCTGCACTGGCCTTTTCACAGTAAACCTTTAATCATGGAAGAAATGGTGCAGGAGAGTACCAGGAGCAGCAACTGAAGTTCCCATTTGTCCTTTGCTCTGATGTCCACCAGCAGAAATCCAAAATCCTTTTATCTTTTCTGGAGTTTGTCCATGGGTTGCTGCAGATACTTACCTAATTAAGACTTCTCAGTCCTAGGAGCTTTTACCCACATGAATCCCTGTAGGACTGCCAAGAAAGGTGAAAAGAACAACAAACAAAATACACTCCTGAATGGCATCGAAACAGAGAATTCTTTTCTGATCCTAAAAAATAATTGGTCAGATAGACCCACAGCAGCCTAGAATCACAGCTCCCTGGCTAACCAAAGCATAAAAGTGGGGCAGCTCAAAGATACAGATGAATGGAAGGAAATACTTAATACTTAATGAAGCATTATTACTTCTATTTTAGGGCAATGGAACTTTGTGAAATGATGTGCAGTGTACATCCCTATTCTTAGTTCAAACATTAAAATTCCTCTGACTTTTCGGAGCAGGAGATATTTTTTCCAGGTACAGATTCTTTTCCTTCTAGCTTTCCACTTCCTTTCTGGAAATAATATATTATATTAGCCATTCGAGCAACTCTATCAGAACTAGGAGAAATATTTTCCTTCTAATTTAGCTAGGACTCCTGATTTTTAGTCTTTGGTGATTATCCTAGATTGTAATGGGTTTGCAAAATGCAGGTTTTATAGGCTTGAAAGAGCAAATGCAAACAATCATTAGCCCACTTTACCTTCTTATTTTGGAAGCAAAATCCTGTTACTTAGATAGGAACCTTTACAGGTAATGTAATTATATCTCCATGTCTTTATATTTGCCATGTGCAGAATGCATGAATCCTCAGAAATTGCAACAAGGAGGGAGCACAAAGTACCATGACTGCATTAGCTAGATAGGGAGTAGAAAGCATGTACTGTAATAGAAGAATATATAGTTGCTGAATATAAAAATGGTCTTTTTTTTTTTGACGGGATGATTTTAACATTTCAAACTATGTAGACAAAAACCTACAAATATATAGTTCAAGATCTTTCATTTTACAAAACTGCATATACGAAAGTTGAGGAATGCCTGTGAATTACTAAATTCAACTTTGCACTACCCTTTCAAGGTAAGGTGATGTTATTTTAAAGATTGCATACACTTCTCCTGTAGTGTGTGTAAATCCTGTGACAGAATTAGGAAAACACTTGAGTTCCACATTTAACTTCCTTAACCTTGAGTTATGCCTCAAGGCAGAGGATTTTTACCTCCTCAATCTTGTGCCTTCTTCAGTACAAACCTCCTACAAGCATCAGGCAAGAGGGTCTTAAAGAAATCAGTGTTCTGCTGTGCAACTGCATTGAATTGCTGGAGCAGGTCCCATTTTGCACACTGAATAAAATCATTGCTTTGTGAATGCGTATTCTCCATATTAGTACTGATTTTTAAAACTGTAGTTCAAAAACTTAAATTCTTGGGATATATTGGGATATATTTCAAGTAGAAAAGCAAACCTACTGAAATATTAGTAGGAAGAGGACTCTGTCATGACATCTACAAAAAGGCATTTATGTACATAATTAAAAATAAATTTTTCATTAGCACCTCCTCCCTCTCTGTCAGGTCTGTTTTCATAGGGGGTGTCTCCATTTAGTGACATGCCCACATGGGCATGTCTTTGCTCTGTAATTCAAAAAAGAGAACAAGCAAAAGAAACCTACAAAACCTAAAAAAGGAGCATAGCATTGTAGCATTATTTGATTACTTGTCTGTATCTCACTAAAGAACAATTGCTCGCATGCATTAAAATCCATGCATTAGTAGTGCCTGCTACAGTTGATTTCCCAGACTTTAAAAATTCCTGGCAGTGTGCATACAGGGGATTGGAGTTTGGAGTGGGCCATTTTGATTAATTTACGGAATTCCACTAGGACTTGCAGATGTAACTATTCCAGGAAAAAAAAGAATTTGTTATACTACAGCAGAGAACACAATTATTGGTAATTTGGCTGCTAGTTTGATTCAGACCAGTTCTTGGATGACATGCATTTCTTTTAGCTGCTGTCCATATCAAGGAATAGATATAATTTGTTTTGTAATTTCCATGTTAAGACAAAGGCTTTATGAGGGGCTGGTTAAGATTTTGTTGTGAAGTCCAGAGTTTCACTTCTCAATAACTATTGTGCCACCTAGTGGGCGTTAAACTGCACTTTTAAACAGATGGAAAGATTGACTTAAAATATACCAGTGAATAATGAAACATGGTGTTTGTACAAATAATTTTGAGTGACATGTTGAAACAAACAGTATTTTCCCTTTTCCCCTGATTATTTACCAAGGTACTCCATTGATGTAGAAAATATTCTGTTTCAATTATAGCATAGCATTTTGCTTGCAATTGTATTAAAGAAATATAATTCATAAAAAGGGCACTTACAGACCTCTTTTCCTCCCTGACAATAAATCCATTTCAGTAAATTACTAGCATATTTCATGTGCTTATCAGTATGAAAGGATATCGCCAAATCTCAGATGTTAGGAATTTCCATTCTGGAATACAATTAAATAAATACACTGAAAATGTCATTTTCTGACCAACTACGACAATTTTCACTTGGCACCAAGCGATGCTTTAAAACATTATTATGTTTGCATGCTTTAAGGCATTATTTAGAAAAAATAATAAACAGTCTGTTATGTTAAAATCATAACATTCTGACAGTTTCTCTCATAAAATTTCCTTTTCCATCTAAATAGTTTGTGTCCAAATAGCTATGTGTATTTCACTAGCCAATAGCTATTTCTTAGTAATTTGTCTCCTCTAGCTGAAACCTCTCAACAGATTTTTTTTTCTTTCAGCTTTTTAAGTAAACCATCTGTCCAATGTGGAAGTATTGGTTTTGCCACAATAGATGGCAATAATATTTCAATCGCCAAAGCCAATAACAATAAATTTCCCTTAATAGAGCATTTCCTAACATTGTTCAAGTCACTTTGTTGCATCTTATGTAAAATTGCCACCCTATCCGTTATCAACAAAAGCTATAGTAGCTAGTCTGCTCTTTTAGCACTTGCATGCAGTGCCATAGTTACAGTAGAAAATTCAGTGGTCAGCAATAGTGCATTTTAGAACCGTTTAGATTCTCTGAGACTCTATGGAACCTTAAACTCTTTTTGTTTAACACATTTAAATGCTGCATGTTAGCGATCTTTCATATGACAGGACCTGACACGAGGTAAACATATCTGGACTGGAGACTTGAATATCTCTATGCCAGACCTTGATGTAAATAGGAGTGTTTGGATTTCCCCCCCGCCCAAATAAATAATAAAATGGAGCTCCTCTTTTCTCAGTATTGTTTGTCAGAAAATAACTAAGATTCAACTTGAAGTTAACAGAAAATGAATTTACTTTCCAAACGAAAAAAAACATACTGTTTTGAAAAGACAGAAAATCTGTGGTTTCAGAGGGGTTTTTACTTTTTCTTTTTGATGGGCTATTTATTTTCCCTCCATGAAAAGGGTTTCCAGAAAAAAGTATTTTCAATTTTCTGGTTTCAAGGCTTGACAGACATATTGTCATTTCATTTTATTCTTGCAGACAAATAAAACTGAAAAAAGCGTGTCAGGCGAGCTTCTTTGAAGCTCAGTGTCCAGGCTCTTGGACTTTTTGATACTTGAAAAATGTTTGTACTGTTTTCCAGTTTTCCCTGCTGGTATATTTTGTAGTGAACAAACAGAAAAAGCAAAAATTTATTTATTTTTAATGCATAATCAATTGATTACTTTGTTTTAAAGCAGTTTCATAAAAGATAGTAAAGAGGTCTTCTTATGAGGTTTGTTGTTCCTTGTAAAGGTTCTTAAAGGCTAATATTCACAGTAAATATGGAATTTAAATGTATTACTAAAAGTATTACTAAAATTAGGAGTGGATTAGAAACATAATAAAATTTATTTCTTTTATCTAGCATTGATAATGAGTTGTTCATTATATTAATATGCTCAATCATGATTACTTTTGTAGAGAAAGAAGCCATTTCATTATAAGAGGAAAAATTTACTTACAAGGCTTGCAATTTTTTTTCCTCTCTATCTAGACACATATTTTTCCATGTCAGTTCTGGCATTTATCAACATTTGGGAGAACAATATGTTTAATTCTAAGAGTTCCCCTTACTTTATTTTCCATGATCAACTTTTTAATGTGATTTTAAATATCTCATTGGGAGGATTATCTGTGAAGTCAATGGACAGTATTTAATAAAGAGATAGCTGAAAATTTAGATCACTACTTTGATTCAACATAATAATAAATAAAAACCATGAATAAATACCCTGTTAAAAATTGCATATGTAATAAAATATTAAAATGAAGTCTCTAAGATGAATAGTTTTTAATCAAGGGAAAAAATATGCACCGCTCACAAATAAAGGAGGTAACTGAATGGCATATATTTTTCTTTCATCTCAATCTAATACCATATTTATCTTCAATGTCGAAGCCAACCCTTTGGCCAAACCTTCCTGTCCCCAGATACCTGCAAAAGTTGGTGGGTTGCTCAAAGTGAGTAAAATTCTCAGTATTTGTTTGTAATTCTGGCTTATTTTGGGCCACAGGTCTGTTTTCTCCAATTACAATTAGACAGATGGTCTACAATTCTAATAAAGTTCTCTGGAAGAGAAACTGCCTGAAATTTAAAAAAATTTCCTCTCTTTAAAGAAGTACACCTCTTAGATTTAAATTTTGATCTGATAGTCAGTATTTAGTGTAATCTTAATTAAGCAAGACCTGATTTGCTCTGGTTTTCATGCATTTGAAAACCATAGACACATCCAAGCTCAGATTTTTGAAGATTTCACTTTGTTCTCTAGGAGTTGTTTGGACAATGATTACTAAGTGCACTTGATCAAGAAAGAAAAGAACTTTTCCTTTAGCAAGAATTTCAAGAAAGGATTATTGTGAAACTAAAAGTCATGGTATGAGTTTTAGGTCACTGAGACTAAAGACTATATAAATGATAAATAGTACAGAAACACTTATTCAGTAAATGCTTATGTCTGTGAAAATCTCTGTCCTCTTAGCTATGCAGATTAGGGTGTATATTTGTTATATATGATATATTTGTAAAAAATTATGCAAGAGAACTATACAGTTTGTATAAAAAATTCAATCCTTAATGGAAATCTTAAGTGCAAGAGATCAGAAATACACATCTGGGTTTTTGGACAGATGCAACATATCTGAGATTTGTTTTTCTTCTCTGGTCCAGTCGTAACACAGTATTTATTCTTATGTTTGTGTCCATATAAATAAGCAGATGTTTCCACTCAAATCACTGACCATTAAAACACATTAGTATTCAAAGTTACATTTCTATCATAATATAAAAACCCTCAGTGAAGGGTTCATGCTACATGAAGTAAGGTGTTTGGAAGAACAAATACTGTAAGAGGAAACAAAGCATAAGCAAGCAAGTCCTCAGAGGATGTTGCAGGTGCATCTGGGCAGTATGCACATAAATCTTTCAGTCCAAGTGGAGGAGAGGGTAGATGTTTGCCAAAAGCTAATTGGCAAGTTAAGGCATGAAAGAGACTGTTCCCATGGCCCAGCTTTAGACAGCAAATTTCCTGGCTGTGTCAGGTAGGCAGCCTCAGGTACTCCTAGCATGGCACCCTTAGGTGTCCCAGCAAGAACACTTCAGGTAATTCCTGAAGTGTTCCCCTTTCTCTCCCTGTCAGGAGGGATGCTCCCTTCTTCTCAC
Organism: Pseudopipra pipra; assembly: GCF_036250125.1. Taxonomy (NCBI): domain Eukaryota; kingdom Metazoa; phylum Chordata; class Aves; order Passeriformes; family Pipridae; genus Pseudopipra; species Pseudopipra pipra. The sequence goes on along the minus strand of NC_087551.1, from coordinate 38,259,161 downwards.
TGCACAGTTGCAAGGGAGATGGATCAGGTAGACTGATGCTGTGCATTAGGTTCTCTAAACACTCTTCAAAGTAGTGAAAACAATATATATGATTAGAAATGAGTTCCTAGTTTGCTTATGCTAGACCTCACACTAACAGCAGCAACACAGTAAGCAAATAATAAGCAAATTTAATTCATTAATCACAAAAGTGATTTTAAAGCACTGAAATTTAATCTAGGTAATTTTAGTAAGCATAAACAAAACATATTTATGAATGCAAAATGGAAGAGCTTGAAGTGTTACTAAGATATGTTTGACTGAGCTTTATCTGTATCAAGTTGATAGATAATTAGTGAAAGATAGTCTTTCCTTATAGCAATATTTGGAATAATGTGACTAAGGTATGTGTATATATAGCTGCAGATATATGTGTGTGCATGTGTGTATACACATATATGTATATAGACATGTACTTTCATCTGCAGCTATGTATACACATAGTTGTCACATTATATCTGACATACATTTGTATGTATATATTCTTATGTGTATGTGTAAATATATATAAAAGTGTATGACTGTCAGTCATCTGTATCTACTGTGAACATGCACAACAGTAGTCAGGGTTGATTTCTATGGCTCTGTATTCTCAGTCTGCAAAGATGCAAAACTATATTTAGTGTAATGTTTTTAATCATCAGTGCAAGTAAGTCATGGTAAATCTGAGGTCCTATTCACTGATAATTACACTCTGCTTCCTGTTATCATATAAACGTTCATATGGAATCTTGCACCTTGTGCTAAACTAACTTAAAGTGATATGAGCTACTATTTAATAAATGTAAAACTGTGAATGCTTTCATCTTCATTTTTTTCATTACAAGTTTTTAAAATTCTTTATTGTATTTTGAAAAAAAAAACAAACACTTCTGTGTGATTTGAAAAATTGGTATATATAATCTTGCACATAACTTTAGGGAGACTTAAAAATTCAGATATATAGTTTTATTTCACCAAATAATAGTTTTGGAACAAAGCATATGTGTTAGTTTAGGTAACTGCATTAAGCATTCTGAATGCTTGATTTCTCTATGTTAGAAAAGACTTTTATAAATCACTGCATGGAGTTCTCTGCTGTTTAGGCTAATGTGTATATAATAGCAATGCAAAAGAAAATGGGAAAATAAAGCAAGCAATTTTCTTGTCTGTGTAAACAGATGAGATGTGAAATTCTTGAACTGTAAAAGCTTGCTGGTTTTGAGCTCACATATAACCAAGCCCATAGAGTGCTGTCTGACTTCACAGAAAATGCATCTGAGAGCCCTTTAAGGACAGCAAGAAAAACATACTTCCCTGTTGTGAATAGGAGAGTTTAAGGAAAAGAAAAAGTTTTGTAAAATGTGGAGTATTCACAAAAGCACTGAAACATAAAGCAAGCAGAGAGAAATTAAATGCACCAAAAATGTGTGACAGAACTGTTACCACTGTCTATTCTATTTTACTTTCTATTTACAGTAATGTGCAGTAAATTAGACTATCAAAAAAATTCAGGCTTTAACTCTTAGTTATACCCACTTATGGAAATTAGTGACTATTTCTGTAGCTGCTTTCTCCTTCCTTTCCAATTGGTCTTAGTAGGATATCTAATATCTCGCTCCCTCTGGTGGGCTAGGGAGCAGAGATACACTGGGATGGATCTGTGTGAAAGTCTGTATAGCCATTGTCTGTACTGGGCCTGCGCTTTTCCTGAATGATGCTGGGAAGTGTACGTTGCGTCTGGTGTTCTCCAGCTGGTATCTTTCATTAGATTCTATTAAAAAACAGAAACAAGAACAAAAAAACCTGGAAACCACAGGGAATACCATTGCAGTAATCTTAGGTAGGTAATTATATATTCTTGGGCTAAAAGAAGTTTCTTTTGTTACTTCCTGGCTTGAAATTGTAATGTAGTGCATCATACCAATGGTTTGTAAACTCTTACCCTAGTATGTAAACCTATAATCATTTCACAGTTTGGTTTGTTTGCCTCACTCAGGCAGTGCTGCACTGTTTGTTTTACCAAAGTATGTATATCTGCTTTCCCACTTGGTCACACATCATTCTGTCTTTGAGTTTGGCTTTCTGGGTAGGTGCTGGCAGGCTGCACTGCAGATCCCACTGTTTTCTTGTCAAACCCCGGACACTCTCTGTCCCTGTAGCACTTCTTATATAGAAAGCAGAAATTGCATGGTAGCTTTGGAGAATGACAGATAACATAGCTTGCCTTGGCTTCCTAAAGGCAAGAAAATCCAGTTATGCTGATCTGGCCTGTTATAGTGGTTTATATATTTTTTATTGAATTAAACAGTTCAATTACAGGAACTTGTAGAAGAGGCAGGATAACAAAAGACTATACTCCTGCTAACACTCTCATTTTATCAAATAGTCCAGTCAATGGAAGTTTAGGGGTCCCTTTAATCCCCAAGAAATTAAAAAAGTTCCAGATGCAGGAGACTGCACTGGGCAGCAGGGGACAATGGATGGGTTGCTCTCAGTTTCTCCTCTTCCTCTGTTACTGGACTGCTAAGGACTGTTCAGGTCTTCATTGAAACTGTGACTTGGAGAAGTTACTATGAAGTCCAGGGATGAGAGAACTGACCTAAGAAATAAAGGTTTGGTTCAGCACTTGTTCAGCGCCTGAAAGACTGCAGCTAAATAACAGTGTTCCCAGGCCTCCTCATCATGAGTCTTTTGAAACATGGCATTTCTGAAAGGATTTATTGGTTAATTTACACTGAAACTCCATTTCAAAGTCTACAATCAAACAGAGTTCACAATTGTTTTGTGGACTTAGTGATAGATAGTGTGGCATTTACACATTAATTTTGAAAGGTTATTTGTATTATTTATGTGGTATTTGTTTTGGACTTCCAAGGCTAACACTCAGATTAGTTTGTGGTTGTGTTATGCAGTGAAAATGGGAAGTACTACCAAACTGTTACCTATTTTTATTTCTTAGTAATACTGTTTTCTACCATCACTTCTAAGTGATATTGGGTTTTTTTCCTATGCCCTGTAGTGGAAGTTTTATCTCCTTCATATGTATATATAGATATCTGTATATCTAGATATAGTTATGGATATAGATATAGATAATATGGATATGTAGATAGAGATAGATAGATAGAGATAGAGATAGATATATCTCTTCTTCCTGGTCCTTGTGTGTTAGAAAATACCAGCTTGTCTTTTTTTTTTTTTTTTTATGAAAAAGCAGCAGAATATCGTAGTCATCTAAATTTACTCATCAGACTTCTCAACCAATACATAACTATGTTGGCTGTTACCTTGTAGAGGTTTTAGAAATTTATGGCTGCAGAGCGGATGCTTTCTGGCTTGCATCCTCTGCTCTCTGTCCCTAATGTGAGTAAAGGAAGGTCTGCACCCTATAACATTAATCATTTCTGGCATATATTTAGCAAATATCATTATTTGAGATCTCTCTCATACTATTCTGGTTTTGACCTCATCCTCTCTGACAGCTCTGGAAAGAAAAGCCTGCTTCCTAAATAAAACATTGCGAGAAGGATGGTTTCCAGCAATCCTGTTTGAGTTAAAGGTTTTTTCCTGACTATGAGTAACCACCTTGGCTCATAAACAACTGGCAAGGACAGTGTCAACAATTGCTTAAGTGATTGTTCACAAGTTAACTGTGTGTTTTGTTCACACATTGGAAGGGGCAAGCCAAACTTGAATGCTGCTTCAGTATCTTTGTCAAAGGAGAACATTGGGTTTCCAGAGGCCTTTATCTGTAGTTTTTGAGTATGTGGGATCTCCATTTTTAAAGATGTATAAATGAATGTCATCTTTGGCCAAGGCAAGGAATTGAGCTTTAGGGGGTACAAATGCAAAACAAGAGAGCATGCTCCTCATCTAGACCTCTGCTTGCCCTTATGAAAATTACTCTCTGCAGACTTTTGTTTCATTGTTGTAGTTTAGGTGAGTCTCTCTCTCACACAGTGCAGATTTGACTTCTTCAGATTCTTTGAAACAGCGTGATAGTGGCCTGCCCTACAGCAGCTCCATAGTCAGAAGTAATATATCTTGAGAAAGAAAAAAAAGAAACATGGTCTGTCCCAGAGATTCTCTAACAGATGGCAAGGACGTGGTGAAATTGTGTCAGAAAAGTTCATTCATTATGTCAGAGAAGTAGCTCGACAAATTTTCAGAATGTCTTTTTTTTTGCCTGAACTTTCATGCGAAACTTCACATTTATTTCCTATGAACTTTGCAAAAAAAAGAAAACTTGGAATGCAAAAGTTTTTTGATAAAAGATAGTTTTAGTTTCAGTGTCCTTAAATTTCAAGAAAATCAAAGTTATCAATGTTAGTTTACAGTTAATAAAAATCTTACAATATTTACACATTATGTTCATATTCTATGTGATACGATGATGAATGCATTAAAAGTGGATTGAATTAGATTAAAATAAGCCATCATCACTGTAACCTTGTATTCCTATTAAAAAAGAGAAACATTAATATCTCTTTTATGCTAGATTTCAAAATAGGTGTGGGGTTTGTGTTACTGTGCATGAGTGAGGGGAAGGAACTGTCGGTCTGTTTATTAGATATGTTAATGAAACTGCTCCATTTAAAATCACATAGCATCTCATGGCTTGGTAACAAAACCAAGTAGAGTTCAAGTGAAAAGAGAATTTAGAAATTGATTAAAAAAACAAACAATAACAACAACAAGAACAAAAAACTCCTTTGGCTAAATATTTTTGTGTAACACCAGTGTATTGTGATACTCATTATTATCTCATGCCATAATGTATTGACTCTAGAAGGACTCCCATTTAGAAAACAAACAAACAATGACAGCATATTCTGTTCAACATTTATGATTGATGATGGACTTTTTCACCATAATTCTTGCTTCTTGATATAATTGATTAATTACTATGAATCTAGTCAGCTGACCACAGAAGCTAATGAAATAAGGGAAATGCAAATTCCTATTCTGAACGTGTCTTCATTTTATTATAGTACTCTGGGAAAAGGATTAAGGCTTAATTATCCCTTTGATGTTTTTTTTTCCTCTTTTCCTAAAGTGTTTAATGATTGCTTTGACATACATCTGCCAAACATTTTTTCCTTACTCTAGAGACCATAGTTTCAAAGGAACTTTCACCATGTTTCCCCAAAGACATTTTGAAGTCATTAGATGTACAAAATCCTTAGTCTAAGTATAAAAATGTGCATGAAAAATGAATACTGTCATGTGCAAAAAGTGCTAATGAGAAGTTTTAGTACTTTTATCAGGTACCTGAAATGTAGATAAAAATGAAAAGGGCTTTGCAGCCTCACAGGTTAGAATAGCTTGATATAGTGAAGTGATGCTGGATTGCATCTCTATAGTTTAAGATAAGGCAGAACAATAATTTTGTTTGTAATTAACTATAGCTGAGGCTAGCAGAGGTTGGGTCTGTCTTTTGCTTGTGACAGGGATAGCACTGGGGACCAGCATTGATTGGAACTTGGAGGATTTGTGGCTGCATGTCTTTAGAATTTAGCTCCAGGATGGTGGACTGTTGAGATGTTGAGTTCAGGGCAAATCCATCAGGGAGTGTTTTAATTAAGAGTTATAGTTAGAGGGCGTTTTAATTCTACTGTGGGTTCAAATTCTCCTGGGATTTTAGTTCTTCTGTGACTGAATATATGTAAGGAATCGCAATGTGATTAGTACAAAGAGCTCAGATTAAACACCAACAGAAAGCAGAGTAATACCACATACATATTTGGCTTGAAATGTCTGACAGGCATCTTGGCTTTTAAAGACACCTTTCAGAGTGCTGAAGTGATTTTATGTATGAGTATGAGGACGATTATCTATTTACCATCTTCACTTGTTCACTTAATTTTTGTTTGGTTTTTCTCCACTGCAGACTATGTCAGAGAGCCACAATGATCATGCAAAATAACAGTTCAGCCTCACCTCTGTTTTCAAATGTGAGCTCCTTCTGGAAGAGAGATTCACACAGACCAGGACTCCTTGAGGAAGCAGCATCACTCATTGGCAGCTATGATTTCCCTCAGACCACAGAGAGTTTTACCTTCTCCACTGTGGAATCAACAAACATGACCCTAAATGCCACAAGCAAAGACCCTCTGGGTGGACACACTGTCTGGCAAGTAGTTTTGATTGCTTTCCTCACGGGGATCCTTGCCCTGGTGACCATCATAGGAAACATCTTAGTGATTGTTGCATTTAAAGTTAACAAACAACTGAAAACGGTCAACAACTACTTCTTGTTGAGCCTTGCTTGTGCAGATTTGATCATCGGTGTTCTTTCCATGAATCTTTATACAACATACATCATCATGGACCACTGGGCTTTGGGAAGCTTAGCCTGTGATCTTTGGCTCTCCATTGACTATGTCGCCAGTAATGCCTCCGTCATGAATCTCCTTGTTATAAGTTTTGACAGGTATTTTTCCATCACTAGGCCACTAACATACAGAGCCAAACGAACAACCAAAAGGGCTGGGGTGATGATTGGTTTAGCATGGATAGTCTCTTTTGTTCTTTGGGCCCCTGCCATCTTGTTTTGGCAGTATTTTGTAGGGGAGAGGACTGTGCCTCCTGATGAATGTTTCATCCAGTTTCTAAGTGAACCTATCATCACTTTTGGCACTGCCATAGCTGCCTTTTATTTGCCAGTCACCATTATGAGTATTTTGTATTGGAGGATCTACAAGGAGACGGAGAAACGCACCAAAGAGTTAGCAGGGCTACAGGCTTCGGGCAGTGAAGCAGAGGCAGAACGCTTTGTACACCAGACCGGCAGCTCCCGAAGCTGCAGCAGCTACGAGCTGCAACGGCAGAGCATGAAGCGCTCCACTCGAAAGAAATATGGACGCTGCCATTTCTGGCTCACAATGAAGAGCTGGGAACCCAACAATGACCAGGGAGATCAAGATCATAGCAGCAGTGACAGCTGGAACAACAATGATGCTGCTGCCTCCCTTGAAAATTCAGCTTCCTCTGATGAAGAAGACATTGCTACAGAGACCAGAGCCATCTATTCAATCGTGCTGAAGCTTCCTGGTCACAGTGCTATCCTCAATTCCACAAAACTACCCTCCTCGGAAGATCTGCATGAGTCAGGGGATGAACTGCAGAAATCCCACACAGAATCTAAGGAAAAGAAACCAAAAAAATCGCACCCTCCCAAAAGTGTTCAGGATGGTGGAAATTTCCAAAAGAGCTTTTCTAAGATTCCAGTTGAGCCAGAGTCAGAAGACACAACCGCAGCTTCTGATGGCATCTCGTCAGTAACCAAGACATCTGCAACCTTGCCCTTGTCCTTCAAGGAAGCAACACTGGCAAAAAAGTTTGCCTTGAAGACCAGAAGTCAGATCACAAAGCGAAAACGAATGTCCCTTATCAAAGAAAAGAAAGCAGCGCAGACACTCAGTGCCATTTTGTTTGCCTTCATCATTACATGGACCCCATATAACATCATGGTTCTGGCAAACACCTTTTGCAGCTGTATCCCCAAAACTTTCTGGCACCTGGGGTATTGGCTTTGCTACATCAATAGCACGGTGAACCCCATGTGCTATGCACTGTGTAACAAGACATTCAGAAACACCTTCAAGATGCTACTGCTGTGCCAGTGTGACAAACGAAAACAACGCAAACAGCAGTATCAGCAAAGGCAGTCTGTCATTTTTCATAAGCGGATCCCTAGGGAGGCTTCATAGAATAGTATTTTTTAAACAATAAAAAACCAATGAAACAGGGATGAGATGAGATGAGATGAGATAAGATGGGACAGGATGGGATGGGATAGGACGGGACAGGACGGCACGGGACAGGGCAGGATGGGACACAGGATAGTAAGGAATATGACGGGATGGGTTGGGGTGGGAGGGTGGTTCCAGGGTGCTGATTCTATGATTTAAATATCAAGTCATGAAAGCAGCTGCCAGACTTATTTATCCTTTCAATAAATCCAGTTTAATATAAAAATCAAGTCTGCATTCAGCAAAAACTAACAAACTTCAGTGTTTTTACTAAGGAATGAAATATTTAATATAGTTTTCCTACAAATTTGCAAGAAGCTGTATAGCAGTTATAAACCCATTACTTATCTGCCCAGCTCTTTGATCATAATCAACTCTGAGATCTCAGGTAAGCACATTTAGCTAGCCCAACTCTTCTGTTTCCAAGGAATCCAGCATCTTTCTATTCAAGTTACATAGACAGGTAGCAAGCTTGTGAAACAGGATTATGAAACTATTTGAGAGACTGTATAGGTTGAAAAATTGCTTCTTGTTGTCCAGGTAGAGTTTCCTGTCTACTTCTCTTCTGGTGTATTGTTAATTGTCCCCCTGATTCCTGATTTCCAAGTATCTATGTGTGCAGCTCATGTTATATATATGGGTGTGTGTGAGAGTGTATGTATGCATAGCATACATTCACACAAGTAAACTACACACATACTGGGAAAGAGGTGACCTTATGTTCTAGGTTTTACAGGACCCCTCATCATAATTTCATGTGATTGAAATTTTAAAAAGGAGTCAGAAAATCATGTTATATGTATATAGTTCATTATTTGCCACCCAAAACTCAAGTTTATCTCTGGAACCAAAACATGATGTCCACATTTCAAAAAGAGAGAACCAAAGTATAGCCTGTGAGCCTAACAGTCTACAGAATTTTATAATGGGGTAGATGCCCAGTAAAACCTTAATCTTGAGCATAGTGTCTCTCCGGAATGTGATCACACCTCTTTAAAAGATAGAAACGTGAAAGGAACTGAGGGCTACATTTGGGAAAGAGTTTGAAGCTATCTTTGTAGGGCGTAGGATGATGGAACTCCAGATCACGGCTGCAGAGTACTGATGCCCAGAGGGAGCTGCTCAGGAGCCAGGCAGGCACAATCATCAGCAGAACCCCCATGTTATGCTGGGGGGTCTGTGCTGCTGTTGTGGCACAGACGGGTGCTGCAACACCTCATCCTGAGTTGCAACGTGTGGATGCACCACCATTCTCGGAGCCAGCTCTGATCTAATGTGCAGTATCTCTACAGCTTCCAATGAAAGTTCAAGTTATAATTTTCTGACAAAACTTGGTGGAGCCCCCCTGCTTGCACTGTCTGCCCAGGTGATCTTCAGATGCAAAAGATTTGTTTAAAAGAAATGCTTTGTATTTGCACATGAAGGATGCTCACTAAAAAGTGTTTCTTTTCCAGAACCTGTTTTAAAATCATCAGGAGAAGTGCATCTAAATCCGTTTGACGCTAGGTTATTCGGTGTTGCGAAAAATGTGATATTGCCAATTTCTTACCTGGCAATTTTTGATAAAGACAATTTTAAAAGGGCTTTAATATTTATAGCTTAGACATAACCAGTAATTCCTGGTATTTGTGATGTGGTCTGCACCACATAAAAAGTCACATATAAAAGTCAGAGGTCCCCTGGGGAAAGGATTGTACTTTAAACTGTTGCTCTAAATCTGATTTAGTTACATGTTGAAAGATTATTTTGTATTCTCCTTTGAACTGACCAAAACTTTTTTTTATTGCTTAGACTCTTATTTTGCTGAAAATAAAACAAAACAAATATCTTATTTTACAAAGGGGCATCAGTGTTGTGAACACAGAACTGATGTTAAAGCTGCTTTTGTATTCAGTGTGAGATGGTGTTTACAGATGATTTTGACAACAGTGGAAATATATTAAATGGTGTCTGTGTATCTGAACTATTTAATTTTGTGTTATGTTCATATGAAGAAATATTTATACATATTTCACCAAATGTTTTATTTAATGTTGATAAATATTGCTCTTCAGTCTTCAGCTGTAGTGTCCTTTTAAAGTGATTCATAAAGGTCTGCTTGAGAAATGAATAAACTATACCTAGCTTTCTTGTCACTAAAACAAATACTTTCTTTTGTATGAGTTGTTTAAAATGTCTACCCTAAGGTAATCTCATAAATAATATTGCAACTCTACTGCAAGTTTTAGTATAAAATACAGAAAAAGTTAAAGCTTCATCCCTAAGTCACAAGTGCATTTTGAACTAAAGATACCAGAATTGTTTTACCAGTTTGGTAGCAACATAAAACCAAAGCCTTATAAGGCACCTGTGTTGCAAAGAAAATTAATGACCTTTATTTATAGAAAGAAGCATGTATTTGAAATATATTCATTACTCAAGTTGACCTTACAAATGTTTTAACATTTAAATATATATCTATATCTATATATATTGCCATATTATTATATTCTAATATCTAGAGTAGTGCTGTGCCCCTAATACACAAAATGTGAGAGCATGTAAGGAAGCCAGAGTTCATCAGGGGGATTTATGGTATATTAGTATTGATTTTACAATGGGAAACTATTATTTTTATTGAAGTTAAGCTTCCTTGAAAGCGTCCGTCACCACTGTTTACATAATAGGAAGAGTTAAATCCTTGGATTGTTTTAACAGAGAAATAAAAAAACCTGTCTTTTGATGTGTGAACAGGCTTTAAAATGTTATTTACAGGCAACATAAAATGTGTATGTATACACATATTGTAGCATAGATCAATTTAGTTATTTATTTAATGGAATATGCACTATAAAATATTAAGGATTTGGCTGTGTTACAACTACAGTGGGGGATCAAGTTAATTTGTATTTTATGTCTCTGCTTTTGCTTAAAACCCTTGCACACACAAAAATTTTAGCTGTATGCACAAGTGGGTATATTATTTATGAACACAGGCGCACACAATAGTTTGCAGAGGAACAGTGCGAGACCAGAAGTTACAATCTGACACTGCATTGCTTTTAAGAAATACAAATAATGCAATAGTTCATCTGTTTTGAGGAAGATTAAGTCAAAAACACAGTAGAAAGCATCACTCTGACAGCAGACAAACAGCTTGGTCCCATTAACACTATTCACGTGGAAAGCTGCATTTTCAGAGACGAGTGCCCATTAATTGCAATAATACCAGATTAGATTCCATATGAAGAGGAACCAAGAATCAGAAGCGATAGCCAGACAGGAGCCATTGGGTAGTCTGGAGAAATCTTTGTAGAATAGACCCCAATCACTGTCAGCCTCTGAAGAGACAACAAAACACTTTAAAATATTTGCTTGGCTTTCTCAATGTAAAATTGTGATAGAAGTTTATTACTTCTGTACTGGTATAGGCAGTGGGAAATATCTGATCCAAAGATCCAGGAACAGGGCTCATGGTGCATGAAGCACTTTTTCCTACCCCAGCATAACACCCTTTCTGCAAAGGTAAACTGAAAATCAGTGTGGCATTGTTCTAAAACTAAACAAATATAGGAAAGGCCTGAATAGTTTCCAGGATCTAAACATGCAGATCGGGGTAACCTAAACAATAAATGTCCTAAAGGATTCTGGCAGTTTCATAAAGATACCCACACAGATGTTCTGAGACAGTTGATGACCTTTCTCAATTATGTACAACTTCACTTTCTTATTTTACTGTCTTGATTATTGTATTTCCTTACTTCTTCTGCAATAATATTCTAGAAAATCTTAGTTCATTATCAACCTTTTGTATCTCAGTAGTGAATACAGGTGCCAAAGTACACTTGGTTTGTCTCTACGGAGTGTGAACATCAAAGGAAATTTTTATCTTTTTTTTCCCCTGATCAGCAGCATCAGTAATTTTGAAGACACAATTATCATCATGCTACCATATATATGGTAGGGGTGGTCATGCTGTGTCATGCTAACCTATTTATAAACTGCTTTTCACTTGCCCCTTGCCCATCTGACTATGCATCCCTATTCAATTTTATATTTGAGATTCTAAACCCTCATTCTCCTCCAAATGGCTCCTAGAGTCTTCCTAAAATACGCTCTACAAGCTTCTCTCAGTACCAGGCTTTCTTTCCTTTTACAGTCCCCCTATGCAAAGTTATGTGCTCTTAGACTATCAGAAGGCACCATACTAATTCCAGCAGTTGTAATGTTGGGACCTCATGCTTCTTTTCTAAAGATGTATAAGAACATGAAAAAGAGATGGAGCAGAATTCATATATTCCAGGTCCTTATTGGCAAAAATGGTCTTTGCCGCAAGTTGGCTGTTCACCAAGCCTGACCTTCTTTGCAACTCCTGGGATGATCTCTCCATAAGGATGTTCTGCCAAGCTCCCACTAGCTTAAACTTCACCCACTTCATGAATCATCATGTATTTTAATGCATTTGGAAATTTTAAAAAAGTACATATTCATTGTGATAACTCTGAATATTTTTTGACCTCCGCAAATCTACTGTCTCTTTTCACAACTTGCTTCCAGTTTCTGTGATTTTCTATTTTATATATTCTTTTTATCTTTTCTGTGTGTACCCATGCAAATACCACTGCACTGGCTTCTGGGAGCAGGTCAAAGTGATACATATTTGTAGATTGCTTCTTGTGAGCCTCAGGGGTATGTAGAGATGTCTGGTGAAGCTGAGGTGTTCATAATGATGTCTGCCTTTTCTCTCTCATGCACTACACTCCCATGATACTCAAGTGCTTCTGTTTGGAAGCTTAGCTAAAGCATGTATGACATTCAGGTTTTCATGGAATTAAAAACTTTATTTAGTTAGGATGTTCTTCCTCATATCAGGCATAGATCATTTGTAAGTTCTGCACTTTTCTACTTCTACTTTTAGGACCTGCCAGACAGTTATTGGGAAAAATGCTAATTTGTAATGTCTGATACTTGGGCATTTTTCTACTTCAGCTTTTAAAGCAAGAGTATAGATAATCCAGTCATGCTATTTGTTGGAAACAAGTTCAGCATGAATAGAAATGTTTAGAATTATACACTATGTTTATTTCATGTTGTACGCTGTGGCACTGCAACTGGCTGAGATTGACCATCACAGTATTTGGTACCACTGACAATTTTTCACAGTCTTAACTGGCAGGGTCATTAGATGTGCCACACTGGCATTCAGGACTTTGACTACTCTTCACAATCCGTACTGTACATGCAAAATATAATAGATTGTAATTTTTTTTTCTCAAGAGAGATCATTGTAGTTATTTCCAGATACCTTCCTAGTTGTGCTTGAGGATTTTTTTCTTAATTTTGGATATTTAAATGACTTGGGAGAGTTTCAGTCACCCCTGGCAGAGATTGAAAAATGGAAGGAGTAACATGGGAAAGCATTAAGATAAGTGTTACTTATTTCATTACCTATTCCAACTTGTATTATGTGGTATGCATATTGTACCTATACATCTCTATGCACTACATATATCTCAGAAGGATAACATATGTATGACTGTACTGTGTATGTACCTACAGAGAGAAGTACGCACATCTAGAGCAATGTATACATATGTATATACAAACTTATGCTGAAGTTGTCAGCAATGGTAAACACTGCCTTTGATGCCTCATCAGTTGTAACTGGACAGTGAAACTGTGTTTTAGTCTGCTCTGCTTATGTGCAAGAAAAGTTTCCACATCCTTCCTTAGTGCATATTTTTACAATTGCATTTTCTTTATTTCTGGATGTGGTGTTTTCAGTGTATTGTGCTGGCTCCTCAGACATTACCCAAAATTTAGAAATGCATGACCAGATTTCACTTAGTTAAACCTTTACTAGGTTTAACTCTGTTAGTTTAAAAAAAATCACCCTACCTTTACCATAGAGGAAAATAAAGGCCTCTTAAAGTAGATTCTATCTAGGTTCACATAAGAGAAACTCCTATGTTCATGTGAACATCACTGTCAGTGTCTCAGCTTGGGAAGAGAAAACCAGTTGCTATGAAAACAGTTTGAGGCAAATGTCACAAACATATAAAGCAAGTTGCCACTGCAAATTCTTTAAGATAAGAACAGCACTCATCCCATTAGAAATAAGAAAAATAAAATTGCCATCCTCCCTCACCCTATCCTATTGCTCTGCCCTTTCTGTTGCATGGAATAATACTTTTCGTGTGCCAGTCCCGCAGGTGGAATTGTGAAAGCTTTAAAAACCTTGTTTGCCTAATAGGTCTAAGAAATACACAGTATATCTAGATCATTCACCTCTTTCTGGTTTTGTAAACAATAAAACCTTGACTGAATTCAACTGGGATGTGTGATGCTGGCTTAAAGGAAGGCCTTCCGAAAATGGTGATAAAACCATTTAGCCCAACTGTGATGAGGATAGCTAACTTTTTTTTCCAAGCTAGTGAAGCTATACAATTTATGTAACTTGGCAAAAAGTGTGGAAAAAAGCTCAAGACATTTAAAGGTTTTATAGATGTGAACATCCTCCTTGCATAAGGGTGCATAAACACATGTGCCTAAAAAAGTTCAGAGTATGAATGATTCTGTAAGCCAAAAGCACACGTCACCATCAGCTACACTGTTGGCAGAGCAGCCTGACAACCCACTCGGGCCTCTGTGAAAATATCCTTATTATAGCAGTCTAGGACTAAATAACTAGGCATTAATATGTAAGCATGGCTTGTTTTTCTGGGTGCATATGCATTTTTCAGGAATTTGAAGGGAGATACTAACTCTCTCCAGGACAAAAGTTATTTAGTGCAGTCACTGGAATGAAAGGACTCTAGAAATGCTCTGGTAATCATCACTCAACCATAATTAGCAATCAGAAAACACAGGATGTTATTGTACAGAGAGAACTTATATTTATTTTTCAAATCATTCATAGAGGCATATTTAATTTACTTACAATACTCAAAAGATCTCAAAAATTTTACACTATCAAGGAAATAAAGTCTCAGGACAAGAATCTGATCCATTATGTGGCTTCAAAAGATCCAGTCTTCTTGAACCTGTTTTATTCTGTATTGAAATCTTTGGGTAATAAAGACACTGTAGTCACTTCTCAAATACTACTTAGTCTAGAGATGCCAAAGGGATGAAGAAATGGCCAAATGGCCTTCATTAATTTGTGCTTAATGTGCCCACATTAAGAATTATTATCATTGTGTCACAGACTAAGTAACACCATAAGGGCAAAAGATACAAGCCAATTTATTTTGAATCCTGCACAGTGCTGCACTCTGCCTTGTGCAGATACAGCACAAGAAATAGACTTGTGCAGTATTTCCTGATGCTCCGTACTTTTCTCCACTCCTTTCTTTTCTTTCATATACATTCAGTCTCCTTCTAGTGAATATACCTTTTGCATATACCTATCAAATACCCTCTGCCATCAATATAGAAGTATGCCATTTCTTAGCACCTGCAAAATTATATGAAATCAAATATAGCTGGAGTTAAGCAGCTTTTGTCCTCCAGTGGTGTGAATTTTTCTCATGCGGAAATACATTCCATTTGCTTTCCTCATATATCCATTAACAATGTTTAGTTTACAAGTGATATTAGGACAAAAACTTTCCACTTTTCAGGCTGTAGAAGTATACCTGAGTAAATATTTGGTTTCTTTATTCAAAATAAGTGTGATTTCTTGACCTTAGGCTAATCTGAAAAAAATTGTCTGTGTAAAAGGTAGAACAGGATTTATCTCCTGCTCTGCCCATGCACTTCACTGAATATGCTGGAAGGTCCTTTCAGGCTTGTTTTCAAAATATTACAGCTACATTACGTAGCTGCTTATTTCCCCTGCTCTGAGACAGGAACTATCAGTATGAAAAATGCAAGAGAAACTTAAACTAATATGCACAAGTGTCATTTTTGGGGTTGGGTTGGTTTAAAGTCTGTGCAGTGCATATTGGCTGACATGGAATCCATCATTAGAGGTAAAATATAAAGACTAAAGATTGGCAGCTGCTCTCAGAAGCAAGCTGCATAGGGAAGGATCATTGAAGTCCATGTACTAAGTGCACAAAAGTGCACTTAGTTAAAGCTTAAAAAAGCTGGATTTACCATTCATTGCTTTCTGAAAGAAGTAAGAAAATGCTAAATACAATGTGAAATTTTGTAGTTGTAAGGTTTAGATGTTAGAAGATGTCAGTGAAGGAGATGTAATTTTTTTATATGAATTATCCCTGGTTTTCTAGAGGTGTCCCCTTACCCAGTTGCCTCTTACCCCAGTTCTTCCTGCCTCAAAGCTGAGCAGCATTCGTGGGACTTCTGCCTAGCAGAAAGCTGGAACTAGGTTCCTACCCCTGCCACCCTGCAGCGGGAAGGGTGTGGACCACACCAGTCAAGTTGTTACAAGAAAAAGTCATAAGCTTCCTGCTTCTATTTGGAGATAGCGGGTATTTTTGTGATAGAAATAGAGATAACATTGCAGGAATCTGATGAACATATTTTATGTGTTTCCTGATATATTTTTCTTATGCTGTTACTTGAAAGTTTTCTGTTCTTCTGATTATGGAGCAAAACAAGTCCCAGAGAAAATATCTGAACATATTTTATATAAATTGACATTTGCCTGTTCCTTCCTGATTCTGCCATATATGGGGGAATTACATGTAGTAATTAAGCAGCTCAGAAATTGCTTTCATAAAAAGGAATTTGTAATTTTACTCCTTATCAAATGCTGATTTTCTTCAGCCAAACCAGTGGAGCTGAATGTATCGTGAACTTATAAAATAACAGGAAAGAGTAGAAAGGAGACCCACACCTTCTGCTGTGTAAAAAGACAGTAACTGAGCATTCACTCAAAGTCTAGTATCTATCAATCTAGTCATAGCCACCCATTCAGATACAATACAAAATATTACCATTTTTTAAATGACTGGATAAGTTGATCTTTTTTTTTTGCTAACAAGTGCCTTACTGTGCAGCAATCCTTCCACTAATTAAATTGTCTCAGTAAACTCTCAGAAAGAATAATTGGCTCTAGCTCATATTGATGGTGATTTGCAACACTAGCACAGAAATTGGAAGAGTAGAAGTAGGTAATTATGGAAAACAATCATTTTCCTCATCTGCAATGTTTTAGAGGAACCTTCCTTTTTGCAGCTAATAAAAACAAAGTAAGGAAAGATATACTGAGAGAGTCTCAAATGTTTTCATTGGTGTTCTCTCCTCTTGAATGACTGCCAACTCTGCAGTCCTGAGGGCAGAAGGTGGATGGCCATGTGTGTTGGTACAAAAGTGAATGCGTTGGTCCAGGTCAAGTGGCCTAAGAGAGCTCACATTTCTCCTTTTACTGCATGGGTATCAGCCCAAAATGTGCTGTCAAAACTTGGCTCCCACTGAACTATCACACTGGAACATTGTGCTCCTAAGAGATTTTCTCCTGCCAAGATGCTTTAACATCCTTTTTTTTTTTTTTAATTCACCCACATAAAACTAATCAGGTGGCACCTTCCCGTGTGGAAATTTCCTTGCAAATATATTACTGTAATCTACAAATGACTTTTACCCTGTATGCCCCTGATAACAATTGCATTAATATAAGCTGATAAACTAATTTCTTTAGTTGCTGCTCATAGAGTGGCTTGCTAGTTAAGATAAAAAGTAAATTATGGGATATAAAAGACATATCTGATTGTACAGTAATACACTGTGTGCCAAGCAGTTGGTGAGGTAAGGTTTACATAACCACTAGAGGTTGCTTGAACTTTTGAGATATATTTCCATGTTCTTTTTTCCTCTCTGAACACAAAACAGGCAGAACAGAGAACAAGCAATTAAGAAAAGTGTAATTGTTTTGATTATAGTGATTTGAGATTAGAAGTTGCAAGTGGGTAAACAATCTAGAGAAAGTGTTTTGAAGTCTTCATCGTGTAGATGAGGTCCTTTGGGGAAACTGTTGTTCCCTTCAGTGTGGGAGGATTCTCTTTAGATGCAGATTTGTAGAAGGAAATTTTGACTCCATCCATATCCTACAATATTCTTTGGCTGCTATTAATTCACTTAATGACACAGTTGGTTACTCAGTGAAATTGCTTTGTGCTCTCATAGCCCCCTTTTCTGGGGGCTGATCCAAGCCCAGCTCCAGCTGATGGAAAGACTCCCACCGTGCATCTGAAATGCACATATTTCCACTGGATAGACAGGAGGTGGGCAGCTTGGAGCTGGGCTGCCTGGCCTCCTGTCAGCATCACAGACCTCCACCTGTGTGCCCACTCACTGGGCATGAGCCTGCAAAGATATTCTCTTGGAAAACACAGAGCAATCAGAGTGAGCCATCCTCAAAACACAGATTGATAGGTAGATATAGATAGATAGATCGATCCATTCTTCTCTTCCCCCTTCCTGATGCCCAGTGACAGCACATTCACACAACAAAAATAGTGGCTTCTAAAATAATTTCCATCTGGACTGTAAAGTGCAGTGGTCTTTATTCCCAGTAGCATTAGAGAAAAATGGAAATGAGGAATTGCTCAGCTCTTCCCTGTTTATGACTTTTTTTTCTTTCTTTCTCATTTAAATGATGTACTCAGAAAATTTATTTTTTTGGAGGAAAGATTGTGGATTACTGATGCAGCATTCTAATAGACATTTTAGCATACTCAGAGAAGAGAAAATTCAGTTGCACAAATAGACATTTTGGATTTCTTTTTTCTTTCTTACCAAATTCATTGCAGACAGTTTAAGACCCACCTCTGTCTGAACGAGTGTCTTCCTGTATTTTTGACAATTGAGCAATTTCCTCACACATGCCAGTTTGCTCAAAGTTCTTTCTCTATCTGTTTTCTTACTAATGGTTTCTGAATTAGCAAGCTTTTGACCTTCTGATGGTGCACAGAGTCTGCACCAGCCTAACTACACAGAGTAATCCACCTGTGGTATGAATTTCCTCTACTTTACCTTATCTTGTAGCTTGAACTAGACCCTTGGCATTCTCAATCATCACAAACTCACAGCCTAGGAGTTTGGTCCAATGCTTTTAATCCTCATAATATTTAATAAAATAATCAAATGCATATAATTGAGGTGTTGAAAATACCAATCCATAATCTAACCCATTACTCCAAAGTACCACATCAAATATATTTTCCTATTATTTGTGGAAGCAAATATCTCAGTGCATAGCCATGACTAGCTATGTAGTCTATAATGACATCCAATGCAAAACAGATATTCTTCAAATATTTCATTAAATAATGTGATCTAATTCATCCTGGCTGAACAGACATAGTTTAGCTCAATCCTGCGGTTAAGCCTTCTCCAAAATTTGCATTAACATCAATGGAAATTCTAGCAAGAGCAGAAAAATCAGTCTCTCATTATAGGACAGATAAATAACACTTTGGTTTTATATTTCTAGCTAATAAATGCAATCAAATTACTTAAAATATAAACACTCAAAGCCTGTTCTGTGCCCTCAGGGAACCCCTTTCTCTATCCCAGTGCAGTAAAGCTGCATATAGCAGGATATATTCCACTAATACAGTAAAAAATATATGGGTGTATAAGACTAAACAGCTTAAAAAAAAATCATACTGTAAATGATGTGATTGAGTGAAACTGTGTGTGTATTTTTAAGTCTTCAGCATAGTTGAAGTTTTAACTTATTTCAAATTTTTAAGTTGAAATCTATTAATATTTGGAAATTTTGTACAACCTTGTAAAGTTAAATACTATGTCACTGTAATTTATTTTTGTTGTCATATATTGACACATGCTCATTTATATATGAAGTGTATTGTTTATCAATTGCTTCTAAGGCAGCAATAAAAACATGAAAGTTGTTCTCATTTTCCTGTCACAGCTGTCATTTATATCCAGTATATTATTTTAATACTTTTAATTCTGTTCTTTACTAAAACAGATAGTGTACGGTGTTTTTAACTATATGTCTTCCAGTGCTCAGTCAATACATGGGCTATTCTTGCCTGTACAGCTGTGAGAATTTGGGATACATTGTGCAGAAGCCCTGGGAAGAGATTGCCACCTCAGAGCATCACCTCAAGTGAACATAAGAAAATGAAATGGAACAAAAAGTCTGAACTCCTACTCTTTTCCTACCTAGTTTGATTTTATTTTTTAACTGAAAGGTTTCCACATCATACCATGTGTCCTTTCAGGCTCTGTGAAGTGAGGGGCTTTCAGACTTCTTGCCACAGTAAGTGAGGGAAGAAGTTTCAGAGCACCCTAAAAATCAGTCCTACTGTTGAGATTTGATTCAGTAAAATACCTCTTCTCCAGTTTCCCTTCATCTTGAAGGAAAGGCTTTAAAACTTTCCTTCATGAGTGCAAACTGTGCAAGTTAGAAGTCCTTTCCTTACCCTGTGCACTGTGGAATGTACCTGCAAATTCACAGCCTTATGGAATGGTTGCACATGTCCTTTCCTCGGTCCAACCCAAAGACCAGGCATGTAACAGAGAGCAAATGTATTTCCCCTATATCAAAGAGCACTTGTTGCTATGAAATGCAATCATCTACAGACTTTTAAGTGTCATATCTACAGCCAATGTAAAACAGAGGGCATGGGAGCAATGAGCATAACTGGAGAAGTTTCCTGCAGTGATTCAACTTCTTTTCCTCCCTGCTGATCTGAGGAACATAAATGTAAGGAGAGCTAGAAACAATAAATTTGACTTTATGCAATGATCTCTGCAGTAAAGTGCTAGAGGAAATGCATAAAATACAAAAAGACAAGGCCCTGGACATTGACTGCAAATAATATGAAGGGAAAACAAATCCTGTAAAGTGGGTTTGTTTGCTTTTTATAGTTACTACAAAAGTGGACTATTTTCTTGTTATGTGTCTTTTGGTATCTGCTGATGTCATAAGCCTTTCTTTTTCATCACTGTCAGATTTCACCTGTCCATCTTCCTTTCTTTCATTACAGGATGGAATAGATTTGTTGTCACCCTTTCAGGAATGCATGTGAACTGTGGTTCACAGAATAACTCCAGCAAGTGATGCACAGCACTCAAGCAACAGCTGCAGGGAGCAGCTGAGGGTGCCCAGGCTCAGGAGGCAGATGGGCAACAACCCACACTACCAATTACAGCTGGTCACCTGAAAGCGGTAACTCTCCACCCAGATTAGGAATGCCTTCTCAGTGATATAAACTAACCTATTTATGCTGTAAAAGGGTAAAGAAAGAGGAGGTTCCTACAGATAATACAAGTTGGAGTTTAGAGGTGGAGGCTACTCCTGGTTGCTGTTTCTGGTGAGTTTGGAATCCTCTTGCACCACCTTTAAGAGTCTTAGTGCTGCATTCAAATATTAGTTGCTTCAAATAAGGCTAAAACAGTGATAGTTATAGGTCAAAATCCTGGACTAAAGTTTTAAAGGTGCTTTTAAGTAATTCTAAAGTAACTCTGGATTGGAACTAAAGCAAACTCATGAGGCAAGTACCTTGAAGCTGTGTAGTCCAGCTCCAGTTCAGAAGCCTGAAAAAAAATTTGTTATGAAGCTATTCCTTCCTAGTTTTCTGAACATTCTCAACCTTCTCCTTAATGCAAATATCTCTGTGCTGCACTCATTATAAATATCATTCAGGCTGCTTTATCAAATAAAACAATAAGCTATCCCCATGTCTTGTAACCAGAGTATCTGCCACTGTGGCAGCTAAATACATCTACTCAATGCAGGAATAAAATGTAAAAGCACAAATCCTTTTCTCCAGACAGCAGGCTGTTTCCTGATGATGCTTTCAAAATGGAAATGTACTTCTGCTTCATTGTACAAATATCCATATGCTGTGTTTTTCAGCACTTATGTCAGACAGCTGATATAACGCTTCACAGCTACTTGAGTGTGCTTACTTAATGAAACTAAATGTGGATTACAGTGAGTTGTTTGTATCTTCTCTGAAGCTGTTTATTCTGCAATGAAGTAGTAAGTTAGCAGGGAAGCATGGGAAATTGTTGGCTTACTGAAAATGTTTAACGGCAAATTTTGTGTTTCTTCTGTCCGGCTGGGGTCAAAGAAAAACAATGCAGCTCCTAATGCTGCTCAAACAGAACCTGAGAGTGTGTTGCTTAGTCTGTTTCTCAAGGTTTCCACAGACTTTTTTACAGCTACTTCAGCAAGGATTTGCACTATCATTAACTACACAGACCTCTGGCTCTGAAATATGGTGGATGAGTATCTCTTTGTAGCTATGAAGTATGGCTATTTGGCAGACTTTTACATGGCTTAAATTAAAACATGCTTATCTCAGAGAAAAAAAAAGATGGGATTTCCCTTCCCCTCAAAGTGTCCATTGGGGGTACAGAGCAAGAGCAGCAAAATCTCCAGTTGATGTGATGCGGTTAAAACCCCTCAATTTTACTTTGGATGTTTTTTGCAATTTTAAGGATTTATCATCTTGGTTGTAGCCAGTCTGAAAGATAATTACTTTAAAGCTCGAAGTTCCACACAATCCAGGAGGAATCTTGCACAGAATTAATGTGCCTGGCTTTTGGGTTATTTTAACAGAGTAGGAGAATTGTATGAGTCCCTTGGATTTATTAATTATGTGACCAAAAGATTTTAGAAATGAGGAAATAATTGTCTTGCTTCTCCTCCCTATAACAATAAAAGGCTACAGATACTGTGGAAACAGCACCTTTTTTTTCCACTGTATGTGCCAGGCTGTGAAGATTGTGGAGTTTTTTGCCAAATATCTTTTCCTCTTGAAAGACACAGGGACTGAGGGCAGGGCAGTAACTCTTGAACACAAATCCAATCCATACAGACAAAAAGTCTGTACACTCTTCTGACCACAGCAGTGTTCCCTGTGGAAACTTAGCAGTGGAAATACAGAAAAAAATGAGAAATAGATACAGCTATTATCAAGAGAGATCTGAGTACAGAGAAGGATGATATGGAGCATCTAAAGGTGTATGCATACTTGTGGCTTTATTATGCTTTTTATTATTCAGAATTATTGTAGCTATATAGTACATAAATGAGTCTGAGCCTGCAGCCTTGCTTTTGAAGCTGTGCACTCTTTGACAGCATCTTTGGTTTTGAGAATAAACACCAGTATTTTGTTGAAATGGTGGGAAGGGGGAAAAGAAGAAAGGACTGTGCATGGAAGAAAATCATCTGGGATTTTCTTAAGAATTAGCATCAGATTCAGCAGCTGTTATTTGACTTAATGTGTAATAAAGTTAATTTGTCCTAAGTCTCAAGCCTAAGTTGATCTCTCCTGAATAGGGATGTATTTTACTTGAGTCATTTGCAACAGTAATAGAACATATATAATGTCCAGCTTTTCCTGTCTATTATTTTTAGGAAAATGAGTATGACTAGATGATTAGAATGGGTGGATGGTTAGATGAGATGGAATATCTCAAATGGTAAGAACTATTTAATTGTAATAAAAATTAACTGCAAAGATGGCTGCAAAGATATAGGAAGCGTATGTGGAGACTGGTGTGACACTGTTACAGAAAGCAAGAGAGAATAACATCTTGTTACTAGTCTTCTAAATATCCTCATAATTTTTTGAGTGATTTGAATTCTCTATCTGTCGATACAGGGTATTTTTAACCTTGTTGTGAATGCCTTTTCCAGATGAGACTAAAAAAGAAAGGAACTACTAAAGCATCAGACAGCTACCCCTTCTGTACTGTGGACAACATGTTTTCACTCATAGGCAAATTTCTTAGCTACTGCAGAGTAGTGCACAGAAAACCATTGAGACTCAGTGACCAGGTCTAACAACAGTTAACTACCAGTTGCTGGTAGTTACTTGTCAAAAGACTTACTTAGAGCTACCTGACTGCCTGATCATCTAATCTACATGTGATCACATCCTTCATTTTGCAGATATTCACAATTTTAATGGAATAATAATAAATTTTTAGAAAAATATAAAACCTGGTTCCAGCTATTGTAAATATTAACAGGAGAGCAACAAGGCTGGTGAAGGGACTCAAGCACAAGTCCTGTGAGGAGAGGCTGAGGGAGCTGGGTCTGTTCAGCCTGGAGAAGAGGAGGTTCAGGGGAGACCTCATCACTCTCTACAACTACCTGAAAGGAGGTTGTAGCCAGGTAGGGGTTGGTCTCTTCTCCCAGGCAACCAGCAGTAGGACAAGAGGGCACGGTCTCAAGTTGTGCCAGGGGAGGTTTAGGTTAGATATTAGAAAGAATTTCTTTCCAGAGAGGGTAATCAGACTTCGGAATGGGCTGCCCAGGGAAGTAGTGGACTCTCCATCCCTGGAGGTCTTTAAGAAGAGACTGCATGTGGCACTTAGCGCCACGGTCTAGCAACCACAGTGGTAGTGGATCAAGGGTTGGACTTGATGATCTCGGAGGTCCCTTCCAACCCAGCTGATTCAATGATTATTTGGTTATGCATGTATATAGACTATACAGACTATTATTTTCTCATAAGGAACAACTCTTGGAGAGATAACATCATGCCTGGTAAATCTGTGTGCAATACCTGTATCAGCATCCCCTTACTCACATAGCATAGCAGTTGCTCTTCTTACATGCTTTAGAATGATTAATCACTGGTGAACAGTTTGTTCCTTGTGGTTAAGCTTCTGTGGGACATGCAATACCAGAGTAAAGAATTATCCAAAGAGAGGAGGTAACTGATAAATCATTCAAGACAATCTTAAGGATTGCAGCAAAGGTTGTGGAGCTCCACGTGATGTTGAAGAGAGCATCAGTAGGAATGGGTATTAGTAGCCTTGGTTTCTTCTGTTACCAATGAGTAAAGCTCAAGAATAACTGAATCAAACATCTTAGCCAGCAATACAGAAGATGCTGTTTGGGATCATGATGTAGCTTTTGATTCCAGTATGCTTCACATAGATTTCTCTGGAAACTCTTAGGCCACTTTCATTATCCTTGTGCTAAGCAAAACTCTTACATTCAAGCCTAAATTACCATTTGAAAGTGTTTTGTACACATGCTAGCAGAACCTACAGAGTTATACAAGATTACAAACTCTGTTTTCAATTACACTGGTGGGATATATAAATTTGATCATTCCTAAAGTTTGGGCTGTGTTAAGCTCTGAGGCTTTGGTGTGACACTAATTGTAAGAAGAGGATAAGGCTAATTACAGCAGAGTAAACTGACCTAGTAAGAGAAACCAGATCCTTTAATCCTGTAAACACACAAATCAGTTAATTGCTAACACAGTTGTTCTTGTGGAGGGAGTGGCAAGGAGCTATGTAGTCTCAAAGACTGTTCCAGTTTCACGGGCAACATCTCACAGAAGTGAAAAAGCTTGCCAAGGATTCCAAATCAAGCTGGTGACTACAGACAGCACGTCAGGGAGAACACAACTAGGCAAATGCTGTGGCTCTTTGGGTTTAGTACAATACGTGTTTTGTGAAGGAGAAAATGAGAGACCCGGGCCCTAGCTAGAGAAAATGTGTGGGGATGAGGAGGTTTTTCCCAGTAAGAAACATACTGACCAAAACTATCTTGGGGTTCTTGCTATTAAAATTACTGAGCAGGGGTGTAGCTGTCTGTATGAAGCAGTCTGTGGTGAACAGCTGTAGGAAAACCCCAGAAAGAAATAGGAAATAAGAGGATGCAGTTCTGGAGAAATACAGAGCTGCATAGCTGCGCACCTGGAGAAAGTAGTGCTCAATATAAAGGGCTTCTGGACGTGGGGGATGGTGTGGTCCCAACAGCAGCTTTAGCCTGCAGAAATGTTGCACAGCAAGGGTGAAGAAGTCAGTGCTTTTGCCTTCCAAGAAAAAAGGGGTAAATATGTATCTACTATCAGATGAAAGGTGAAAGACTGCTTTTAAAAAAGCTCTAGGTCTTGGACTCCTTCTTATACCAGAAGGCAAGAATTTGTTATTTGCCCAGAACACACAAAAATCATAAGTGGATCAGAATTACTTTTTGCAGTATTGAGCTCAGAAAGGCTGTTGGGTAGATAAGTGTGGTCTTTTCTGAACATTGCGTTTAACAATTCCTTCTTCTCTGTAAATGTTTATTTTCAGCTTTATAATATTTAGTTATAATGCACTCTTTGGGCTGACATTGTGGACTTCTTGGTGTTAATATTGCCACAACAGTGAGAGAGAGTGCATTTTTCTGTTTTGTTCTTCCTATCAGTAACAGAGAGCATCAAAGGAAAAATTAAAAGAAAAATATTGTATTAAATTTTTAATAATACTTGGAAACTTCTTTTTTATGCAAATGTATATGTGGTTTTTTTTTTTTCAGGATAACTCAAAAGCCTTTTGTATTATTTAGCTCATGTCAGCGTCTATAAAGGCTCCTACTCACAAAGCGTTAGCCACCTCATTACACATACATTAGGAGAACAGGTTTTGGTAACAGACAGCATCACATGCCTTCCTTGATAAATGGCATGTGCCTTGGGAAAAGTCCTGTCAGATATGGGAAATGTATGGCAGATGTCTGGGAGCTGCTCTGTGAGCAGCCTGGTGCTGCTGATTAAAATTCCACTAAATTGTATTAGCAAATAGGTTTGCTATTGCCAACAAGAAATGAAATCTTTCAGAATCAGACACTTAAGACAATATCCAGAGCAGCAGTGTTTATATGTGACAGGGCAGAGGAGCTATTCCATTTCAATAAGGAAGAAATCTATGCAAGCATTGTAGCAGACAGGGTTTGACCTTACAGAAACACACTGACACACAGTAATGTAAGCATGCTTCATCTGAACATTTTGGGAAGAATGGTAGCAAGTGAAGGCAAGCTGTGCAATTTGCACACCCTACTTACAGTTATGCCTATGCGCCACAGTGAAGGCATTTGCTTGTTAACAACACAACTGAGATAAAGATTTGGCTGTGGGACTCAACTAGAGACTTCTGTAAGCAGCCACAGGGGAAGGATGGCATGACAAGGAGAGCGTGCTGAGTTTCAGAAAAGCTTCCCAACAGCCAGGCAGTGGGGATTGTCTGCCTTGTCTGATAAGGCACAATGCCTTATGTAAACTTAAATTAAAATAATGCTCTTGTCAATTTATAGTTATACTAGCTTTACAAAACTCAGCAGTGAGAGAATTACAAATCTGTGCTATTTCTTTTCAGACCCCGAGGCTAGATGAGTTGGCTCAAAGCAGAGTACTGTTTAGCACAATTATTCTGAGGTTACATTTAGAAACACGTCATTTTAATTGTATTCCTGAAGCTGACTCTCTCCATGTTTAATGGAGTTACACTATAGACTCTGTCCCCACTTCCCATGTTACTTGTATTGAAGAAATTTTTTGCTACCTTTACCTTGAAACATTTGATTTTTATAGATTAGAGATTCTTAGCCCCTTCTGCATAAAAAACCCTGCCAAATTTCTGAGGGAGATTTTCCTTCACAGGGTAATGCAGAGGAATGCTGATTCCTGATCTATTTCAAGGTTTGGTGCTGCTTATTATTCTAGCAGTACCCAGCCGTGAACTTAGTTGTTGACTAGATTGGCTCAGTATATTCCAGCTTCAAATTTGTGGGAATAAAATTGGACCGGCAAACACAATTCTGGTAATATAAAATTGTAATCTTAAAATAAGTCTAGTGCAGAAAACTACTTTTCACGTACTCAGAAAAAATATTCTTTTCTTTTACTCTGATCAAGGGCATTTTATTTATTTATTATTTTTCAGAGTATGGATACTGTAGCCATGACAACAGTGGGTACCAAGATTGAAAGTGTGGAGATACAACAGACATGCCAAAAATGCATTATCTGTCAGGATAAAAAACTCCTTCAGGATCTTTCAGTCAAAAAAACCAAAGTCCCTTAGAGCGTCTTTTAACTCTTATTACTTTTAATGCAAGAGAGGCAGGGTGAGGTCCACAGCGGGGAAAGTTACTGAAAAACATCCCCAAACCTTTACTCAATCCCCATCTGCATTCCACTGTCTAGGACTTTCACTAGTACATTAGAGTTACAGCGCTCAGTTTAAAAAATGAAAGCGCATTTTTTCTTTCCTTTTATCTTAAAACAACAAATAGCTTTAAAATTTCAGTTTCAATAAAATGTAGCAACATTAATATCTTCACAAAAAGGAAGGGAGAGAGGGAGGAAGGGAAGGAGGGATCTGTTCCCTCTGTCCCTAGCTAGGTATCCATCACAGCCAGAATTTAGAATTGAGGACAAAGGGAGCCCATGAAATTCAGTGGAAATCTTTCTTCTGTGTTGATTATTTTCTAGTTCCAGCCCTCAGGCTGTATTCCCTTATACCTGGACTCATAATGCAGGCAGCATACTAAAATGTTTCAAGCTCTGGGAGCCTTAGCAGTTTTTCTGATTTAGCTCTATTTAGCCTCGTGTGTATGTTTGGATAGGATGCCTGCAGTTAAGTGCCACACTGTCAGAACAATGAGATAAGTTTTGGTTTACTTACAGGCTTCTGATGCTACTACCAAATTACATGAGGGCTCACCCAGGAGGGGATCCCTTGGCTGATTTGATTGCAAATCACACTGTAAAGCCCACAGCATAGACACAACACACCTCACGTGCTAGGTCCATCCATCAAAGACATGAGAGTTTTCATCTTTCCCCTTTGAGCAAGCTCACAAACAGAATACAATACTCTCGGTCCGCTGTGTAGGTTCAAATTAAGTTTGACATTGAGATTGGGGTTTGGTTTGTGTTCAAAACCTACGTACAACCTTCAAGTGTACTTATTTTCAATGGAATTAACTCCATTGTGAAGGATGGAAGCCTCAAAGGTGCCTGGCAATTCCTTATCCTTCTGCCTAGACATACAATCCGCAGAAAAAAGAATTGCAGGTTTCCCCCTCCAGCATGCAGTGCTTGAGCTGCAGCACAGAATAAATGCTGCCAAGCGTTAAAGGATCTCAGTGTGCTGTGCTGCAGTGAAGGCGATTGCCTTTTCGTTGGGTTTGCGTTACCTCTCTGCACACCTACCACATGATGCTTTTCCAGCAACGTCATTGTCTCTGTCTTATCTTCTTTCAAAGAAGCTCAGCTCAAGGTTTCTATGGGAACTTGGGATCAACTGGGACAAAGTCATCAGAGCCCGAATGAGGGAGTAAAGACTAAAGAGTTAACTAAGGAGTTAAAAGCAGTGAATTGTCAGTATTTCAAGACCTACTATGTTCCTTGCAGTGACTGTAGGGATGATTTATTCAGTCCATTATTTGGTCTTAACATTTTACTGCAAGTGAACCTCAAAATGTCAGAATTAAATAACCATTAGTTTTGGTGGTTTTCAGTATGAAAATAAACTTTAAGAAAGATATACTTGCTCAAATCCAGCAAAATCTGCAATTGCTAGGCAAACATAAACCCATATACAGCTAAGCCTAAAATCTCTATGTATTTTATGATTTAGAAGTTGATTCACTGTGTGCAAGCCAACAGTGCCATCCACTGATTTTTTTGTGTTTTCACACAGATATTCTTCGAGATGTTCTAAAACAACATGTGATTCTAAAAACATTTTTAAGGATGCTTGCTTAAAAGAACAGAATCCTTTTGAACAGATCAACAAATAATAAGGAAAAAAGTCCATTTCATAGTCTGGTGGGATTTTTAATGTACTCGGTTCTTATATCTGTGTGGAGCTTCTCGGCTTTTACAGGAAGCTGACCTGTAATAGTTAGACACTTTTGCATACTCACCTTCCAAAAATTCCAAAATCAAGCAAAAGTCTAAAGATCAGATGGAACTGACAATACTGGTTATAAAATATTAAACCTTATTCATTTATCAAAGGACTTGAATTTGAGCTGGTATCACGCATCACTCTGAGGGCTCTCAGATACTTGTACAACGTTGCTGCTCTGCAAAAGTCTGTTAACTCTCTCTCTCTCTCTCTCTCTCTCTGAGGGGAAAGTGTTTTGATCCAGGATATAAAATCAGTTTCACAATACAAATGGAAAGGTCATGCATTAGTACTCCCAGAATTAGGGACTTCTAAAAATATTTTTTTCTATTTAAAAGAAGTCAGGAGGTAGGAGAAATTTAATTAACACTTTGGTTTTTAAGGCATTCAAGGTCCTTTTATGGTTACATTGTATCTGCCTAGTTACATTGAGGCTGAAAATACTGCTACCATTGTTCAGGCTGAAGGGTGTCCTTATAGTACCTGCGGGAGCATCCCCAAGGAGTAGCACTGTGTTACTGCTGGAGACCCTCATGTGCCTGCTTACACTCATATTTTCCTGTAGCTGCAATGCAAGCTACCTCTTGCTCCTACTTCCATAAGATTTTGTCACATGTAGAAGAAAATTCTTTTTCTATGATCAATTACATTTGTAGTAACTGGTCTTCTCGAGCGTTACTTCTTAATTGTCTGTTAGAAGTCTGGTAACTTTGTATGTTGTTCAGATAAACATATTTTGTATGGCACAGTAATAAATGTGAGCCTTCTAAAATTGAAATAAAGTTACATTTCGAAATATTCTATAAATAAATGATGTTGCAATAACATACGGGGAGGGGTGGGGGAGCAACACGACCAACTCTCCTTCCAAGAGTTAAAGTAAATCACTTCTCTAATAACCCATTAGAGAAGTAATTACTTTCAATTAAGTGTGTTTTTTTTCTGTAAATCTCAGCAGCAACTACTAGGTGGCACTGCATGATCATGTGAGAGAGGGCAGTGGGCCACGCAAAGCTGTGCTCGCTCCCCGGAACTTCCTCACAACGCCATAAGGAATAAGTGCTGTTCAGTCCTCTAGCTGAACAGCAGCTATCTACCAAAAGAAAAAAAAAAGCTATAAGAAAGCAAAGAAAGCATGACAATATAACAAGATAGTTGATAGCTCAATTTTTTAAAAAATTAGTTTGTTGAAAATTGATTAAATATGTTTTCCTATTAAATTTACTTGTAGTCTTTACCATTAAATATATAACTATTATGAGTACCTGCCTCTGTATATCTATATACACCTACAATTTGGATGATGTACATCATCCGAATAAAATAGTACATGATGTTAAATGGTATTTATTCTTAAAATCTTCTTTCTGCGCAAATAAAAACCAAGAAAAGATCTCTTTTGTAAAACAGTTCTTGATCATGTTTCTTGATGTTTAACTGAACATTAAATGTTGCAAGGAAAAAGAAAACTTGTAACAGAACTGCTTAATATTGTTCCTCTGGTGTCTTCCTCAAAGGCAGAACAACCAGGAGTTAATCGGGGGCAGGGAGTCAGCATCATCTCAGTGTTTTTCACTCTAAGCAAATACATTCGTCTTACTACATTCTCCTACACCATATTGCCAGCTCTCTGGGCAGTCCAAGACATGGACCTGAGGACGGTGATGTCTGAACACCTGTTCCACCAAACGCCTCCCTTTCTAAAGCCCATGTAAACCAATGCACATACAGACTCCTGGAAGCAAAGGCTGCAGAGCAAGTCAAGTCCCTTGTACTGGATTTCATTCCTTCCCAGTGCACACTGGCTGTGCTCCAGGCTCTGCAAGTGGGCAGGATCTGCCTTCTACCTCCCCTGGCTCCTGCCCTTCTCTAGCTGGCAGCCAGTGGTTCCCCTGGCCATATTGACTGGGAGTTTGACCCTCACCATGTTTCCTACATCTTTAACCAATTCCTGCTCTGCAGAAGCACTGTATCATTGCTAAGTCTTGTCTTTACACAAGGGCATGCCTTCCTTGGTAAGAAAGATGCCCTCCAGGCCAAGAACATGATACTGTGAATCCCAGGTACATGCATAAACCTATCTCAGAAACTGGAAACTGTTGTGATATTATCTCAAGCTTAGGATTTGCTGCTTCTTGGCTTTTAGCAAGTTTTGTTTAACATTAAAGGACAATGAGTTACCATTTTCAGGAGCCTTTACCTCACAACAGGCTCTAAGACTTTGCATCATTTATGTGGGCCACTGACATCAAGAAAGATGGTGTTTTTTTTTTCTCCAAGTAAAAATATTTTAATTTCAAAAATATTTATCTTAATATATTGCTGTCCTTGAGAATCCACTCACCCAAAAATTAATAGCCTCTAGCCTGTATGATCTGTTTCTTTCTGCCCTGGCAGTAAAGGATCATCATTTTTTTAGCCTCCTTTCCCTGTTAAACCCAAATGACAAATGAAAACACTATAGCTTCTCAACTGTCTCACCATCATACCTGGGGTCTTTCACATTCATTTCCAGGTATGAATTGTTTCATATCATTTTAGTAAGAGCAAGAGCAAAGAAGTGGAAGAACAAGAACTGAGGCCTGGGGAGAGAGAGCAGCTTCAGCATGTACAAAAAGGGATCAGAAGACATACAAAAAGGATCAGAGATGGAGCCTAGGAAGGGAAAAATGAGGAGCAGGAAGAGAAATATGGTGATTTTTAAAAGCTTCTGTCAGTTTGGTGTTATACTGTGATGTTTTCCCAATGCTCCACTGTCTGGAGTTGGATGGTTATACAAATTTCATATATATGTGGTTTAGGGAAGAAAAACTTGATTCCAAATCTATGAAGTATATTTGAATAATAGTAATTATTCTAAATAAATTTCTAATTTAGCCATATTTATTTATTTAGATGTAGAAGAAAAGAATGTAACAATGGACAGTAAAGCAGACCCTTATAACCTTTCCTAAGTGCTGTCCTGCTGACAATGTAGGAGCAGCTAAACAAGACAACAGCCAGCCAGCTGGATAACAGAAGAAGAAGAAGAAAATGTTAAAGCAAAAATATTGTGGTCCTGAGCGAGCCAGAGCTAAGATTAGGTTGTGTGTGAAAACAATCACAAGGTCAAGCTGGAAAGCTGCTTGAAGCATGATTGTTCTTTGTGGCTGAAGGCAGCCACGGGAGTGTCTGTGTGGTATGTGTGCAGATAAGTAACACCTCGCCTGGCTTGATAGCTCGGACTCTTGTTCTGTATATAAATGTAGTAATAAAGTTACAAGAGAGTTCTTCCTGGACAAAGTCTGTTTCCCATGGATTCATTCGCCGCAAAGGGTTCTGAGTGAGGGATTTTCGCCGCGTGACGTCACTGGCAATACTAACAGCAAGATTGATTCCCAATTTCAGCATCAGATTTTTAATTTGGTAGCTAAGCCTAGCTCCACTTAATTAGTTTGCTGTATCAATAAATGTGACTGACAACCCATGCCTCTGGATTGTTTATTTTTCCAATAAGCTATTTTGCTAATTATGCTATTTCCTATGCAGGAAAGCCTAACAAATGTGTGTGAAAACAAACCAAACAGGTATGCTTATTATGATCAAAAATGCACAAACCTCACAAAGTTTTTCACAGATTAACTAATGCCTTATGAAACTCTAGCTGGTAGAGTCATAACCAGTGGTTCAGCCAACCATCCACATGCTTGCCTTTGTACAAATACCTAAACCTTATTTGATGAAAAGGTAAGTGTAAGAGTTGATAATATATATTCTCATATCGGGACCATCACCCTTTTTCTCATGGCTTCGTTTGTAATATTTTTGGTTAACTGATACAAAAATTTACTTTGTGCAGGTCCAAAAGTTTGCTGTATGTGCACTCATTTATATCACATTCTGAGACAAAAATATAAAATTATTAAATTATTAGCACAGTTTTATTTGTAGAAATTAATCTGGGAAAAGTTGAATAAATTGCAGCACTGCTTTTAATCAAAACCAAGTATTTGTCAGTACCTAAATATAAACATTTTCCTCAAGATTAATCTCGATTTATGTTCTAATTACTGTGCTGTTCCACAGTTGTCTCCTGTCTTCATTACTCTAACTTCATCCAGCTCCCTATCTAGGCAGCACTTCCCTGTTTCCCTGTGAGTTTACAGAACCTCGCCAAGCATACCTCTAGCACTGCAGAACCCACACCAGATGTTTTTTGTGTATGAGACAAGCTTTTATCAGCCCTGTGAAGCCAGACCAGCCTAAGGTAAGTTCTGCAGTGATGATTTTAAAAACTTTGTATGCATGGGGAAAGCTGGTGTTGCTCATCAGTGTGAATGCCAAAAGGCTGGGGATCATACAGATGTCATTCTACTTGGCTTGCCAGCCTACAGTGAATAGCTCTGAACTGTGAAGCCATGTTACATCTGTTTTGCCTAAAATGAGTCCAGAACAATTCAGTACCAGACTTCACAGGTTTGCATTTCAGTATACAGAAAGAACAGAGAGGATCTGCTACCAGTGAGGAGGAGAAAAATCCTTCAACTATGCCAGCAAGACTGCCAATCTTTTTGGAAGGTACTCAACAGCTCCCTCCTGCTTGAAAGCATGTGGTTGAAGCATGCAGCACTTCTTTTAGCAATATGCTGAGTCTTGTTAGCCAGGCTAAGTCCTGATACCCCATCATTCACAGTGAGCACAGGGCTGATCCTGGGCTAGGGTGAAACTCCTTCTGCCACTGCCGAAAGCAGCCTGCTGGGACACTTGTCTCAGGGGAGCCAGGCTGATGGCCATGCTCTTAATGAATGCCTGCCACTCCAGGCCTGTCCTGCCATGTGATGCAAGAAGTAAGTAGAACAAAAAAAAGCTTTGCCATATTCTTTCTACCTAATCTCTTTTTGTCTCCTATTCTAGTTTCTTTCTTGCCTGCTTATCTTAATTTTCACCTTATTTGATTCCTGTTCTGTTCTCTGCCACAATATTCATCCATCTTTGTCCAAATGTAAGATATTGGTATGCTCAGTTTTACCTGCTCACTTAAGGTTAATAACAATAATAAACAGATAATAATAATAAACAGTAATAATAATAAACAGAGTACACTGATGTCTGTGTACCATGTAATTTGTTATGCTAATAGCCATTTAGCAGAAAAGAGTCTTTCAAATTCTGCTCTCCAGGGAGCTTTTCTTTTTCTGTTTTCCCATATTTTTCAGTCTCTATTGTTTTCTGGTTCCTCCCTGTAGAATCCTACTACAGCCAACAGAGAAAGCTACATGAAAATCCCTTGCTGACAGTAGTAATTCTGACGCAGGCACTGGGACACCTGTGGCAGAGCCAGGAGGGCTGGTAAGGAGTCATAGGTGCAGTTTCACACCCCTGCAGACATGGTAATTTCTACTGATGATCTAACAAAAGAGGAAGAAGGAGGTCTGACTTTCAGAGCTTAAACAAAATATGTAAGCAAAGCATCTTAAACCTTAAAGTTTATTAACTGTATTCTTCATCCTGAAATCCATAGGAAAAAATATCTCTCTCTACATTTGGAATTGTGGGGGTTTTTTAAAGGAAAAACTAAACAACGTAACTTTTTTTTCCTCTTATATTCACCAATAAGTTCTTAATTGTTATCTGCCTGACAATGTACATGCATCATTCTGGGAAAAAAAAAATCTTTCTCCTCTTGTAAAGAAGCATTATCTAAATGCTTCTTGGCAGTTGATGATAAGAGCAGAGCCTGTAATATATTTCTCCAATTAATTTCAGGCAGGGAGCCAGATGTTACTTCTATTCAGTTTGCCAAACCTATCGGAGTGCTTAGATTCTGACTATCTCTTTTTTTTCTGACCCACTACAGAGGCGGAAGGAGTCAGCATTAAGTCTTGCCATAAGCACTTGATTGAATACAAGGTATAAGAGAAACTAGAGCCTCCATTCTGATTCTTCTTAAGGTAAGTTTTGCTGTCATTTTAGTGAATTCCTCAGGCTTCTACTGGGTCTTAAGATACTGTCTCAAGAAATGTATCCTTATATATTCATTAAATTCAGAATTGTTTAAATGTTTGGGGGGTTATTTTTATATTTTTATACTTTTTAGACATGATTATCCTGTACACCATAAAGATGTCTTGCAAGAAGCCTTCTGAAAACAGAAGTAATTATGTTTAGGATTTTTTAAAAATATTGATTATACAGCTAATGTTTCGCATCTTAAGGGTAGGAACCATTCAACAAAATGTAACTTGCTTTATTTCAAACTAAAACACAGGAAGGTTGCCAAGTTCAGGAACAGGAATATTATGGAAAAACTTCAATCATGCATATATCTTAAAATATTCAGAGTTTGCTGTGGAGGGAGGAAAATTTTCAAGAGAAAATTTGGGGTTTTTTTGGTTTGTTTGTTTGTTTTTTAAACAAGGAACTTAGCACTGAATGAGGAAAAATAACTGAATAGGGAGGAGGTATCATATAAAGTATGCAAACTGTACACCAAAACAACGTGCTTTTGTCAGTAGCAAACTTCAGATTGGTGGGTTGGTTTGAAAAGTAATGTGAGAAAATCTGTCACAGCACTTGTAGTCTCAGCTTTAGGCAGGATATGTATTTGTAACAAATGTCAGAGAACATAACTCAATGTGACCACTGGCACATAGGGTCTCCATCTCTTACTTGAAGAACACTTAAAAGGACATGGTTGCATCTACAGCCAAATCTTCTTCTCTTTGTTCTTAAGCAACGTCTGTCTTATTTGGTGCAACTGGCACTACCAAGCAGCTACAGCTCAAGACCTTTCTGAGAAGTGGAGTTTGAGGACCAGCTGGGAGCCCAAAACAGGGATACAGCTTTAGTTATGGCAATGGGCTTTTTTGTAAGGATCGTGGTCTTCAGTGACTTGAACACAAGCCTTGGGCTCAAGGCAGTTCTGTTCCTTAATTGTTGGACAGTTTTTGAAAAAGTACAGTGTCTGTCCATGCTTTCATGCTTGTAAAAGGGACAAAACAATACCAGGTGACAAGTTCAGCTGTGTGAATTTCCCAGAATCTGCTCTGAAATGATGACAGACACTAGAATTAACTTTCAATTTGAACTGTGTAACACTTTCTCGATCCTTGAAATTGTTGGAAAGCAACTCTGTGGCTTGCTATAAACAGTAACAGCTTTATTTTCTTAATTATCAATCTAGCTTTTATCTTCTTTCTCTCTCGTCACAGAGATTCTTCTCCTTTAGAAACTGCATGATAGACCCAGTAGATGCAGTGTTAAAACTGAGAGTATTTATTCCCTGACTTTATTCGCTGACTGCACCTAATTTCTGAAGTAATAAAGTACAGCCCATATACTGAGATTATGATACTCCTCAGAATCCCCTGCCTGATGTTTCTTCCTGCAGCTGACATCAGCTTGTAGAGCAATGAATTGCTGTTTCAGGCTGAGAGCAAGAATTGCACATTTTCCAGTAGTATAGTTATTGTAGACACATTCTATACTATTTCTGTCCATTTATGCTGTCTGATGGGACTCTTCTGGGAATTCTGTCTCTGCTTTTGAAACACAGAATATGATGTGAAGACCAAGCTGATACTCTAATTTCTTTATGACTCCCTGTCCCCATAAAATGTGTGCTATCTCTGTATCGGCTACCATAAAATTTAATAATATCCATCCAGTGTTCTGAGGATGCTTTATATCACATAAAAAAACTGCTTATACAAAATAACTGCCTTAATTTACTCTGCAGGAACTCTGACAAAGCAGTATGTTCAGCAGTAGTTCAGTAAACAGGTTTGAAATAATGACCAGAAAGTAAAATAAAGCCTAAAAACTAAAGACAAATTTATAGAGTTATGACTTAATTATTCATCTGACCAAATATCCACCAAAAAAAAAAAAAAAAGGATATTAGGAGATTTTTCTCTTTCTTTCCCTGTATGCATAAAGTAAGATACTTCCAAGTAGTAATGATGGAAGTTCAGACCTTCATCTTGTTCCATAATTTGTCTTTTTCCTGTGTCCTTTGAGTGCCTCCACTGAGGTGTGATGCTGTGCTGAACTTCCAAACAAAGTGAAGTGTACCTACTGAACACATTTCATTACATTAAAACTATGCTGTTAGTTACTTTGAATTTCTAAAACATCAGAGTGATGTGCTCTGAGTTACAATTCTTAAGTTTCATGTGTAGCTTTCAGTCTTAAAGCCCTGTTTCAGTAATGCTTTCAGTCTTAAAGCCCTGTTTTAGTAATGGGACTATGATTAAAACTTGGTGGGCACTTGTTACAGCTAAATACCCTGTGATCCTTCAAAATCTAATGTAACTTTTCATTTCCAGAGTATGGAGGGCCATTGGCCCTCTCTCCTCTGAGAAGACTGTGTTACATAAAGAAATAAGAGTTTTGACTTCTTAATATGGAGAACCTCTGCAAGATTCTTCACAAAAGCTGCTGTACCTGGTGACTCAGCTTCCAACAAATAACATTTGTAGCTTATCTTCAACAGCCTGTGGGGGAAAAAGGCAGCTAGTGTCATTTTATATCACTCTAAATGCTGCTTTGGACAGGGAAAAAAAAATCCTTGTATTGCTGCCCTAGGTATGGTTTTTGGCAGGACAATGATTTTAATGCACACTACCTTTTACTGATACTTCACTAAAATAAGATTTCTATTTGTTTACAAAAGTAAACAAACAAACAGGAAAACCACACAAAAAAATTCCCATGTTCTCTGGCTTTTCCATCACTGTGATTTTCTAGACTGTGCTACTAAATATGGCAACTTCACTGTTTTGTTGTTGTTTTTTTTTTCCCTGGCAGGTAGGAAAAAACAAAATCCATTTTTCCATCTTGACTGTCTGGAACATTGGAAGACATTGTAGTAAAACACCTCCTTACACATGCTTTCCTTTTAGGTCATTAGTTTTTATCAACATTGTCTTACTGTTAAGATAGAATGATTTGATAATTGGAGGAAAACGGGTCCAGGAGCAATTTCTCTGACTTGAGCCAGTGGTTAAATTAGCTCATGTAGTGGTAAGGACGCAAAATCCACCCACGTGCGTGACTCACTAAATGATCAGTGCACATCCCTCTGTGGAGGATTGAAACCAGGATCATAGGTTCAGGGGATCCCATACACAGTCTGATAACTGAAGGGGAGGGAGCTCTGTAGGCTGCTGAGTTGTAGCATATTCAGTATCTGTTTAGGTTGCTGGGATGACAGCTCTACAGACAAAATGAAATCAAAAGGAAGTTTTCCCATTTGATTTCTAAAGCAATCTTGCCATGAATCGTGGAGGGGTTTCTTTGGTTTGGCTTGGGTTTTTTTGCAGGGCACATGGTGTCTGGGTTTTTTTAAACAAAATGTGTTTTCTTGTTCTCTGACTGTCCTGTAGCTTCTTGTATTGCTTGCTCTATCTTCCTTCTTCTGAACATCTTTACATCATTCACTACTTCATGAGCTGTCTCCGTGAAATAGTCTCATATGATGTCTTCATAATAACCTTGCTAACCCACTCTGGCAAAACCCACTGTGGCAGGATAAATCCCCCTCTTTTGGACTGTGGAGTTTTCAGATGGCCATGATTTTTTTGATCTGTCTAATTCAGTGCCTTAATAATGATAATGCTGTCAATATGTGGGAGGAGAAAATAGTGAGCTACCTAATATCCTATAGGCCTAGTCCTTTAAATCTTAGACTGGGGAAGAAATCTCATGAAGCAGGAATACTATAAAGTTCACATGGCTGTGTTTGAAGGTCGCTGAAATTCTTCCTCCTGGAGTATGGAAATTTCACACCTCTTGGATAAAACTATATATTATTTTAGAGAAACACTTCAGCTGTACTCTAGGCTGAAAATATGAGAAATAGTAATATCTCATGCTTTCAAACTAAATGAAAAAACTGTTCTACTCACTGCCTCATTATGTTTAACTTTCAGGATGTGTATACAGGGTCATTCCCAAGAATTGGGAATCTTTCAAGAGAATTTTCAAAACAAATTAAAAGATTATATCTACTCTCACTTACTTGCAGGCATCAAACTCGTTTGCCTATGGATGCTACACCAAATGGATATTAGCTTTTAACTGAAAGAGTGCCTTCTGCATATCCTAGCCATTTCTTTGGAACACAAGCACTGACTGTGTAGCTCATTCTCATTCAGTCTAACATACTTATGGAAGGGACAGTTTCCTGGCATTAATTAATCTTGGAGGGACATGATCACTGATTTAGATTGCCATTAGGTTCTGAACAAAAAAACCTCAATTAAGTAATTTATGAAGGGATGCTCTTTGCTTCTGTCCTTGATTGCTCATACAAACATACAAAATCAGCTCATTTCTGACAAATGTGGGATGGACTTAGTACAGTGGTACGATACAGTTGATCTGCACATAGTTAGGAAGTCTGATAGCCACAAAATATGTATAGGTATTTCCTGCAAAACTTGTACTAGGCAGCAGGAATTTACTAGCTGTGTTAGAACTGCTGCTCTACACCACTGCACACTTATTTTCTGTCCTGTACATAGCACGGAAACTTGGTTTGCCAGTCATTTGGTTACCTCTTTGGCAAAGGGGCAAGAGTTGTGGAAACCATGCTAATGGGAGAAGAGGAAACATATAACTTCCTTTTCCCCCTCCCTCTGTTTCTCCTTAGAAAAATCCCAATATTCTGCTCCCATAACCAAGCAAAGATTATAAAGGAACAATATGTTCCTTGTGTATTGCTTTAATCTGTCTACATTTAGCTGGCTTTAAGTTATTCCTCTCTCACTGATCTTGAAAGGCAAAAGTTTTTAACACTTCTGAATGCTCTTTGTAGGCTTCACGAGATCTTTGATTTTTCTGGTCCCTTTAAAAGACCAATGAGTGTAGAAAGGAAGTATCTCAGGTGGGAGGAAGGCTTAAAATAATCCATGTAACTTCCATTTACACAGAGAGCAGTAAGAGTATGTCAGATGCTTGGACCCAGCTACATCTTATCCTGTAATACAATGATTGAGGGACATAGCAATGCCCCTTGAAGGTCACCTTCTGAACATGAGACTTCCTGAGAGCCTGAAATTGGAACAAAAGAGAGCTGTACTCTGAGTGTCTCCATTACTGTAGTCCTATGAAATGTAAACCACAAATCTGTTGTCTTCTCCCCTCCCCCAGATGGAGAGCTCCTTCAAATCTAAGACAAAAAAAATAAATCACTTTACAGACTTGAAAAAGATACTTAAAATAAATGAAGAGAGGGAAGAGAGTTTGCTGGAAGCTGGGGTGCCAGTCACAGATTTAGTCTTATCCACTACTTTTGTCAGGTTGTGGAATTCATCCCATTTAATTTCTCAGATTCCAACATCCATTTAAAATTAAAATGTCATATTCTTCCCTGTTTTGCACAGTCCTACTTTAGTGAGCTTGTAAAGACATGAAATTTGAGACAAAGCTTTATTCTGTATGGTTTGCTCCATAACATAATATATAGTTATGTTCCATATTACTGTGAACACCTATGTTCTTCCAAATAAAACACATACTCTATTTTCAATAACTTTTGTGCTAAATCTTTTAAGCAGTGAAATTTCTTAAGCATTTATGATTTTTTTTTTTAGCAACATTCCTGCAAATGTCAGTGGCTGTTAACATCTGAATCAAACTGTTCCCAGTTCATGTGACTGGAAATGGTGCCCAGAGCAAAAAAGCCAGACATTCTGACTCTCATAAAAGTATAGTCTGTGTGAAAGTGTTTCTACGGAACAGAAGTTGCTGAGTCCACTCAGAATATGTTTTGGCAGGAAACAAGGTAAGGCTGCATTATGATCATTTTATTATTATTATTATTACCTTTATTAAAGGTATATTTGGGAAATTAATGGTCTAAGAGTTGAAGAAAAAAATTGGTGATCTAATAAATAAGGACTCTGGCTGCACACAAGGCTAAGTGGCTCACATGTTGCTGGCAGTATCTGAAACTCTTCTGGGATTATATTGGAATTATCTCACAGGATAGAAGGCTGAATTTGGGGTTTTATCTTATAGCCACCCCAGGGAGCAGTTCTGAACAGCCTTAGGCTCTTAAGAGGTTTTCCACCTTCTAAGTAGAAGGAATGTCATGAAGTAACCAGCTGTGCATAAGGGTAAAGGGTATTTTTAGCAATGAAGACAGAAAGAGTGAATTGAACTCTGTGCACATCTGAATGAGACTTATTTGGAGTGTTGCATGGGTGGTATCAAAGACAGAAAAGTGTACCAGTCAGAGATGGGTGGACTAGCAGCAGCTGCAGACATACGCTTGCATTTGCCTCCCAAGGTGTTAATGTAGCTAAATATATTTAAGACATAGCACTTAACATATGCACATACTTCCGGAGAAATTGGAAGGTCTAAAAGCATAGCAGAAAATCTGTAACTGAATTCCTAACTCCCTATGAAGCTCCCAATCCAAAAGAGAAAAAGTTTTTTGTTTTTGTTAAAAAGTTGATCATCATTATATGCTCAGCTGAGTTCTCTAAACTTTGTCTGTCATTTAGGACTAAATCTTTTTAAAGACTAAGCACTGGATAGCCTATGGCAGATAGTTTAGGATGTGCACTATGTTAAGACACTACTTTGCTGAAAGAAAAAAAGGGAACAATAATTAGCTCCTTCTTCCCAATCTCCAGCTACCTTCTCTTATTACAACCCAATACTGTTTGCATGCTCCTGGCTGCATGGAAGAAATGTCTGTGCCTGCATAGACTCTTCCTTCTCATCTGTGGTGGCTCCAAGTCCTAATGCTATGGGAGAATCTCTCAAAGCAAGCAGTGGCTTCAGAACATGACAACTTGCAGTCCTTTGTGCTTTGCTTCTCTTCTCTTTCCTCTGCAGCCTGTTTACAGTGTGTCTGCAAGTAGGACATAAACAGGATAGAGGCCATACTTCCACCACAGTCACAGTAGGTTTGCTGCTTCAACAGCACACCACTTGTGTTCCACTTCCCTGTTTAACTACAGGGAAGGGTCTTCTGGCAACCCACGTAATATTTGACTAACTTATATTCATGTGACCCAGGCTACATAACTGCATGGATGGTTTTTTTTCCTTTTCTTTCATCACAAAAGTTCTTTCCTGCATGCCTTCAAGAGGGGACATGGTAGGGATAAACTAAGAAAAGTAGGTATCAGTTAATTTGACCAAAGAGATTTCCATCATGTTTCCAAAATAACCTTGGTGTAGTGTCAAACCATTTGTGCTCATCCTATCTATGCTGGATGTGGATTCTGATTTAAAGACAAATACTCAAAGAAAAACACGATGAGTGTGTTAAATAAATAAATAAGTAGCAGATAAGGATGTGTTACAGCAGCTCATATTCAATCTTCTAAGATCTGCAACTGTTCTTCCCTAAGCTGGATTATTATATTTTTCTTATAATTTTTAACTGATATAAAGTTGAGTTGTCTAGAGATGTTTTGGGGAGGAAGGGGGGTGGAGAGGAGGAATAATCTTACCAAAGACGAAAAGTTATACCCCCAAAGTTTAAAAATAACCAACAAAGTACGTGGCTTACTCACGTACATTAGACCTGTTTTCTCTCGTTTGAGATGATAAATGAGGTAACAATACAAACACAGTTTCTGTGGATATTTCTTCTAGCAGAAGAAATAGTCTGAAATGTGTG
This sequence comes from Pseudopipra pipra, assembly GCF_036250125.1. NCBI lineage: Eukaryota > Metazoa > Chordata > Aves > Passeriformes > Pipridae > Pseudopipra > Pseudopipra pipra. The sequence goes on along the minus strand of NC_087551.1, from coordinate 38,216,183 downwards.
CAAAAGCCACAAGCTGTTGAAATAAATAAATAACATAGTCCAAGTTATGTCAGTGTGCCTGTAGAAACCAGCTGCACTCAAAAATGCAAAAGAATTCAGAAGTGTCTTGTATTTGAGGTTTTATTAAGAAATTATTTTGACTGGAAAGAGTGAGGTTGAATGTCCTTTCATGTAGTCTTTAGATAAATCGTTCTATAAAGCAAAAATCGAGATGTGCCAGGTAAAAGGACATTTAAGTAGTGAGAACTTATTTTATATAGCTCTGAAATAGTTTTGTAGTCAATTCCAGTTATTGAAATTTTTGGTGTCTGCAAAATGTCTGTAAGATATCTCAGTCTTAGTCGTCAGATGACAACTCAAAAATACCCCAAACCCCAGCAGTTTTCAAAGTTCATCATACTGAACATATACAATCATTTTTGCAATTTACATATGTACACACCTGATCTGACCTGGATCAAACTTTTTTTTTTTTGTTAATTCATTCTGTAACATAAATTGAAAATTCTTTGTGCCATCTGAAATCAACAAATGTTTACATGTTCAAAATTTTAGTCCTTACCTATGTTAAATTCCTTTTGATGTCTTCACATCTGAACATAAAAAAACTCAATTTTTTTCCAATATTTTAATCATTAAATTCTGATCTGGAGGTTTCTCTACTTCATGCAACACCCTGGGCCTTTAGCATTTTTTTTTAGCATCAGAACTCTATGACTTTCTTTAATGTTCTACTCTAGCACAGCAGTTTACATACAGGCTATATTTCAATGGAGAGTTTAAATTTACCTTCTCTAAAGTTGCCCTTAAATATACTCATTATAAATATTTCAAGGCTCTCTTCTCTGCACTTGTTTTCACGATCGAACTGGGATGTGGAATGAAACATAATCAACAAAGCATATGAATAGCTCACAGCAGACAGTATAATTAAAGGAATTTTTAAGTAACTTGACATTCTAACTCTTTGAAACACAAGCTAAGCTACATGCTAATATTTGTGTAAGAAATAGTTTTCTAGGTCATGAACAAGATATTTCTGTCTTTTCTCTGTACGCCTTTCTCAGAAAACAGTGGGCAGGATCTATTTGTTTCAAGCTACACCAACTAGAGTATCAAGGGTTCTAGGACACAACTGCAGAAGACCCTGATTGAGGAATAAGGCAGCTGTGTCAAGATATATGTGTATTTGTAAATAAAGGTGCCTTTGGTATCGATTTTGCCTTAAGGTCTCCCTGAAATCTTCCATGCAGTTAGGGCTTTAATTGGCAACAAAAGCAACCTTATTAATACATGATTTGGGCTAATGCCAGTTTAAGGGGCTTTAACTGTGCTGAGGACCATAGGAGTTAAATTAAAAATATATCTTTAAAAACAGTTTCCATATATATATATGGAAATTTCTTGAGTTCTATTATCAGAAAAATCTTAGAACCTGCATACTGCTAAACAGATGTTTATTCACAGCTATTTTTAATTGACTTATTACTGCCTGTACAGACAACGTGGAGTACTGTGGTTTACTGTAAAGCCATCTGATTTCCTCTGTAGGACACAGCTTGATTTCCATGTCAGAGGGAGTAATGTCAGGCTGGCAATAATGTAAAATTTTACATTACAGGCAATAATGTAAAATTTTACACAGAAACCTTGGACTGCTTACAACCCTGTTATGGCACTTGAGATATTTTTTATTAGTGTTGAATTAGAGAGAACAGAAGAAGTTTATTTGTGTCTAATCAAGATGATGGAAAAAAACCAATCATGTCGTGAATAGTCCATAATGGGAGTGAATAACAGTAAGTTCAGTGGAGTGCAACAGAAAAAAAGTAGGATCTGAAACTATTTTGTCAATTTCTTTTCTCATTGTTTCTCAGACTGATGTAAGATACTTATCTGACAAGACTAAAATAAGGTGTATTTTCTAATATTGCACATTTTTGCTTTATATGCCTCAGGCAAAATAAAAATAAACCAGAACCATCACCAAAAAAATCACCAAGCAAATACCCCAAAATCCCAAATCTTGTCTTCTGTTATGCTTGCAGGGTACTTGGTGCACAGTAAGGCCTTAATCTAGATTAGTGCCTCATGTCTATATTGATCCTATCATAAGAGTTTTCTTCTCTTTTGAAGACTCACATTGGGCTACTCTGTCTTGCCACAAAAGCAGCAATGGTAAGAGTAAGGGTTGAAATTTAAGCTTAGTAAATCAACATGAGTTGGTATGTTCCTGCAATTGGGCAGGAAAAGTCCAGCGCTTTGGTATCTGTGAGGCAGAAAAAGTCTTTGCTTTTTCAGTGCTTGAGACTTCTTGTATTTGGATGAAATGGAAGCATGAGGCTAATGTCTACACCCACTGCTGAGCCGCCCGGAAACCAGAGAGTTCAAAGCAGTGCTTCCTTATGATGTATTACAGAAAAGATGGATCTTCCGTCTGTCTTCAGTTTTGCTTTTCCAATTCTTCCTTTCCTTTCCTTTACTTCCTTATAATGCTACATTGTGATTGAGCATTTCATGTCATATGCATCCCATGTCAGTGACACACGTGCTCTGTACTGTCCTGAGCCTTTCTGTACCTTTTTGTCCTTTGATTTGAAAGTGCCGACAGACTTACTTCTTTTCCCACTTCACTCGTACTTGCATGGTGCTCTACATGTGAAATGACCACTTAATTTTGCTAAGCCAGGATGTCTGTCCTTTCCACATCAAGAATCTATCTCTAGTCCATAATTTCAGGAAGGCTACTGATATAAAATACCTCTTCGCTGCCCTGTGGTGAAAAAGCAGTGAAAGGCGGTGGGAAGAGAATAAATGTAATTGAGTTAATGAGGTTATCCATGTGAGTCAACTTAGACTGTCAGCTTTCTGGAGCAGGAACAGTGCACTTGCAGCATTTTGCTTAGTGCTTGGTACAACAGGTCCCTACTTTGGCTGACGTATGTTTGAGTGTAAGACAGAGATAACATGATAGCAAGAACAGCACAATGCTGTTTGCAGTTTTGAGACAATTAAAATGAACCCCCTTATCTGAGGATGTATATAAATCTGGATGACACACTTGGGGAACAAAATTTCCCATTGCTTAGGCTTGGAGTGCTTCCTGCAACATTGTCTGTACAAACCACTGCTAGAAGCTTAATATTAAACCATATTTACCACCAGTCCAAATCCCTTTTTTAAAATAATTTTTAAGGTAATATATCCTGAAATCTTTCAGATATTTGGAAGATTTCTGTCACAGAAGCAAATAAAGCACCAGATGATAACACAAATACCCTATTTAAAAGTCATGAGTCTTCTCATTATCTTTTTTTTCCCTCTTTCTTTAGGCTATTCTAAGGCAGCCTAACACTAACACTTAGTAACACAAACTCTTCCTATAATAACACCCCAGGTTAAGACTAAACTGGCTTAGAAAAGACTTTCAGAATTTTGTTAATTGAACATTTAATCTCTTTTTCCCCAGGGAGTGTTTTTCCCTCAGTGCTGAGTACATTATGTAAAAAAATCTGAAAGATAAGCCCTCTTAGGCCATAATTCATCCTTCTTATTGTAAACACATACAAAAAGATGAGCTGCTATATGGACAGTTCACACAAAGTTTCTTCAAGCTAAATTTGGGACTGCTGCTGAGTATTTCAATTTTGTTTACTTGAAGATTTTTCCTGAACATAAATGAAATGGAAATATCATATCTCATATAATTTAATGTGTTAGACTGACCAGCTTGGATGTTGGGAAGGACTGTACTTTCTAAATAGTTTTATGTAAGATCTTAATATGAGGATATTGGCAAAGTAGGGGAAAAATCATAATTTGTTTGAAATTTTTCGTGCTCGTTGTTGCATAAATCAATGCTTAGGTATTACTTGAGATTCTATAACTAATTTTCTAAAGCACTCTAGGCTGTGAAATTTTCATAGAATCATATAGAATCATAGAATATGCTGAGTTGGAAGGGAGCCATCAGGATTATCAAGTCAGAAAAAGAAATTAATTAAGATAAACAAGTACAGGAGAAGAGATTCCATTTTGTAGCTAGAAGTAAGTCACCCAAGATATTGAGAACACTTAGTCTGTGAATGACCTTGGATAAATCATAAAACAAGATGAGACATTACACAAAAAATTCTTGTATACAGTAGGGGTGGAGACAGTCAAAGAAGAGTTGCTTAGGACAAAAAATTCAGTAGGGCAATTGATATTAGATACTTGGTCAGATGAAGATGTTGCAGTTGAGGAAGAAGGCATAAGAATATGAAAGACTGGGAATGCGTATAGTGAGGAAAGGACTGATGTGGTAAAATTTTAACTTTCCATTGCTAGTGGAATGAACATTTCATTCCCTAACTGGATCACCCTAATTGCCCTACGTATTTACCCCTACAAAAGCTGCATGTTCAGTGGTGGAGCCTATGCATGGCATAATACTTTTGGTACAAAAATGTTATCAACTGAATTGAATTTCAGGACCTTTATCTGGGCATCTGGGTTATTTATCTGGACCATGTTTCTTTTGTCTTACTGTAGTTAAATAGTTTGCCAGCTGATCATCTGCAACATATTTGCTTTATTGACAATCAGCACCAGAACTTGGCTTATTAAGATGACTATTCAGCTGACAAAAGGGAAGACATTTTAACTACAAAATCAGTAGGAATTCACTGTGCTAACTAGGCTTTGGGTCCCTCATAAAACATAAGTTATGGATTGAGTCCACTTTACATAGTTGTACCTCTCTTTGTGCAGGTAAGTACTACCACAGCTAGTTCAGCCTAGTTAATCAGCCAGGACAGATTGGACATTAGCAAGTACTGTGTGTAACTGGATTTTTAGCCCAGCTGACGTACTGTGGCAGAGGAGTTGAAAATTACTGCTGACCCGCAGGCTAGCAGCTTTAATAGACTGCAGATTTTACAGAACAGGCAAATCACAAAATACTTGAATAGAGATCAAGTTAATTGCACCAATAACAACATCCAATTCTGCAGTACTTTGAGAGGTATTCTTTATGCTGCTCTGCTCATGTCCTTTATATGGGAACTTAGTGGAAAGAACTAGTATTCTATAGAAATTATTCTGTCAGGAAATTAAACTTAGTTGTGCTAAATATTTCAATAGCCTTTTTTTCTACATGAGAAACCCAAAAAGAATAGATGTCAGGGTGTTGAATCAGGTTTTATAAATTCTTCTCACTTTTTTGGTCTCTTTGCCCCTGTTATGAACTACAGAATCAGAGACTATTGAATTGGAAGGGACCCACAGGGATCATCAAGTCCAGCTCTTGGCCTGCACAGGACCATCCCCAAGAGTGATACCATGTGCCTGAGAGAATCATCCAAACGCTTCTTGAACTCTGTCAGGCTTGGTGCTGTGACCACTTCCCTGGGGAGCCTGTTCCACTGCCTGATCACCTTCTGGGTGAAGAATTTTTTTCTAATATCCAACCCACACCGCCTCTGACACAACTTCAGGCCATTCCCTCAGGTCCTGTCACTGGTCACCACAGAGAAGAGATCAGTGGCTGCCCCTCCTCTTCCACTTGTAAGGAAGTTGTAGATTGCAATGAGGTCTCCTCTCAATCTCCTCTCCCTCAGGCTGAACAAACCAAGTGAGCTCAGTCACTCCTCATACAGTTTCCCCTCAAGGCCCTTCACAATTTTCGTTACCCTCCTTTGGACACTCTCTAGCAGCTTAATATCTTTTTTATATTGTGGTACCCAAAATGGCACACAATATTCAAGGTGATGCCTGTCCAGTGCAGAGCAGAGCAGGACAATCACCTCCCTTGATCAGCTGGTAATGCTTTGCCTGATGCCCCCCAGGACACAGTTTCAACTTGCCATTAACCAGGACGCTCAGGTCCCTTTCTGTGGCACTACCTTCCAGCATCTAATTTCCCAGTCTGTCCATACATCCAGGTGCAGAATCCAGCACTTCCCCTTGTTGAGCTTCATATGGTGGGTGATTGGTCAGTCCTCTGATTTGTTAAGGTCTCTGCAGGCCTCACTGCCCTCGAGGCAGTCAACAGCCGCTCCCAGTTTGGTATCATCTGCAGACCTGCTTACAATCCTTTCCACTCCCATGTCCAAGTCATTTATGAAGATGTTGAAGAGCACAAGGCCCAAGTGGAACCCCACTAGTGACAGTCTGATGTTACCCCCTTCACTATTGCCCTCTTTGCTCCACCCATGAGCCAATTGCTCACCCACCACGTGATGTGTTTATCTAGTTGTGGGCTGGACATTTTGTCCAGAAAGATCCTGTGAGATACAGTATCAAAAACTTTACTGAAATACAAAAAGATGACACCAGCTGGCTTCCCTTGATAACCAAGTGGGTTGCCTTGTTACAGAAGGAAATCAGGTTTTACAAGCAGGACTTTCATGAAGCCATGTTGGCTGTGACCAATGATAGCATTGTCTTTCAGGTGTTTTTCAATACTTCCCAGAATAATCTTCATAACTTTACCAGGCACTAAAGGAAGACTAAGAGGCCTGTAGTTTCCAGGATCCTTCTTCTTGCCCTTCTTGAAAACCGGGACAATGTTCACCAGTCTTCAGTCAGCTGGGATCTTACCCCATTGCCAAGACTGCTCAAAAATCAAGAGAAGTTTTGCAATGACATCAGCCAGCTCTTTGAGGATTCTTGTATGAATCCTCTAAGGCCCCATAGATTTGTAGGGATCCAGCTGGAGCAGCAGATCCTGCACAATTTCAGGGTCGACTAGGAGTTGATTATTCTGGCAGTCATGGTCCTCCAGCTCAGGGCACTGAGACGCCCTTAGTCTATGATCCATGTTGAAGACAGAGGCAAAGAATGGGTTAAACACCTCTGCCTTTTCTCTGTCTCTGTTTTGTGAGGTGACCATCCTCATCCTGTAACAGACTGATGGTATTTCTGTACTGCCGATTGCCATTAATATATTTGAAAATATATAAAACCTTAAACTGAAAGTATTGGGCCAGCTAAGGCTGTACAGGGGTAGACAAGGCAATGGTTTTAGTGGAGAGGGCTCACAACTCAACCAACAACCTCTTAAACTGGAGAATACTATTCATTGTGCATCAGCAGCTCTTAGCAGCAGCATATATACTAGAAACTGCATCTATCCATAATATTTCCTGCAGTAACTTCCCCTAATCTCTACTTAAGGCATGAACTTGAATTGTTATAGTTGCTATAGTGACTTTGGTTTGAGCTGTACTGTGGAGATAAATAAAGGCAGAAATGTGAAGACAGCACTTATAAACCCCTGTATAGATGGCCTTTGCTGATCATCATGTGACAACAGCAAAGGATCACAGTAAGAGGAAGTAAAAGCCTGAGACACTAGTATTATATGTGATGGATACAACAGTTTTCTTTGGTTTCCTCAGACTTCCTTTCCTTTCTGGCTTCTCATCTTTCTCTGCATGGGATGCTGGTTTATAATTTTCTCTACTGAAATAAACCAAAGGCTAGGCAAGACATGTTCTTCCCTCTCTTGCTGGGTTGGATTCATTTAATTCTAAATCTGATTATGGAAATATTATAAAAAATGTTTTCTAATTGCTAAAAGTATTTGAAACAATGTAACAAATTTGTACAAAATCAAGATCATCACATTTTATTGATTTTCCTGGTTGTTTTACAGAGGGAGCTTGCCCCAGGGTTGTTCACTCTGTGGGGAACATGCTTATGGCACTTGATAGGAGGATGGTTGGTGTTTTAAAAAGAACTGAAAGCTGATCAGCAGCGCTTTTTTTTATTTGACCCAAATTTTTCACATTCATGTATGTATCTGCAACAGAACAGAAATTGATGACTGGAATAAGAGGGTAAAAAATTAATGTAATTTCTTTTCTCTTCAGAAATTTTTAAAAGCAATCATTGTTTGAGATTTTTAAAAACTTTAAAAAGAATATCAGGAAAAATTTGATCTTTGTCAACTTTTCCTTCAGACTAGTACATACTTTTTGCAGTAGAAAGGATAAAATTAGAGCTCTAAGTACTTAAGTTAATCCATTTTCTCCTACAGAAAAGGACTAGGCTCAAAAATCTGCCATTGTTTTGTGACATTTTGGGCTCTCTGCAGGCAAAAAGGTTCACTGATACGATCAAAGTCTGTATTTTTCAAACCTATCATTAAGTACTCTGGGAGTTGTCCAAGAAAACCAACAAGACAATATGTAATTTTCCACTTGATTTAACAGAATATGTTCTTTTCTAAGGAATGAAAATGAGGAGGCCCAGTTTCCTACAGTTTTGTATTCTTTGTTCCTTTCTCTATCCTCTAGTACAATAAATCTTGTCCACTCTCATTTTTTTCTATGAAACGCTTGCTTGTGGTGGGTAGTCCTAAACTATGTTAATTCTGTTTGATTGACTGACACAGTCAGGTCTGCTTATCTTTCACCCCTCTACCCAAACAGTGAATTTTGCAGAGGCTTAATGATTTCCATCTTACAACTTTGTCTCCTACTGTGTTCAAAAGCTATTTTGAGGTCTGAAGAAATAACTTTATTCCTTAAATTTAATTTTCTTAGAAAATAAAATTTATAATCTAGACTCTAACTAAATATAAATTATAATTTAGACTCTAACTCGAATTTTTTGACTTTACAGTGATTTAAATTGTAGAAACTGCTTTATCTGTGCTTTTATAGTCTGGTCAGCAGATATTTTACTAGTTATTTTTTTCATGATGTAGCCTACACTGTTTTGCATCAAATTTGTTTAGCATATATTAACAAACAATTGCTTGTGACCTTCATTCAATATATGAGTTTTCTGAAATGAATTTTTTGTAAGGAAAAGTGGGAGCTATGCCACAAGATACCTCACTTTTCAGTCTGTGGTGGGGAATAAACCAGACTTTCACACTTCCTTATTGCTTGGGTTTGGATGCAGTACTAGTGTACCACCTCATGCTCCAAATACAAGCATCTCTGGCTGGAGTATTTACAAAGGCCCGGATTTTCAGAGTCTATTTCTGTGCTCTAACCCTGACCTGCAATGCATACATCTCCAGAATGCTGGCAGGGTTTTGAGTGCAGCTGTTCAGCCAACTCCTCCCACATAAGTAACTGTGAAAGGTTCTGTATAGCTTTTATGATGAAAAGTATGTCTTATAATAAAGAATCAGTAAGAATTTGGAAATGCCAGGGGAAAACAATAAAAGGACTTATTGGAACATCTATGGTTTTTGTTATGTCGAGCTACTCTGTTTCACAATGCATAAATGTATTATTACCTTTGGGTGAAAAATTCAGGAGGTTAAATACTTCACAGAGGTTTTGGCTCCTAATCAGTGGGCATTCTGCAGCACATAGTTGCCAAATGTTGCATTGCTGGAGACCCTGCTTCTTAAGATACATTTATTTTAAAAGTTAGTTCTCACTAGCTAGAAAATATGAGTAAGAAAGTTCAGCATTATTTAACAGGCGTTTGAAAATCCTAGTCATTATTTTCTCATACACCTAATAAAAGTTCCTAAGCAAGTCAAATCTCACCTGGGATCATTGCTTGCTAGGTTTAAGCTCCTTATAAAAGAAATCTTTCAATAGGCAAACTAGGTTTCTCAGTAGCTGGATCACCTCCACTTAATATAAATACAGTGCATGAGGCAGGATTTCATACTGCTTAAACAAATAATAAAAGAAAAAGCAGAATCTCATATCCAGTAGAAACTAAATGAAGCAAGGACAGGACCTGCTTTAACCCTGACCACTTTATATTTTCTGATCTTCTGACTTGACCCTTGCCAGTCATACCTAGAGCTTATCAAGTTGTGAAAGGCGATTGTCCCTACAGCTGAAAGAGATGGGGATGGGAGTGTGGGAGCAGGAAACAATTTTCAACTGCTTGGAGCATGACTTTGACAATGTAAGGGAATATATAATGGTAGGTGATGCCTCTTGGGGAGATACATTTTCCATCATGCTCAGAGTGGCAGCGGGGGGAGGGTTCCTGCTGCCACAGGACAGCAGGAACAGGGACCTGGTTCCAGCACTGGACTGAATGAGAATGAGTATGAAAATATGAGCTTTAGTAACATAGATGGCCGGGGATGTCTTGGTCAGCTCAAAAAAGAGCCAGACCATCTGCATTACCATATCCCATTGAACAACTACTATTGAGAGCAGTGTGAAATATCACATTAAGTAAATCATAGTGAAAACTCATCCATCCCAAGAAAGCTGTGTCTCCACAGGGCAGGATATCCTAGGCACCCCTTTTTTCGCTCAGGCAGTCTGTGTTTGCCATAGGTCTGAACTACCAGAAAGTCGACTAGTCACCCAGTATTTTTGTGAGGAATTTGGGGGGAAACACTCCCACCGTGGTTCCAGACCTAACAGGGGGGCAGTACTCTGCCTTGGCTGTGCTCCAGGAGGCTGAGTCCTTTACCAGGTGTGGGCAATTAGTGCTGCTGGCAGCCCTTCCTCTTAGAGCAAGTCAGGTGGGCGGGTAGTGCTGGGGGATCTGGCTACCTTTCCAGAAAGGCTGCAGGAAATGGTAACTGTCTTGAAAATAATCACCATCCCATAAAAGGGTCTTGTGTTTCTAACAGGTTTAATGTGGAAGTCTCTGGGAGCACAAGGACAATGTACCTTGAGCTGTAAGTTTTGACTCTCTGCTTTGTGTTGCCATTTGCATCTCCTGAGCTTTGTAGGAGAAAGAGAGGTGAGCGGGATCTCAGATCTGCAATCTTACCCCTCACTAATTTTGGCTGACCATTAGCAAATATTGAATGAGGCAGGCAGGCAGGCTCACCAGCTAGCCTCAGAGGTTTGCTGGCAACTTCTAGCAAGCTGAGTTATAGTCACTCTTAAAAATGAATTATTCTTCTTAAACACTTAAACTCCTCTCTTTTCTCCACTTACTGTCTGTTGAAAGTCTCCTTTTCTAGTGTAGAATATTGAATACATTGTTAGTCACTGATGCCAAAATGTTCTGGTGTCTTGCTGACTTTAAATAACGTTTTTCTTCAGAAGCTAAATGACTGCCTGAGAATAAACAACCTTAAAGTATTAACATTTGTTTTTATATTTGGATAATGTTACCCTTTTGTAGTTTCCCACAAATGCTTATTGAGTTGTACCTATCACTACCATTGGGGGGTAATTTTTGTTCTGACTCCACACTCCTTTTATTTAAACTTATTTTCTGTGCCTTATGTGGAATGAGCAAAGCAAAATCTTTAATATTTACATGCATATCTCTGTTCACATAAGTATGCTCATTTTGATGATGCTCCTTCCCCATATAGATCATGAGGGTTAGGACACCACATTCAGGGACACTATCTAGGAAACAGTTTGGCTTTTTTTCTTATAGTTCTTTTGCTATTAGGATTACAGCTGCAGTTTGAAACAAAAATGAAATTGGCTATGGTGTAATATATATAAGCCTGGATAATATCTCCAGCTATACATTATGTGGGGTTTTTTTGAAGAACTTGCTCATCAGGATGTGCTGTATGAAAACTTGATGGAAATAGTGCAGCTACGTGATTAAAACCGTCATAAATTTCCAGTTTCTAATTAAAAAATGAAGATAGGTCTTTTACTAGACTTTTATAACCCCAGCTTTGTCAATGGCTTTATTTTACAACGTAATTTGCAGTGTAATTACTGCTGGTGAATTATCATTAGTTGTAGTGTAAGTGTGTAAAGACTGCAAGGCAAGTTTACAGAGAAGGAAGGAAAGGGATTGTTTCAGACTATTGCCCTAGTTCTACATTTCCCTTACACATGCGGCCCACAGTATCTTTATAATACTCCTGCACTATGTTAATTTCTGGCAGATGTTAGTGGGAAGTGAGCTTTAAAATGGGGTTGGAAGCTGCAAGTACTCCAGTTGTAATCAAGGGTTAGATCCTTGTCAGTTCTAGTCAGTGAAAATACCCATCAAGGTATTATTCTACTACTATAATTCTCTCAAACTGTTCCTTAAGTAATTCTTACAGTGTATCTTCAGTTGGACTGAAATTACATGAGCTTCCAAAAACCTTTTGCAAATAGGTAATAATGCTGCAGAAGGGAAAATACTAGGTCTTGATAGGATATTTATGAATGTTGAGTGTTTAAAGTGGAAAAAAAAGCAGATGTTTTCCTTCATTAGATAAGGGAAAACTAAAAAAAAAAAAAGAAAGACCAAACCATCCCACCAAGTATACAAAGTCATCTGATTCACATAAAACACTCAAGTTCTTGCAGACAAAATCTTTTTGGTCTCTGAGCCACAGTCCCCTCAGGACAGGACTTGAATCAGAGTGACCAAGAGGCACAAGGAAAAAATTATGGTAGTTCAAACTAATTTATTTTCATGTCTTAGTAACAGTGCTATTCTTTCTAAACAGAAAAAAGAGCATTATTTAACAATGACTACAGCCTAGATTTGTAAAGGTATTTAGAAACCTTTGAAAAAAAAATAGTATGTGTCTGGGAGGGGGGAGGGGATGTGCCTGCATAGTTTTTAAAATGTGAATTATATTTCTCTTCTTCTTTAATATGTATAAAGGCAGACGAGAACAGTGAAATCTCTGGAATGAATGAAACCAAAAGTAAGAATTAGATAAAACAATAGAATGTATTTCCCTGGAAAGATATGGTTTTAAGCAATCCCTGATGAAAGGGAAATTGCAAGTAAGGAATTTTGAAGATGTGAACAATATGTAAAGTTTTATACAGAAAGTGAAGCTAATAGGCTGGGTGGTTTAGAGATGGTAAATCATAAATAGCAAATCTATCTAACTACTTCTTGATTGGTGTTGAACCAAGGTATTGAACTGCTTAACTGATCCAACTTGGCAATTTGGCATTCTTGTGCCCTTTTCTTTCTATTCCAGTTATTTTAAATCTGAATTTTAAAAGTGGAAGGGAATACCTGTCTGAAAGTTCAGGAAATGTATGTATAAATATTGATGATGCTTATACATCTAAACCAAAAATGAAGTTGAAGCAGCAATTGATTAAAACTGTTGCACAAACTTCCAAAGTAGTTAGCAAGTGTCCATATCTAAATCAATTATTAAATATATAGGGTGAAATAGAGGAATACTTTATTGTATCTTTTTCCTTAGGAGTATTCGATACTACTATTTTTCTTGTTTGTTTTATCTTATTTCATGCCAGATGTTCTTGTGGGGGAAAACAATGGTGATGTGTTTTAATATTGATGAGTTGATTCTCCTGGGAATAATAGTATATCTACCTTCTCAGAATACAAATTGTGGGAGGCTTTTTATAGTGTAATTACCATAATGCAACTCTTTAAAACTGTGGAAAGAACTTTCTGTTTGTTATCTCTCTTTTAAAGGGGAATGACTCTTCTTATAAAATTATGTATCGTTTGGTGGCCTTTAAAAAGCAAGCATACAAATGCTTGGGGTACATCAGGGGTACTGCATGTTCTGTCAAAGCAGCATATGCTTAAGCACCTTCTAAACTACTATCATCTTAATAATAATAATATTTGTCTTTCCAAGTTTGTTAGTTTATTCACTTAAACAATTGCAGAGCAGTTGAGCGTAATTAAAGTATCTTTTTTTTTTTCGTTCTTCCCTTCAGGAACTTGAACACTGAAGTCCTGAAATTATAAATGATTTGGTGACGAGTTGAGCTTGCAATGCAGGCAATAAGAACCGTGGAAAAAGAAGTAACTTTTGTAAAGGAAATACTTTTCACAGAATCCTTCCTAACGAAACAAGATTGCAGCAGAAACCCGGAGAGCAGGCGGCTCCGAGAGCAGCAGCCATTGGAAGGAGCTGTCTGCAGCTCTCAGTGCTGTACTGAGCATGTCCCAGCGGAGCCCAGTGCAAGCAGCACATTATGCAAAAAGGCAGCTCTAGCAGATGGGAGAGAGGCACAGCAAGCATTTGCTTCACTTGCATCACCACCGCTTGAAAACAAACCTGGATCGCTAGAGGGGATCTCGCCAGCAGGCCGAAGGAATGAAATCCGGGAGGATGGCTTGATAGCCGAAGGTGTTGCACTGCGAAAAATCATGGGGAATCAAGATGGGAAGCTAAAGAAAAATGCAGGTGATGTGCAAGAAGGAGGAGAAGATGCCTCTGGGCCCAAGGATACGGATGGCACAAAGAAGGCATTGGGAGGTAGAAGGGGACTGGGGAAGCATTCAAAAGGAAGTGAATCCGGTAAGAAGAAGGGTAAGTCAGAATCCAGGCCCTCTGTGTTTTCAAATCTGAGGATCAGAAAAAATCTGTCTAAGGCTAAAGATGGAAATAGCAGTTCACGGGAGGATGTTTTGGAAAGCCAGGCCTTGCAGCCAGGAGAGCTGGACAGTACTCATTCAATTATAACCAAAACTCCAGATATAAGCATCTCTGCAGATGAAGGGGGTCTCTCAGACACAGATGTTGAACATTTTGAAATCAGAAATGAAACTGTTCCAGCTGCTGCAGAGACACAGGACGGACAAAGGACCAGCTCTGGCTCTGATACGGATATATACAGTTTCCATTCAGCTGCAGAACAAGAGGATTTGCTTTCTGATATCCAGCAAGCTATTAGACTGCAGCAGCAGCAGCAGGGGGCAATTAACATTGGAACCGAGGACCTTGTCACAAAAACAATGGGCCGACACATGGCTAATTCGCAAGCAGCCCCCTTAGATTTTGAACGGTTTTTTTCAGTAGCTACCCCTGACAAAGAGAGGAGCCCAGACGCTGAGGGAGCTTTTCCAGCGGTATCTGAAATTCCTGTCTCCTGTGCAACTGAACGTGAACCAAAAGAAGCAGTAAATGGCACAGGCTCTCCTGGTAACGGCTTAATTGAAACACAGGAACGTAAGCTATTGATTGAGGAACAGCTCGTTGCTGGAGTGGATGCTGTCGCTAGTGAACTAGAAGATGGTTTGAGTAGAACTGCGGTGGAAAACAGGTCTCAGACACAAAGCTTTACACAACCTTTTCCAACCTCAGTAGCAGACACTGAGGCTAAAATTGCTGAAGTTCAGGCTGTTGATTTTCAGGGCTCAGTAACAGAGGATGGTATTTCAGATGCAGGCCACGATCATGCTGCTGAGACTCAGGAAGAGAAACACACTCTCTCAGCCAGTCAGGAGGAGGTGCGTAATGGTTTATCCACGGAAATGAAAAATGGCATTTTGTCCTCTGAAGAAACAGCAGACAGTTCGATGCTTGGTTCTCGATGTTTTAAGCCCTATCTAATTAATCCCTGTTACATCAAAACCACAACTAGGCAACTGAGTTCTCCCAATCATTCACCTTCTCCCTCCCCGTCCCAGAGCCCACTTTCTACAAGGAGGCAGGAGTCTTTCCACAAAAAAGAAAGAGTCTCAATCAAGAAACAGAGGTCTGCTAGTTTGGCAGGTTTTTTCAGTCGTTCCGCAGACTGGACAGAAGAGGTGTCCAATCACAAATACAAGATAACAGAGAAGGTGGGCTCTGCAGACTACTTGGAGCATGAGGGGTTTAGAGAGAAATTTCAAACAGAAAGAGTGCCTTTGACTCATTCAAGGAAGTCCTCAGGGGTGCAAGCTTCTACAGAGACATTTCCCAATGTCTTTTCAGGTGAGTAATGTGTATTAACGGCCTTTTTTTTTTTTCCAGAGACCCTCTGAAAATATTTTTAAAATACTTTAATTTATGCAGAGGTATGCAATACTTTACTTAATGCAAAGGTACTTTGCATGTACCTTTACTTGTGCTGACAGCTTTAAAATCCAAGACCTGATCTTACAAACACAGTCACATTTCATCAGTCTGGCAGTACTGCCAGTAAAGGAAGTGTATAACTCTTTGAAGTTTTTCTTTCTGCTTTTCTCCTTTGTCTACATCCTGCAGGAAAAGGCTAGATGCCTTAAATTATTCTTGTTGAAAAATCCTAAGAGCTGCACTGTTGTAGGCAGACCATCTATCTGCATAAATACATCTTTCAAATGTGAAGCTTTCTGTAACCAGGATCCTTTTTGGGCTTTTCTTGTGCTAGGCACTGTTCTGATGTACTGTAAATATTTGAGAGCTGCACCTGGTGTTAGGCTGAGGCAGTGATGAGGATTTGCTTAGTGCAAAGTGGAAAAAGCCATGCAAGCACAGATGGACAGCACTCCAGAAAGGAATGAATTTCCCCTTCAGAAGGGGGAAGGAAGAGAAGAAAAAAATATTCATGTATTGAAAGGTAGAATAAAAGGGGAAGAGAAGGGAAACTGGGGGTAGTACAATTTGGTAACTGTGACAGGCTACTGCTCAGGCTACATAAGGTGACTTATTCAGTATTCTTTACCTTGCCTGTTAGGCAGCTTGCATCCTGTCACAAAGTAATGGGACTAGAGAGTTTACAAATGAAATAGTGTAAGTAGATGGTTATATTTTCCTGCACTCTGAGGTTTTTTTCCCCTCTCTCTTCACCCCATCTGAAGTTTCTTTATAAAGGTAATGTCTTCATAAATAGGAAGGTCTCTGCCATATAGGAGTTATGTATGCAGAGGAAACTCAGCCACATATTCCATTTATTTTTCACTTAAGAAAACTGCAGAACTAAGAGAATCCAGAGAACATGCTCTAAGACCACCTGTTAGAAGATTAAATCAGGTTTGTTTCAAGTCAGTTCTAGGTACATGAGCACAGTAACTACACTTGAACCCAAGCTATTTGCAAAAAATGGAGTGAGAATTTTTTTAATGAAAATATTTTTTATGAAAACTAAACAAAAAAGTACAATTTTTTAAGTAAAACATTAACATTATTTTCCAGAGTCAAATCACAGGAAATCAAATCACATCTTTCCTTCTTCAGTAGTCTTGAACAGAAATCCTCAATTTCAGTCTAGAAAATTTGAATTCAATTTTTTTAACACAGAAAGAGTCAGTCCCCTCTGAAGGAGACCAGGCCCCGGTGAAGTGAGCTGAATCTTTTTTCTATATGTTTTAAATCCCTTTTACCTGTTTTCTTAGATTTAATTTCAGACATCCTACTTAAATCTTCTCAGTTAAGGTGTTCACTACTTTCAAATTTATAGCATATAAAAATCACAGTATTTTTTTTTAGCTATTGACATTTGACAGCTTATAAACAACTCAGAGAGCAAAGCTTTAACTGCATTATCAGTAATTAGACTTCTTTATGGTGGTGTTATAATGGAAATAAGTTTTATGTGGCAAACTTCAAGAACATGCTATTTCCTTTAAAATACTTGTTTTCTGGGAAGCAGACTTTTTCACATTTCCTCATAAGGTTTTGGTTTACTTGAAAAAAATTTTTGGTTTGGTGTTTTTTGTTTTGTTTTTCCCACCAAAACTTTAGACTGTTATTGTGAAGAGACCAATGTCTAATGCAACAGTAGTTCTATCTCTTATGGAAATTACAGTGACCCTCATTTGCATGTACATACCAGCTGCCTTTACAAGCAAAGGGCAATTATAACTTTCAGTTCATGCAGAAAACTTATAATGAGGGAACTGGAAATGATATGATACAACTTTATCTCTTTTTGACCACTCTTACTTTTAAAATATTTATAAGCTAAAAGTTATCAAGAATATAAAATAACAACAAAAGGGAAATTAATCTTGACATTAGTATCCCCATAAACTGTCTATCATTGCTGTAAGAGAGAAAAACCTCTTAAATAAACCATTCTGCACAGCAACAATTGCAGAAATAATTTCTTTGTAGTTTGATACTACTTGTGAAAAATGTTGTATTTTAATTGCATGCATGAGATGCATTGATTTGGAGATTAACATCAGGGTTTTAGAAATACCATTTTTTATAGTAGGATATTTCTAGCTTTAAAAAAAGAAAAAAAACCAAACCCAAGCAGCTTCTTGCCTACAGCATTAAATCCCATTTTGCTGTGCAGTGACTGCAGTGTTGTTCTGCATTTCTAAAGAATCAAGTAAAATATTCCATAACACTTTAGTCATCGATTTCAATGACAGCAGGTTCTATGCAGATGACTGGCCTACTTTTGCACTATGTTGTGGTTTGGCTGAGTGCCATTTGGTTTTCATAGTGATCCATATGAACTCTTTCAGACTGCTTTAATATAAAATGTAGATGGAAGCCAAGGACTGGAATAGTAGAGACTTTTTACATTTTAATTCTTCTTTATGTATGAGGACAAGTAACTACTTCAAATTTTATGCATTGCTTAGGTATGTGTTGTAGGCAAATTCATGTGCATTTTGTAATTCAGGCATTGGTTCTGTTTCTTTTTTGATAAGGACAGCT
Organism: Pseudopipra pipra; assembly: GCF_036250125.1. Classification (NCBI taxonomy): domain Eukaryota; kingdom Metazoa; phylum Chordata; class Aves; order Passeriformes; family Pipridae; genus Pseudopipra; species Pseudopipra pipra. The sequence goes on along the minus strand of NC_087551.1, from coordinate 38,197,981 downwards.
CTATTCGAATTTGCAGTGACAGTAATTACAAGTTCTAGATTACCCAATGCACAGTGAAGCCATGACTTTTGTATTGTAGTCCCAGGAGGACAAGTGCTCAACATGAGTGAGTAGGATTGATTCTGTCACTTTGCTGTGTAGCAATGAATGATTTGCACTAACATTAAGAAAGTAATGCTGGGAAAATGAAATTGATGTTTCCAAACATTAACATGGAAAAACTAATAGATTGATTTATTAAAGAGGAGTTTATTCTAGCATTAATTTGAGGTGCAGTGATTGCAGAGGAGCTAGTGAGTGTCTGTTACTCAAATTGAATGAAAGAGTCCCATCAGTTGCCCCAGAACGGTAATTAAACTTGACCCAGACAATCCCATGCCCATTCTAGTCTCTGTTGGCTGGCTATAAAGGACTTGCCACATGAAGCTCTTCCAAACAGATCATTTATCTTTAAATTTCACTTCAGAGATCTGTATTCGTTCTTCTCTAGCTGTAAACAGGAGACAAACAAAAAGTCCTGGTTATCATTAAACAAAACTTTAAGTCAGTTCTGTGCTTGTATACTCAAGCCTACTTTCTGATTTCCACAGAGGGTCAGCCTACTTCTCACAAAGGCCACTTCGTCTCACTTCTGTACTGTGCTAATGTCATCTGCACCCACTTGCAGTTCCAGTGCCGTGTCTGCAGGCGTATACAAAGGTCTTAGTACAGATTAGTATGTGAAAACTTGAAAAAGTCAGATGAAAGTTTGCTTCTTAGACATAAAGTAGATCTTTTTAGATACTTTTTCAAAGATTTTTTTCTTTCTAATTCATGTGATATTGCACACAATATGGATTTGTGTCAGTTGGCATCCTCAGTAGACTCTTTATCATGCAACGGTTATTAAAGATTACTTATGGTTTGTTGTATCACTGATGGTGTTTGTCAACAGTAATGCAAATGATTCTTTTGTCAGATGGGGCAGTGCAGCCTCCTAACTAAGGGAGCTGCCCAACAGCAACCCTACATAGAATCATAGAATCAACCGGGTTGGAAAGTACCTCCGAGATCAAGTCCAACCCTTGATCCACTACCACCATGGTTACTAGACATGCATCCTGTCTAGTGATAGCACTAAGTGCCACATTCAATTTCATCTTGAAAACTTCCAGGGACGGCGAATCCACCACTTCCCTGGGCAGCCCATTCCAATGCCTGATTATCCTCTCTGTAAAGAATTTACCCTCTCTGTAAAGAATTTCTTCCTAATATAGAATTTCTTCCTAATATAAATGTGGTATGCAAAAACACTAGTGTTGCTAGTAAGCATCTGAAGGGAAAGATCCTCCTCTTTTTGCCTAGTAGACACAAAACTGGGAGTTGGGGGAAGGACTGCAATACTGCACTTCAACTATAGTAAAATGTGTTTGAAAATGGGCTCCAATGTGCTATTGAAAGACTGCTGAGTGCTGATAAATTGCTTTAATGTTGCCATAACACCACAACATGGGATTTGGAGCAACATGAGTAATTTCACTGGAATTCAGTGCTGCCACAGGCTTGTTTTGATGGGTCGCATGATTAATGCTTTGATCTTTATCTAGAACTTTATTGGGATTAGCAGTTTTTGGTCATGGGTTTGGGTGTCTCTATCTCTTGGGCAACCAGTTTCTGAGCAGCAACCTCATTCTGAGGTCTGACTGGCAGTGTGACTTGTGTCTGGAGTAGAAATGTGTCATCTTGGTTGCCTTCTGGTCTCTTTTGGGGTGCAAAGGGGGAAAGGAAAAGGGAAAATTTATGACTGGAGGTCTCTGCAGTTCTGCTTGGATCTGAGACACAATACCAGTATAATATTCATCACACAAGGGATCTGGCTAGAGCTGGTCATTAAAGGATATTGTGTGTTTCAGTGACTTCATTTCTGTGAAATGAGAAGTGGATTATTCCAGTGGGAATAGTTCTGTGGAATCTAAGTTTGATTATATTTCTTGGATCTAATTGTACTCTATAATTATTTTAAATATGCATAAATTTTCTAATAGCTTGGGATGTGGTTGGTCCATGTTTTTAAAAAAACCCTGTGTTAGGATTCTTATTTGCAGAAAAAAACCCATCTATTTCTTGGATGTTTTTTTCCTTTCCAGGCCTGTTTGTCCTCCATGCTGTGGTGTCTAAAGAAAAACAAACTTGGAATTTAAAAGCATCTCTAGGATATTTTAGACTGACTGTATGTGAGCGATCAAGTTCTAATGTGAATCATGGTGATAGAAAATGCAAAAATACTAATTACCCAAGATATTTTGTTTGTTCTGTATTTTAATCAAGTTCAGGATATAGTCAAGGGTATTCCTTCTGAACGACTCCTGCCAAAATTTGAGCTTACATAAGGAATAGTGGTGATGAACCATGTATGTGTAGGTGTTTCTGTGACTGCAGCTTTGGTTATTTTTAGGTACATTTAAAAACATCATTCTGTAGCAGCTAGGTGGATTGCAAGTTTCCAGAAGCTTACTTTTATGCATGCGGTTGATCTTTTTGAGGGATGAGGTGAGTTGATACAAGGAGAACAGGGCAGAAACAGTAAGAAGCAGTGAAAGGAAGGTGCTGGAAGGATGTAAGGACATTGTGTCACCTCATTCCTGCCTCTTCATATGATAATAGAAGTCCAGTTGCATTTCATTAAATGCTTTAGAGAAGGCAGCAAAGTGGGTTCAGGAGCTGTGTCACTATTATTTCCTCTAAGTAACAGCAGCTTCCTGTGTTCCTTCATTGCAATTCGTGTAAGGAAAGTTAGAGACAATGAAATGGTCTGTGTTAACTTGAGTACAAAATGACTGTTCCTCTTTTTATTTCCATATTGCTGCTGTCCAGAATTCACATTGATGGAAATAGTTAGGCTTTCTGATCAGGAAGTGAGCAACATTTTCTCATGCAAACCCTTGCTTTATTCTCAGATAAATACAGAATATGACTTCTTTCACCTGTAGATGCACAGACTATAGAACCAGTAAGTCAATTAACAGTTTTGCAGCAGTAAGAAGCAGTGATAATGAGATTGTGTGTGTAAACATCAGAGTTGTAAAAATAAATCCTAATAGACATAAAATTAAATGGAAATATATAAATACAGAACAAATGCACAAATCTTGAACTTAATCTTTTTGATGTCTTGACAGCTAAACAGTTGTTTACAGCTGTTGATGTACAGCTAAACAGTGCTAGGAAAGCCTAGTCACAAATTAGTTTTATTGAGACATTCTTATTTGTCAGTATAGGTATGAATTTTCTGGTCCCCAGATCTATATGAAATTTATCAGGAATGCCAGAGCTCTGAAGCTGGTGTGAATTTGAATCAGGAGAAGCCACAGATAACTTTACTGTGAAACTAATTACAGGAGACACCTTTCATTCTAGAGTTTATTTGATGCCAAGATCTGGTTCAGATGTCCCTTGATGCATAATAGATAGTACTTGCCAAAGATTTTCCGCATCCTGATAAGGAAAAAAATCACTGTACAAAAGAATCCTGTACTGCAGAAGCACTATAGTTTACTACATTAACATCTCTTAAAAATTATGGAAGAAAAGTTGCTTTTCATTAAAAAAAAAAATTTAAAAACACCAAACCAAAACACTGTCTTCATAAAAGAGAGTGTGTATCCAAGCACTATTTTGTCCTGCAAAGAGTCAAGACAAAAAAGAATGCTGAGAAATTGTTGAGGGAAATATTTGAGTACATCAGTGAAAGAATGAAAGTCTAGTTACAGCAAGGTTTTATTCAGAATGAAGCCTAGAAGAACATATCTGAACTATGTAGGTGTGTGTGTCTGTTCTTCTTTTTAATGGAATGTAGTTCTAATTTTATGCTTTCCCCCTTCCTTCATTGTACTGGGTTTTGCTTATGGATACAAAGAAAAGCTTTTGAACATCACGAAAAATATTAAAAAGTCAGTAGTTATTAAAGTTAGAGGAGATTACCGGGCCTTGGGTCCATAGGTCCTGGATGAGAAAGAAAGCTAAGGCATGCCTGGGAGCTAATGAGTAAGTTGAAAGAAATGTGTTATTTGTGCCCCACTTTAGAGACTTCCTGGCTCAGTTGCGTCTTGTGACTTGTGGCTGCTTGAGCACATACTTGGATTTACTTCTAAGGTACAGATAGGTCAGACTGCATTAAATGTGGAATGAAATGTTGAAGTTTTACAAAATTGGGTTGTAAAAAACAACGTGTACCAGTTTGGACTGACAAAAGATGCTGTTGGTAATACGTGCCCAAAAAGACATCAGAGGGACTTTTTACTTGAAAAAGCTAGACAGAAAGAATTGTGGCTTTCCAGCAGTCTGTGAGAACCTGGCACAGAATGCTGCATTCACATCACAAATCACCACAGAAACTAAAAGGGCAAAGATGGGCAGAATTAAATACTTGCTGAGAGGAACCTAAGTACCTGGAAAATACAATGTGAAATTTGCCAAAAATGCTAAAAAATTTAGTAGACAGACACATATAGATTTTCTTTCGTCATGTTTGGTATTTAAGAATCTATTTTAAAACCTTCATCTTCTGAAAGCTAATATATGAAAACTTCTGAAAGATGTATTCTTAACTTTCAGTATATATGTCAAATATATGTATATGTCACTAAATTAGGTAGGTATAAAGGAATAGTTTAATATTCTGTCTCAGCTTATCCTGTTATACATATGTCATATATCAGAAAATTCAGTGTGGGGGAAAGGTGTAAAATCTTAGTCACTGTGAAAGCAAAATTTCAAGGAGCTTATGTTCAAGTTAGGGAGACAGACTGCTTCACAGACTTGCTAATCTGCAAGAATCAAATTTTGAAGGAGAAAATTATAAGAGAAAATTAACTATTGGGTATATAACAAAAGTGTAAAGAAAAATAGAACAAAATGCAGCATGGCTTTAGCGAAGATCAATAAGACTACATTGTTAACTTTCTATGTACAGCTGCTTTCTAGACAACATAAAAGTAGTATAAAGGCATTCATCTGCACTTCCATACAAAATGGTAACACTGCAAATCACTTACTCAAAGAAGAAAATTCCTGGAGGTTTTGATAAGGGACTCTGTCGTGTTACTTCGCTACCACCAGAGGAATAGTTTCATTTTGGCCTGCTTCTACCTAGTGTTGTGATAGATGGGCTTGGTCAGGCTGTTGAAGTTTGTTACATAATTAAGACAAGAGGAGACCTGGGTCCTGACCTTTGTCCCAACCATAGCACTTGCAGGACTCAACATTTTCATTACCAAGTAAAATTTTTTTAAATTTTTGTCTTTCTGTATTCTGACAAAAAATTCAAAATTAGAAACTGAGCTGACATCAGAATTTCATTCTTCAGGGTGAATGTCTGCATGAAGTAGATTTTGACTTGACTGCTTCCACTCTTTCCAGCATGATTTGTGCAGATACGGTGTATATTTCAGTAATCTTATAACAGACCATGGGGGTATATGCTGAAATTGGTGGTGGTGTCATGTCTCACAGCCAGCACAAGTGAAACAAGCTGTTTTAAAATACATCTGCTTGGTTCAATCAAGGAACACTATGGATAAAGAATGAGATGGGGTTTTTTTTGAAAATTGTTTGTAACATTCTTTCTGAGGTGGCTTTTTACTTCATGAAATTTATGATCTGTCTTTGTCATCTTTATTTTTGGAGAACCTGATTTTCAAATTTTGCCAGACTGCCACTTTTTGCATCAGGGCATTTCTGGAAGAATTTCAGAGCTATTTGTATGAGGTGCAACTTTTGCCCTGCGGGCACTGTGGTGGCCCTGGGGGCAATGGCAGAATTCTCTTTCAGTGGCAGCTTATGCCCTTGCTTCCGAAAGGGAGCAGGCACATGTGTTCCCTGGATCTCTTTGGGATGTCTCAAACACTTGAAGCTGTTAGCATTATGTGATGCTCTTTCTTTAGCTGCATAATGGGTTGCTTGTTTAGCTGAATGATTTGAAATCTCACTGATATGTTTATTAAAGCTCTCATGCATAATCCAGGACCTTTTTAAATTGTTAGTCATAATCGTGGGGTTAAATAAGGGGGAAAATTACTCTCTTGAGTTGCACAGGGGTTAATATATTGTGGTTCTAACTTATAGCTAGTGAAGGGTTTAATGGAAAATTTTTAACACCAAGCAAGGGTGCTACAAGAGATGGGACAGTGTGAAAGGAGGGAGATTGAGATGCCAAGAAATCGAGATAGCTTGGCAAAACTAAAGCATAGTGATTACTGTGATAATCAAGTACAGGATGACAGATGTGAAATTAATAATTGGTATTTTATTCTAGTTGTTTGAAGAGTCTATGAATGTATTCAGACAATACATTATTCATTCATATTTAATAAATAGATGTTTCTGACTTTGAAATTAATGGAACTGCGTGTAGGCAAGCATAGAAAACTGTAGCAGGCAAGAGTGTTGATATATGTCTTTTTCTTAATTCTCTTATTTACACAGGCTTTCTGCTTTTACTTCTGAATTTAAGATGATGTGTGAGTTTGGTTCATACCATCTATGTGAACAGAGCCAGGAAATTAAAGAAGAAAGGACAATGTTCTAGGACATTTCCACACATCCCTAACTTTACTAATGTCCTCATAAGTAACTAAAATATAAGATACAAATATGAAAAAAAGAATAAATGAATATATTATATTATGTATGATATGATATTATGCAATATAAATATATAAATAAATCTGGGGGTTTTTTTCTTTAGAAACATATGTTTGCATACAACTGGTGAAGGCAGAGATCTGCTATTACACTGATAATAGCAACAATAGGAAATATGTTAGACGTTACTATAGCAATTTGTACCATAACCCTAGACCTTGATAAGTTGTATTTTTAAGGTTTATGTTACCTGGAAATTAGACTTCAGATATGTGTTTATTTAAAGTGGAGGGATTTTTTTTTCTTTTTATTATGAAACCATGTTGTGTGTGTAGGCCTGCTGCTTAGTGGGTTTTCCATGTTTTATGTAACCAGGCTGTGAGAAAACTGTCACATGGTTATAGGAAAGTATCTGTCAATAAAAATTCATTCCCTTTAAAAACCAAACAAGCCTCCCCAAAAAAACCCAACAAAACAAAGCAGCTAAAACAACTTTAGAGGATGAGAGATCTAGAGCAGTTTCCTGTTCTAAATCAGAAGAGGATTAGAAACTCTGCAGTGAAAAAGAACAATAAATGAAGTTTCTAATCCTGGTGTATTGGGCATAATCTCCCAGGTCAGTCTTCAGGCAAAAAAGAAACTAAATGAAATTGCTACTTGTTTACTGTGAATGTATATTTTATATGCATTTGTGCAGGACTTGGGCTTGTTATTTGAAGTGAAGAAGAGATGGCTAGAATACCAATTTCCAGTTCTGTTTCATTTCCCAGGCTCTCTGTGCGTCTTTGAAAACCTTTCTCAGCAGTCAAGTGTTGCACATTATATCTAGGCTGAGTGGTACAAGTCAGATGAAAACCTGGAAATTTGAAAGGATTGTGAAATGAAAGGAAAACGTTGAAGAATTTAATAGTTTTGATCATCGAGGTATTAATTTTATATGTGAAATATTAGTGTGCTTGACATATTTGAGGCCTGGTTAAGTACACTGGACAGTAAAAAGGTGACAATGCAATATGACTGATTTGCCCCTAGGAAATTATTCACTAAGCTGCTTTTCCTGTGTAGTTTGAGTGAATATGATGAATGAATAAAATTTGTGCTGAAAAGTATTTAAGAAATTACATTTAATTGCAATTACTATCTCAGATAAAAATATGGAAATCTTTGCAGTATTTCTGTCTCCTGGACATGTTCGTCCTCTTCTGGCATTCTGGGGGATGTTTGGTGCTGCTATGTTCAGGTGCTTTGCCAGATGATTGAGGCCTGACTTAGCTGCCACCTTGCTGGCAGTTTATGTAGAAAAAGAGACATACAAAAACTGGAAAGAAGGAATAATTTAGACTAGTATGGGGCAGCAGATGTTTGAAGTACAGCTTTTCCAAACTTTTGAATGCAGCTTTTTTTACCCCCCTATTTTCTCTTTTTTGTTTGTTTATGAATGTATGTTCATAATTAGAATCCTTTCTAAATGAAAAACTGTAAGAAGACTGCAATTGTCCTTTTGCATTTTGTAATATTAATAGAAAACATTATAAATGGAAATTCACCGTTTTTTCCATCTCTTCTTCCTTTTCCTTTTTTTTCTATACTGTCTCCCAAAAATAGAGCAAGGCCTAAGGTACCTTTGACTTCAAAGCTTATGAAATCCCTTTGCTGTGTGAGCATTTCTGATCTCACTAAAACAGACCAAAAAAAAGGGGTGAACTGGGGAAGAGGAAGAGAAGCAACGGATTTAAGCTTTCGAAGGTGTAAGCAGTACATTCACAAGTCAAATTAACCCTTGAGGTGAATAAATAGAGTGTCCAGTGAAGCTGTTCACTCTGCATTAGGAAGAATTAAAATGGAAAGGTCTGTCTCCAGTGTTAAGATGTGCTGATGCAGCTGCTGTGCTAATGGTGAAAGTCTGGTGTAGTGTTCTGGTTGATAGGAGAGAGAATCACCAAGACCGGCAGAAGGGGGAGCTTTTGGAGTATAGCTCATTTTGATCATTAGTCTCAGCTGGTGCTCACTGACAGCTGTGCTCCCAAGCTTTTATGAATCTAGCATAAGGAGGATAGAAGGCACATCTTTAAAGACAAATGTGAGGTTATAACAGCAAGATCCTCAGAGAAACATTATTGCAAGCTCTGCTGTAGTGCAGTGCCTCAGTGCATGTGTGTGTGGTTTTTGTATGACTGTGACTACTGTAGTTTTCTTCTGATTCTCGCTTCTGATTCATGCCTCTCCTTCCCCTCAATAATTAAGCAAATTCAAAGCTAACAACATTTTCATGATATTGCTACTTCTTAAGGATTTTCTTGCTCACCTTGTAGATCTTTGAAAGGTTTGTCTTGTATGCAAATCATAGAGGAAAAGAGCTATAAGGTGAATTCATTGACTTAGGATTTACTTGCATTTCTCTGTAGACAGTACTGGACATGCTTTCAACATTCCATAATTCTATCAGAAAAACCTAGCTGCAGTTCTTGTCTAATTCAAAACTTAATATGCCTCCCTTCCCTTACCAAACTAATTAGGGGAAAGGTAAGAATAGGGTTCAGGAACTTCATGATCTGGGAATTCTGGGAAGAAAGGTTGTTTAAAACATAAAAAAATAGGAATTTAACTTTCTAGGGAAAACAGAGATTGATAGATACATGATTTTAGTCTTTACTGTTTTCATGGCAAGTAAGGCACCAAGAGAAACTCCTAACCACTCCATTTAACCCTATAGCAGAAATCAGTGATCATTTAATAATTATGAAATTATTAATCATTTAATTATTCCAGGTTATTTGCAAACTTCTTCACCTATTGAAGGAATTACCTCCTGTAAGTTATGAGTATGAGGTGGTTAGTGGTTTCTGAGGCCAAATGCTGTTGCTGCTCCATTTATTTATTTATTTATTTATCTTCTTATAATTTATTTATTTATAATCTTCTAGTTGACTGGAATCTAGCCAATCTATTAAATATGGCTATGATTTTGGTTTTACTATTTAGCATATAGATGCAGAGATTAACACTTTACAGTCAATTTCACTCATATAGACACCAAGTAATTTTAGTTTGAATTAATTTCAACTGCTTGTAGTGCAAATACATAGGGTATTGGCAAACCATTTCTGGTTCAAAAGAGCAGTCATTAAAGGCTTGTGGAGGTGGTAAAGAAATATTTTGCTAAACCTAAACAAAAAATATAACCTTCATCATGCCCTGAATCAAATTATAAGTGTGATTCCTGCTGCTTCTCAAGTGTCTCTGATGTCAATGCAGGCATAGGTGGGGTCAGAGGGCAGTGAGGCTGGGGCAGATTCAGCGTCCACTTTCCTGGACCACAGAGGACTTTGGAACTGAAATGCTTCTGTTTTAATGATAGCTCTCTTTTCACCTGAAATTAGGTGAAAGAGAAATATCAGATGCCCTTAACAAGGGAGGAACTAATTCTTGGTAAGTGGGGGCTTTCAAATGTTGTTCACTGGAACTACAGTGGCACAGCAACTCTCTCACCGGGCACTGCAGCACAGCATGGTGTTTGCTGGAGGAAATGAGTGACATTCTCATGTATCAACACATTTTCTTTTGATAGGATTTACCTCCTCATTCCTGTTTAAGAAAAACAGGTACTGTCCATTTTATAACTTTGGCTGTTCTTTATCTTTGATGGAGGATGGGTGGTTCTTACACTTGAATTACCATTCAATTTGATTATAAGCCCTAGCTAGTTATGTACAAAACTTCAGCGGCTTAGCAGTATGTTCTGTATATATTGCCCACTAAATGCTTTGAACATATAATCTATTTATTGTTGATACAGAGATTTATTTTTCTTCACAGCTTCTCGCAGTGAAACTATTTCTCTATGCTTCTAAAATTGAACTTTTTTCATCTTGCATTTGGTAAAAGGTCTTAACTGAACAGACAAAATGTATTTCCGTAATTTAAATTTCTGTGTCTGTCCTCAGATCTCCATTGCAATTACAAGGAACACACGAGCTGCATTAGAGCACAGCTTTATATGAACATTACTACCTTTGTGTTGAGACCCTTTATTTTTTTGACTCAACAAGTAGTTGATGCAAAGATCAGCTTAATAGTACTAAAGTCAGTTTCAGTCAATTGATCAATTCTTTTAGGTTAAAAAGTACCAGCTAACATAATTAAATAATTGTTACTATCCGATTTATTCCAAGACTACTTCAGGTTCAGATGGACAAAATGACATAATTTATCTTACTGTACTCTGCATTACTTAAGTACACTGATGACTTTTTTTACATATATACTTATTTTATATTGCCTGAATGCTAAAGTATTTTTAGACAATAGTTAATAACTGCTATACAAATTAAACCGCAGCCAAGTAGCAACTAGGATTCTGAACAAGGTATTTGAACTTGAGCAAGACTGTTAAGTGCTATAAAAAATAATGAATGAATGGGAGGATTAAGGAAAAAAAGAGCATCATTTCCTGTTTTGTAATTTACGGATACTGTTCGTGCTAATTAGGTTAAAGCAAAAGGGAAAGGCTCTTCTGGTTCTGAATATGCAGAAGACTCTCTAAACATGGCAAGATTATATAAATGTTGAAACATCCAGACCAAAAAAAAAAACCTTTAAAAAAAGAAATCTAGCAAGTCTGACATTCAAAAGTCATGGATAACATTTGAATATTTAATATAGTATGAAGAAATGTGTAGTTTTCTTGCATAATCCTATTTTGTGTGTGTGCAAAGTGATCTTCATTTGATGTACTTTTTATTATTGTTTTTTCTTCTGTGCATTTTAGATAAGTGTAAAGCATTGACTTCCCCATTCATCTTTACTTGTGGTCTCTCTTTTATCTAGACCATTTTCCATGTCATTGAACTTTATTCAGAGATAGAAGGTGATACTATGGTAATATGATATCCCTTGCTCCAGAAATACTAGCAGAAGTGCTACTATTGGTCCCCTAGTGCTAGTGTGATGCCAGTCTTATACTCTTATTTTTTTCTAAAATTACTTATATAGCCTAACCTCAGCAGTTACCGCTAGGAGAATCCATTTATTGCAGTAAGAGAGGCAGTAGCTAAGGTTTTTTATTCATCTTTTACAGCACTACTAAGCTTTGGCAACTGCAACCCCAAACAAAAAATGACTAAAATCACTAAAACATCTGTTGGCAGATAACTCCCTATTTGTTCTTTGCTTCCATGGTTTCATACCGTTGCCTTTCTGTACGTTACAACTGTGGGTAAATTGTTAAAAATTACAGTGCATATCACTCAGTAAGAAAGACCATCTTCAATTAATAAATGACTATGAAGATTTAATAACTGAACTCTAATAGAGGACTATGTTGAATAAGCAGATTTGTTAGCATCACCTTTTAGGTGGTGTAACCACGGAACAGGGGCAAACCAATTGACAAATGTAACAAAATTTGTTATCTCCTATCTTACGCCCTTGACTGTACTGTATTATGTCTAATAAAGGGCTAGGAAACTTGGATTAATAATCAGATAATTATCAGATCTTTAGATGTGGAGAGGAAAATCTTAGAAATAACTTCCAACATTTCAATGTATTGTTTATTTTAGGCTGTATTGCCACATGAAGTTAAAATAATACAGAAACTTTGGGCTAAATGTCACTTACAATATCCTTTTAAAATTGCATCCAGATGTTTAAAAGAAAAAATCTTTTTAGTATGTTCAGAAAGCCTGGGAAATTTTACATTTTGAATAAAATCAATATTCAATCGGAAATCTTGCATTTCTATGTAAAAAACAGTAGAATTATCATTAGTATATTGCATTAAGAAAGTGTTTTAGTATATTTTTTATGGAAAATACCTTCGGCTTTGAGTGGATGGGTGGAAAAAACAGATCATAGAAACTTATTGAGGTACAAATTGTATTCACGTCTAGTTCATACTCAAACATAAAATTAACTTTATTACCGCATCGGTTTTTTCTCTTCTGGTAGATCTATGTAATCTATCAATATCCTGTGAATCTACTTTGCTATCTTTTGATATTTTAGACCCTAATCAAGGAATTTAATATTCTTACAATGTCGATTTTACTGAAACCTGTGTATGTAACTAATTTTTGTAGTCTGTTTCTGGCTAACTGCATGAAGCATAATGATCTTTCAAACCACTAACATTTTCTCCAGTAATATTCTTTATAATATATGTTCTCCTTTCGTGTTCTGGTTAGATGACAAAGAAAACACTTTGATCATGAAATATGGTCCTATAAGAGGAATAAGTATCTTACTCTTTAAAAGTTTTACTTCTCTGAATTGCTGCTTGTGACACTGCATTTTATTTTGGAGCACTCTGCTCTTCTAGAACTGTATTAAATACAGTTTTGTGCAGAATAGTTATCAGGGGTTTTTTGTTATTATTCTTTTATTGAGAGTTTCTCCAAAGAAACAGAGCACAATTTCTCAAAGACTGATACTTTTATGATTCAAGAAAGAAAAGGCTCGTTCCAGGAATTGGGAGATTTAATTCTATAATAACTTTGCTGATGTCCTCAGAAGAATTGCTTCATTTCTTGGTAATATCTCAGTTTTCCCTTCAGGATAATTGTATAATATAAGTAAATAGGAAATTGATGCTACAATAACATCTCATGGTTTTTTTTTTCCTGCTCCACAGTGCAGCCAACACAATATATATTTTCTTGAATATCCTCATTAATCAGGTTCCAAATCAGCTACAGTTACTATGTAGAAATTTTTTATATTAAAGACTTACTATCGGAGACTTTTCTCAAGAATTCTTTTTTTTTTATTTAATATTTTTACTTATAATAGTTGAGATTTTTCAGTATATGTTGTAATGCCTAAATATTTGTGTCCTGTAGATAGCTGCAAATTCTTACTGATCTGTGTCATCACCTTGACAGGACGAACTCTGCTGGAAAAGCTCTTCAGCCAGCAAGAAAATGCACCACAAGAAGAAGCAGAAAAACTATGCTCTCGCATTATTGCACTGGGTCTTTTGCTTCCATTCACTGACTGCTTCAGGGAGCCATGTAATCAGAGCGCCCAGCAAAGCACGCCCACATTTGATGTAAGTACTGAAAAAGTTATCTTTTGTCTGTTTTGCCAAGCAAGACATGATTTACTAATGGTTTATCCCTCTTGAGAGAATTCTGTAAGTCCTTTTAATGAAAATTGGCCTTAGGAGAGTGGCCAGCTATTTTCCTGAGCTCAGGTAAGTGCCCTTTTGTATACAAGTAAGCATAAGAAGGTTCTCCCATAACTTGATTTCTTAACTTTTTAACCCAAATCTTATTCTGCTATAATGTTCTTCATCTGCTTTTTTTCATTAAGTTGCCTTCTTTGAATCAAAGCACTCTATAGGACTACCTAGATAACAATCCAATAGCTGCTTCACCAAAAATCTAAATTAAAGGAAGAACAGAACACAGCATTTCACAAAATTTTACAGAACCCAAAGAGGATGTCTATGCGAGATAATTCCCCCCTCTCCCCCCAGAAATACTTTTGATACAAAATAGTGCAGAGATCAGTGGAAATTTGCTGAAATTCCAGCTACAGTTTTATCTGTGTCTTTGGGCTATCTGGCCAGGGCGCTGTTACTGGTGGTGTTTGCATACTATTACAAACTTGTGGTGTAGACATAACCTAACATGCTTTCTCTTCCTCTTGGATAATTAATTCAACATAGGGACATGACATCTTGTACTGGTTTATGTGACTGAAGATAATCAGGGATATTCTCTTCAGTAATTAGCTTCAAAATAGAGTACAAATATTAACTTATAAGTTAATAAGCTACTGGTATAGTTAAGATCAGCCCTATTCTACACATTAAGCTGAAGCTTGGTTAGGAATACTCAAAAAATGATTGGCATAGATATGAGAGAACACAAGTCTCCTTAAATCTTTAAATCTTTCTAATCTTTCCTGAAGAATAGTTTAACACAAATGGTGAAGGGAAAAGAGGTAGAATATTTTTTTTTCTAATGAATTCTTATACAAGCTTTCCTAGACAACCTAGCCTATCTACAAAGTCATGTCATGGTCCATCTAAAAATATTATGTTACATGTTTATGTTTTTTGGTGTTTTTTTAGGAAGCAACATTTAAAGCATTTTTAACCGTGTTTTGAAACTAATTGAAAAATGCAGTGTAACTGTAAAACTGAGGTTACTCAGGCAACTTAAAATCACAGAGCATTTGAAAATGCTTGTGGTTAAATATACTCAAGAAAGTTACTGAAAAAGGCAATTTTCTTATTTTTCAGGTTATTTAAAAGAGTTTGGTAATGTTTTCAGTTCTTCCACTTTTACATATATTCAGCTAATCAACTTTAGAGTTTTGAATACAGTATTCTTAAAAAAATTTCTCCTCACTAATAAACAGATTTTTTATCAAATTCAAAGTTTGTGAAGGAGCAGAAAAGACTCTTTTGTTAACTGGTATACCATGCTTTGTCTGAGTAACAATTATTTTAGTTATCTGTCATGTAATATATTCAGTAGGATGGATATTGTAGTAGCCTAGTGCCATGTGAACCGTGTATCAAAATCAGCAATTTAAGATGTTGCTGGCCTAGTAGTGATCTTAATTTGACTTGGTCTATCATTAAGCCACAAATGTCACAGCCTCTACGACTGCTTTTTGGCATAAATCCCCTAAACAGATCACACTCCTGTAACACAATGTCAGAAGAGGTGTAAAGCCCTGTGTATGTAACTAAATAATGCATCCTACTTCAAAGGAGCATACATCTGTCTTGAATACTACTACCTCAGTAACTGAATTCCACATGGTGGGAAGGTGAGACCTGCTGCTATGGAGTTTTGGAATATGTTTCTGCTTCAGCCTTGGTGACCACAGTGCACCTATCTGTTTATTCATTACATGTTCTACTAAATGAAAATGGCTAGAACTGGCAGTATAGTTGGTTTTGCTTCTTAGAGCAAATAAAATATTTTACAGGAAATAAGTGCTAATTTTTATGTAAGGAAATGAAATAATTAATAATTAGTGTGAAAAAAAAGGTGATGCTTTATATTACTTTTAAAAAGGACATGTAATATCTGTAAGTTGTGTCCCCTTCTGCATCTTTTTCCATGTCTGTACGTTGGGATTCTTTTCTGTTTTAGGTTTTTGAGTTTTGTTTCTTTTTTTGTTTAACTCATTAGAGCAAGATTTTAGTGTTGATCTAACCATTTATTTCAAAGACAGAGGAATCAGACTAGCCTTAATTAACACCTATATTTCACCCATCTACAATGAAGAAATACACCTTTTCTGACATTCCTCCTAAATTGGGAGCACAGCCAGTCCTATATTCTTCCTTCATCTCTGAATTCTTCAGATATGCCCCCAGTTCAACCTTGGATTGCCTCCAGTTTGGCTGATATTTCACTCAGCTAAAACTACCATCAACAAAGCTCCTGTAACCCTGTCCTGGTCCCAGACAGGTTTGTCTGCCACCTTGTTGTCCTTCCTCCCTTCTCCATCCAGGTATGGTGCTTGCCTGTGCCTTAATGTTACTTATTTGACTGTTTTGATTTGCATCTTAATCTGGTGCTTGTAAAGTCTCTTAGGTCATTCCTTTATTTTTTTTTTCAGAATTGCCAACCCTTTTTCCACTGAAGTCCTTCCTTTAATCCTTTCTTTTCTCCTTTTGTGACTGATCCCCTGCATTTCTGAGCTTTAGCTTATCATTTTTTTATGTTGAATAAAGTCCATGATTCCCCTCTTGCATAAGTGTAGTCCCACAGACTTTGTTTTTTGAAGAGGTTAGGTTACAGTTTATGAAAACAATTCAGTAAGTTTTGTTCATTCTACAATCTATTGCTCATGGCTTGAGATGAATATAAACATTATTTAGAAGACCTATTCTCTCACTTTGATCTTCTTTTCTGGATGTCCTCCAGTGAATTTAATTTAACATGGCTAATGCTGAACTCTCTGCTGTCTTGAAATGTTTGTAATTGCACATTCTGATTATATTCTCATCTTCTTTATTACTCACATCTGGTGGTCACCTCTACTTCTCCATGTCTTAGAAGTGTGTACCCAAATCCTGTGTCTCTTTTCTCAGCAATGTACAAGAGATCTGTTTGATTTTTTTTTTTTTATTTCTCCCAAGATATTCTAGGCTTCAGTGTGGACCATTAAATAATGGTACATGCCCTCTTTTAAATTTCTTTTAGGATCCCCACTGTCTGACTGAAATGAAGCAGTGTATTAAAAGTAAAGACAACTTTTACAGCTCTTAGTTTCTCAGGATAATATTACAATGGCTCCTGGAAGCCAGTTTAAATTAAATTCTTAGCACTTGTGTTTCTGGTGCATCTGTGCTTTGTGGGTATGATGCTTACTACTTTTTTAGTATATGGCAAACATGAATGATCAACAAATGCCAAACGAAAGCACAAATCTTCAGAGAACTAGCAGCTGTTATCAAATTTATGCCAAGGATAGTGACCAGATTCCACAGGCTTATAAATTATTCAGGTTTTTGGATAGATTTTAATGATGATTGGAGATGGTATGTTCATGAAGTATCTCTGGCCTTTTTGTCAAATTTCAGGTTATAGTCCAAAGGACAGAAACTTTAGAACTGTTTTAAGAACTTATGAGAAAACTTGCATGTTCAATCTTGGCCCATTTTATCAATTGTTTCTTTTGAACAGATGTGGCAGATGCTCAAAGTAAAAGATTAGTCTGAAAAATAAAAGTTGAACAAAGCTTTAAAAGTAACAGAAATAAGACAGGATTGGGGTTTTTAAGATGTTTACTGTTGAGAAGCAGTGAAAGCTTTTGCTATAGCCTTTCCTACCTACTTTTAAAATGTAAAGAGTATCTTAAAGAGTAAGTAAGTGTTCAGCGGCAGGTTCCCTGTCTAGAAATACATTTCCCTGATTGCTAGTTTCCTGTTTCATGGAGAAGTTGCTAATTATTGCCTCATGTGTGTCATGAATTCTTACTCATAAGGCTATCTTTAGTCTTTCATACTTCTGCTAGTATTTTATAAAAGAAAAACGGAGGTTTTAAATTAAAAAAAAAAGGTCAAGCAATTAAATGGGCAACTTATAGAAAGATAGATTAGCAAAAGCCTACACAGAGCACGTTCTGTGAAAAAATTTCTTGCCTTTTAAATAGCTGTTGCCTGCTTGCCTTTTATCTTTTTCCCCTTTTAGCAGTTGGGAGTTGTTCAACAGGGTTTTTAAGATTCAAATTAAAAAAAAAAAACCCTTTGACTGAATGATATGTAAGAAATTAATGCTTTGTAAAAAACTCTTTCAGTCCCAAATCATAGGATCATGGAATTGTTAAGGTTGGTGAAGACCTCTAAGATCATCAAGTCCAACCATTAACCCAGCACCACTGTGTTAGCCACTAAATCATATCCCTACGTGCCACGGTCACAATCCTTTTAAATGCTTCCAGAGATGGTGATTCCACCACTTCCCTGGGCAGCCTGTTCCAATGTTCAACCATCCTTTCAGTGAAGAAATTTTCGCTAAAATCCAACCTGTACCTCCCCTGGCTCAACTTGAGGCCATTTGCTCTTGTCCTGTTACTTTTTAGCTGTGAGAACTATTTTCCTTGCTATATATAGTGCAGCTGCAATCTTGAGCTTTTTAGCATTTTACCACATTATACTATTCTATTAGGGTAAAATAAACGTGAGATTGTTAAATGGGGTATCTTTGGCAAGAATGTAACCACAGGCAAGTTTTTGCAGACACCTGTTGAAGGTTAACAGTTTTTCACAAGTAAAATCTCATCTCCTGCTTAGCTCCTCTGTTAACAATGTATCACAGAAGTTGTAAGATAGCTATCTTCAGACACAAGCATTTGCATTAGAATTTAAAGTGTTCACACAGCAGTGAAAGAAGCTGGATTTTTCCTATCAGTGCAAGGCAACTTTATTTAGAATCTCTGCGTTACTAAGAAATATTGACAGTACTCGGTGTTTGCATTTTATCCAGTAGCTGCAATTCCTATACATTGTGGTTGTGTAGCCCCCAAGTACGACTTCTCGTTTCAGATTTTCCAATTCACGCTGTACAGTCTTAAGTTATGGGCAGGTTTTTTTTTCTTTCATAGCAAATTTCTACTCTTTTTCTGACAAGCCTTCCCAGTAACTTTGTGTGTTGTTTCTGAGCATTAGGTTTAAAACACTTAAATTCTCAGTGAAAACTTAAATTATTCTGTGATAGGGACTTTCTGATATCATTTTATAAATGCTTTTGAGAGGAAAACTGATCACACTTTTGTATTCATACTGTACTCCTTGTTTGAGGAACTTCATCTCTATTGCACTCTGAAGGATCCAATAACTACCTTTTTTTTCAAGTGATATTATCCAGCAATATCTTCTTTCATATGTATTTGAAATGCACACTAAATGTTCATCTTTGTCTCAGGTTTCATTTTAACTGGGCTAGCTCTCTACATCTTTTTTACAGTGCTTTTTTTTAATGCTGTTACTGTGTTGAGTACGGCTGTTAATTCCTTCTCAATTTATCAATTATTTTAGCATATTCTATGATGAAAGACCTAAATGGACATCTTCTGGATGGCATCTTTCTTTACTGTGTTATGATGCGATTTTATACATAGTCATGTTTGGCAGTTTGGGACAGGTACTTCCCCTTCTGAGATGTGTAGTTGAGATGCCTGACTAGGCTGTCCTCTGTTTCTGAAATAATGCTTCCCCAAGGAAGCAGGGAGACAGACAGCATGAATGGGAAATGCTATAAAAATGACTCTTTTCCTATTATCTCCTGGCCACCTGTGGTGATGCACATGCTTTTTAAGGAAACAAAGACACTGCTTTCTTTCTGCTGAGTAGTAGCAGATGGTGGGACTTCACAGGTCAGAAGAAAGAGAAATTAGTGGCACCAAGACAGTACTTAATTTTAACTTATTTGCACTGTTTATGCCAGTCTGAAAATTAGTAGATAAACAGATTGCAAATAGACTCCTTTCTCAGAAGTCAGAGAGCCAAAATAACAATGATCAGTGTCGAAAGAACTTTCCCAAGAACTGATATCAACTATGAGAACTTCAATTCCAAACTGCAACACAGAGCTTGCAACACAGTGCAGCATTTCTCCAGTGCTGCATTTCTTCAAGTATACTTTCATTGCTTGGGCATAAAATGTGTAAGACTGAACGTAGTCCCATTTTATAAAATTTGTCAAAGCAGTATATTGGAGGTCAATAGCAAATAAGACTTTAAAAGTTAACAAGTTAAAATTGTGGACTAGAACAGAGAAAACAGATTGTTAATCTGCTGTTTTAATCTTTGTTTGTAATGTAGCATACCATGGCAGTTCATTTTGGCTAAATCAAAGCCCCCATGTCTCCTCTTCCATTGCCCAATCACACTTTGTGACACCTTTTCTTTTGTGGCGAGCAATTCTGAATATTTCTGAATTTAGTAAAATGGAAACAATTGTTTGATCATTTGCTGAAATATTGATTTTATGCTGTTTCCCACCTTCCTTTTCTTTTTTCCTTTTTTTTTTTTTTTAATTTTAATTACCTATTTATTTTATAGCTGTTAGCTTAGGCCCTGCAGTCTTCTACTCCTTCTCTTTTTTTCTTTTTCTTTCCTCTATCTGCTTACTTGTAGTGATGCTGCTGGATACACTTTCAACTGAGACAGTTTATATGTAGAATGTTGCTAGGTCTTTTGCACAGAATATTGCTTACCTGCTTGTTATTCTGAAGATCTGCTGCAAGAGGCATATACTATATGTTAAGTTTACACAGTCTGTTTGAAATTTTGAGAATCATTGTGTATAAGGTGAAGGTGGTCAGCCTGTTACCTCTAGAGATCTTTATATTTTATGACTGACTGTACATTAGTTCACTTTTTTAAGAATTTCAGTCATAAAACAATGTCTATTTTCTAGCTTGGAATTGAGAATACAGAGGGAGTTGAGTTTGTGTATATTGCATGTCCCTTTCCAAGAGAAAGTTTTTATAGTAGTAATAATCACATTGTCAAATTGAATAGAAGTGAAAGGAATTTTCTAAGTTCTATTTGGGCAATTCAAATTTGTCAGAATCCAAGCTTATTGTGGAACTGTGTCAATGTGAGTGAAAACAACTCCTGATGGAGAAACTTCTTGTCTTGGCTTACATTTTTTGGAGGGTTAATGAGAAAGGATGAACCGTCAGGTCATCCAAGTAACAGCTAATAAGGTAGTGGTCTTGGGATGTGGCCTTCCAAATGGGAGTTCAAGCTGGATGTGGCTAGATCTTGATATTCTTTTATTTTGTAAAAAGCTAACTACTGTTCCCCCTTCCAAGAAAAGTTTGTTGTATGCAGTTCAATCTATTCAGCTATATTTAATGCAGAAGTTATTGGTGAATAGAAAGACCTAAACAATAACTCTGGAACAGAGTGAGTATAGATGTGGGAATCTGAAGTTTAATTTCCAGATTTCTTTCCCTATGAGAGCCCCAACTGAGGGGCTATTGGCTCTTTTTGCCTCTCATATTACTGGGATATGGTGTTGAATCCTGAGCGAAGTCTAATGGGATCAAACAAGTTTTTTCTTTTTTATTGAGGAAGTTAAAGTCATTTCATGGGAAATAAATGTTTCATGATTTTTGAGACAGTGTTTTTAAATTAATTGTTGGGGCAAATCGGTTCTCTGACAAGAAGAAAACCTACTTACATAAAATGCTTATGCATCAAATTTAGTTCATGAGGATAAAGTGCTACTTCAGCTATACATTAAAGTATTATGAAGGACTTGCTGTTTTTCAACCTTGAAAGGCATCTGTGCTCACTAATACAGCCAAAGGTAGTACAGGTTGAGAACCATGTTTAATCACTGCTCTGGTTCTGTCAGTGGCAAGACAGAGCTTTGTTACTGAACCTCTCCTCAATAAGTGAGCCACTTTCCCCATTCTTGGTAGTATTGATTTCTTTATTTTAAAAGCTGCTTAAAATAAAGCAGTCTCCTGCTAAGCAGAGCATTTTGAGGTAGTCTGGCTCTAGTTTCTCAAACTAAAACCTTGCTTCTTCAATTAACTATTTGTATGCAGTACAGAACATGCGATTGGCTTTCTTTCATTTTAAAGACTGTATACTTAGTATACTAGAATGATTAAACTTCCCAAATGGAAAAAAAATAAATTCTTTCCATGCACTTGAAGCAGACTAAATGACAAGCAATTATGTACAAACGTAGTACAAGCTCTCTGGAACTCTTAGCCTGGAAAACACCTCTGAGACAGGGAGTCTGATCTCTTCTTATCCCAAGGACGATAAAATGTAATTCTGCTATGAGTTTACGGAGTTCCATTTTAAATGCAGGGTAATTCCTCTACCCACTCGTCCACTTCCTCCTATTGAAAGAATGTAATCCAGACTGATTTGATGAGTAGGAACCTTCTTGTAACTCCCACTCTGTGTTTAATCCTGGCCCATTTATATCTGTCTGCAAACATGCTGACAACTTCTGTCCTCCCCTTTTCAGGATAACTTTGATTGTTTGGGGTTCTAGTGAAAAGTTTTTCAAGTTTACTATTTGAAAATAAATTTCTTACAAGATAGAACCCAATTACATCAATGTTTGATACAGGAACCATCAGGCAAGTTAGCACCAATGCACCTTCATTTAAAAAAGTTTAGAGGTACTGCTAATGTACTTTCCCTGTCTACTGCTGTGCTGACCTGAAGAGCAGAGGTTACTCCTGATAGCAGAGTGCTTCTGTACTGCCCTACCTTTTCTGCCTGCATTTTTGTTTTTGTTTTTTTTTCCTTGTTGACAAGTATTGTCAAAATACTTCTGGTCAGATTTTTCTCCCCCTTGATTCTCACATTGCTAATTAATGCTTTTGCAGCCATTTTGGACAAATGTGTGTACACTTATTGCTATTGCAACTCCATCTCTTGTACTTTTTTTTAAGCATTTCTCACAATGGCTTTGTTTTTTGAACTGGAAGCATATAAACAGCTGATTAAAAACTGAAGCGACATTGAGGAGAAGGTTGTATTACCTGTATATCTCCAGGAACAATGAAGCATACATTCAAGGTTGCATATTATATTCCAACAGTGAGGGATATAGTAATCTGTAATTCAGTCTGTGGCCCAGGGGACAAATCTCGTCTCTGTGTGAAAAATGTGTGACCCCTTTTCTGAAAGCTCCGGGCCCACCAGAGTGACTTTTGATGTTTGCTGTAGGTCTAGATCATGGCGTTAGTTCTGGGTTCACCAGCATCTTTCTGTGTGTCCTTTGCTAGAGGCCTTTTCTTTGAGTAGCTTACGGCACTAGTTCCCATTTTTAGAGACTAGCTGGAAAACATATGCTCAGCTCAAGCAGTGAAGGAACATATTTAATATTTAATCTGTTAGGTACTTGAAGTGCAACACTGTGGTACCAGAGAACAAAACGTTGTTACGAAAAGCCATTCTTTGTGCATACTTAAAGCTGTCTGGGAAGAGAGTGAGTTAAACTACAGACCTGACTCTCTGTGATTCTAAATGCTAGATCTTTAAGTGGTAAAATGGATATTGATTAGGTACCATCAGATCCTGCAGGCAGTTTGCCTTGCCCCTGTGCAGATGCTCTGCACTTTTAAGAACCACTGGAAAGTGCTGTGTAAGGATGTGTGGAAATAAAAACTCTTCTTGACATCGTGTTTAGTGCACCAGACTCAGATAGCTTTAAGCTTTCAATGTCTGCCCAGAAATGAGTCTGAATAAGTAAGATTGGGATCATTCATTACAAGGATACATATGTAATTTTTCCCTAAAAAGAGATGCTTTAAAAACTAAATAGTGGAGTCTGAGCAAGATGAAGTGGAAATCCCAGAGGTATTCAAAATTTGATCACGGTAAGCATATTCACTGACTGTATGTAGAATGATAATTACCAAAAATTCCCTCTGAAATTATAAGATTAAAGGAGAAAAAGTTGAATGTGGAAATCTAGGATCATGGATAATTGTGCTACGATTATTAATGTTAAAAGCAAATCTAGACTTTTAATTTGGATTATTTTGTTTCTTTTGTTTGAATAGTACTTTAACATCATAGAATTGGCTGTATATACCTTTCTTCTAACTGTTCTAATAATATGATAATGGCATTTATGGCATTATCAGATTTGGAAAAGGAAAATGGGATGGGTTAGTATATTAACTGACAAGGAACCAAAGACAAACAAAGCATTAGATTTTGGACTGTAGCTTCACTAGATAGAAATTAGTACATTGAGATGATTCATCTCTTTTGAAGGGCATGAAAGCAGAGACAGGGTTAATCTTCTCCATTTTAAAGTGTAAATTATGGACTATCAGCTTCAAGTCCAGAGCTTCAGAATGCCTTTCTGTCATGCTGTTTTTCATATTCTGAATTATGTTTATAACCTTGAAAGTAATCTGAAAGTAGTTGCTGGTAAATGTCTTGTTTAAATGTTGAAAGTTGATACATTTTCATTGTATTGCAAGTCCCTCCAAGGCATTTTTGGAAGTCTAAATTTCTATTACATAATGAGTTCATTCCATTGTCTTTCTCTGTGCTGAATAGTGAATGAAAAAAGACCCCCCCTAAATGCAATACACACAAATACTCTTTTTTATATTCACAAACAAAGCTCCCACACTGAGTTGAGAGTCAGTTATGGAGTTGTGTGATGTCTTAATTTATAACTGCTCATATGTTATATGCTGTAAATTATATCAGCAAGAACAGAGGTACTTCATATTTTATTACCGTCATAATGTATCCCATCTGTACAATAATTCTGAGCTATTTTTTTAATACATCTCAATTCCTGTAGACTAATCATACTTCAAAATTCTGTTATTAAATGATTGTATTATATCTTTGAAGAACTGGCATGTTGAAATGTCATGTCCAAGAACAGTTTAACTGTTTGTCTTCATCATTCATGCTATGTCAGTATTATCTACAGTCTGTTGTCTTTTGTTTTATTGCCTTGTAATCCTATTGAAAGTCAACTGTGCTTAACCAGTTAATGCTCTGCAGAGTGTGTTCTTCCCTGTGTTCCCTCCCCTGTGCAAGGTAGTAGAGTGGGCAAGAAAAAATTTGTCCTGGTTTGCCTCAACGGCCTTTTTGGATCTTATTTTCCTATGTGTTTTTGAGATTTAAATGGTGCAGAAACATGACAAATAGCAAAATCCATCACCTTTTCTTTATCTTTACACAGTATGTACAGGTATGACCCTTCCTCAGCTTTTTATTCAAACAGTACTGGAAATTGAGCAGAAACTTAGAAGTACATATCCTCTAAAAAGCTGGAATTACACAAAAGGGAAGGAACTAAGTTGCTCAAAGGACTGCATTAATCAAGCCTTTTTGCATGTTCAGATGTGGTAGCATTCTAATGGAAAGGACAGGCTTTTCAAGGAACATAATGTTTAGGGCTAGGTAAAGAATCTAACCTCATTTTTTATTAAGCTTTTTATTAAGCTTTTTATCCATTTATTTTTACCTTTTTCTAAGGTCTATATATATG
The DNA here is from genome assembly GCF_036250125.1 of Pseudopipra pipra. Lineage (NCBI taxonomy): Eukaryota > Metazoa > Chordata > Aves > Passeriformes > Pipridae > Pseudopipra > Pseudopipra pipra. Next base: position 38,172,881 of record NC_087551.1, on the reverse strand, counting down.
TCTGGATTTTTGCCATGTTTTTCGTGATGGGAAGGTCTAATGAGCTTCCTTTGAGCCTGACTGGGACACTCTCTGGAAACCAAAACTTTTAACTTTAAAACCAGCATTTGTCTGTTCCACATAACTTGCTCTCAATAGAACATTATCATCCTTATCACAACTTATTTTTAGGCAAGTAAAAACTTAGTCACATAGAATAATGATTATCCCAAGAGAAAGTGTTATTTTCTTCTTCCCTCTGAAAATCTCTTCAAAGTCTAGTATCTCTCAAATTTTAAAAAAAAAAAAAAAAGAAAAAGAAAGTTTTAATCTAAAAATGAAATATGTAGCATGAAAATATATATCACCAATGTTTTACTCAGGCGAGAGCATGAATGAAATCTAATAAACATCATCTTTGTATGAAGGTCTTACTGTGATATGACTGTATTTTCATCCTGTGACTTGATTTTTTTTTCCAGTTTTGTACTGCAGTATTTGCATCTTTCCAGGTCACTTACTAGGATACTCATGTGGTTGCTGTGAATGGTCTTTATAGAATTTACAGAATTCTGAAAGTTTAATCACAAGGTGTGCATGTTGATGCACAAGAATAACTACTAGAGTCACAAGAATAACTACTTGAATTGTGTGAAATCTTTCTGTTGGTTTAAAGCATAAGTTTGCCCTGGTTTTCATTAGACAGTCTTTATGTGTCCTACTTTTAATCACAGAATCAAACTCAAAGCTATTGAGTAATAAGGATATAAACTGATTTGAGCCTAGAGGACTAAAAATACTTTTAGCTGTTAATTTGTTGGTTTTGTTGTTTTTTTTTTTAATTTTACTCCAAAAGAAACCTCACCTTTTTACCTGTTTTTCTAAGAATATGAAAATGGAAATGATAAAAATAGGGCTGCAAAGAGTAAGTGTATCAGTTTAATTTATGCTGAAATAATCCTGCTCATTTTCCTTGCTTGTGCATTTAGTGAAAAGGGTAATGTAGAGTGCGGACTGAAATATTTTAATCTAACCAATAAAACCAGCTGTATGGAACCAATCATGATACACAGAATGTGTTATCTCTCTAAGAAAGGAAGTGGAAAAGAGTTCCTTATGCTCAAAAGGATGCTGAGCTGTACATTGTGCTGTAGATAACTAAAAACTTAATTACCTGTTGTTAATAAAATAGTTCTTTTAATATAGATTTATTTTAAGTCTCTTTCAGGAGATGAAGAGCATAAAACCAAGTCTGCCTTGATATAGGGATGGATATTGATTTATTTGTACTGGAAAAAAAAGCTTAGGTATTTTAAGCTCGTATTTCTATATGAACTTCTCAACCTTTTTTTTTTTTTTTTTTTTTTTTTAATAATCACAGCAAGACCAGCTTTATACTTGGGCTGCAGTCAGCCAACCCACACATTCAACAGATTACATTGAAGGAAGCTTTCCAAGGAGAATTCCATCTGCGTGGCCCCCACCCAAACCTCCAGATGAAGAACAAAGACTCAAAGTTTCGGAAGAAGGTATAGTTCAGACAAGATAAATGTGTAGCATAGGGGAAGATGCTATCTTTTAGAATCCGAGATATAAGCTTAATATCTTAACCACTAACAAACACCTGGCTTTGAAGATCTTGGATTAGCATCAGAAATAATGTTAGCTAGTATAAATGTTAGCTAGTATAAAAAATATCCAGCAAAAATGCATTCTTTTTGTTAACAGTGAAGATGTGTATCTGGCAACTGCTGACTTTTCTAAAAATATGGAAAACTTCAGAAGCCCACTAGTGGTGTACTGCAAGTTATTAGAGTGGTGTAAGGTATTCCTTTGTAGATTCAGCAGTCCTGTGTTGACAGAGGGGTAAGAAAAGTGTATCTGGAAAAAATAAATTGAGATCTTGTTTACAAAGTCAGTTTATCTTAAAATTTGTGAGGTTATGCTACCAGCCAAATTTCTACAATCTTCTTCATGCTTATTAAGAGCTTTGTTTAAGATGGGAATTAAAACAAAATCAACCAAAAAAACCCAACCCTCTCTCATAGCTCACAAAGAAATTTAGAAGAGAATTTCAAACCTGTTTTCTGTTAGTAGTGTTGATGCACAAATACCACAGTTTCTTGGAGGCTTTGCTTTCCATTAGTTAGTGTTCAGCAGCTCGACACTTCTGGACTGCATTCATCCCTATGCCCTCCATGGAGAGCCACTGGATATTCTCAAATTTTCCATTTTTTTACCACTCCTATTTTTCATTGCTCAGATTTGAAGAATTAAGTCATTATTTCAACAGATCTCTTTGTATTGCTTGTAGCCTTTCGGTGGAGTTAATTTCAGATATGCTTCTCTATTTATGCTGTGACTTTTACCTGTTGGACATCAAGGAAACATCTCTGCATTAATCTCATTCAATTCAGAGTATGGAATGCTGCAGTACTAATCAACTGGATTGTTGAGCTAGTTCAGCTTTTAAGTAATGATGCTGTACTCAATGAAGGTGCTGCCATATGTGGTAGTAAAATTCATTGCTACTACTCTAAAAGCTGTGTTTCTCAACTTGGAGACTTAGCCAGTGGATGTGTGATCAGAGTATTCATGAACATACTCTGTACTCGAAAAGCAAAAGGGTGAATTTATTTTCATTTTATTTTCAGGTTTTAGCCCAGCATAGGCTGGTGCAAAAAAAAAAACACTTTCATGCTCTAAAATCTAGAAGAAAATTGATTACATGAAGCATTTTGAAATGTAAAGATACACTTGAAAGTGCATTTCTACCAAAATGATATTACTAATGATTTTTAAATGTATTCGTATTATACATGGTTTATTTCTCTCATATATTGTTCTATTTAATACTATACCTACTACCTGGATGTATTGTGTACAGGACTTGTCTGTTCCTTATCTCAACCCCTCCCCTGAAAAATTGCAAAAACATTAGGAACATAGAGTTAAAAACAAAGTGGCAAACTGTGTGTTCTGACTATTTCAAAATGTAGGATAAATAGTTCTTAATATTTATTTATTGACATTTTGGGTGTGATTTTTCAGTGTAGGGCATGGAGGTAAAAGGAAAAAATTGTAATTCTGAATAAAACTCAGATAGATAATTTAACTTTTCTTTGATTGTTCATATGCTTGCCATTTGGAAGAACCTGGAAGTGAGTGATGTGAAACCTGAGGATAAACATCTTTCCCATTTTATGTATATGAACCATTGAATGGTGTAGGGGATGAACATTTTTTCAAAAGGTTTAAATTATTGTGTGTAGGGTAGCTATATTTTGTATTATATATAATTATTGCTGTCTGGATTAAACAGATAAAATATTAACATTAGAAACAATGGTTCATAAACAAAAACATGCGTTTTAGACAAAAATATTGATAGAGAAAGGAGTGCAACAGAATATTTTTATAGAGAGAATCTTTGTTTTTATTATGCACATTAATATGAAGGCAATAGTAGGCCTTCAAGTTTTAAATAAGGCAAGATGAAATTCTGCAAGGTCTTAGGTAGTCTTTCCTAAATTAGCAAAGTGGTTAATCATCTGTTTAGTATAGTATGTATTAAATACTTTTGCTGTATGCTCTGTATCATGTGGAGCATTGCTGGGCATGAGGAAAGGGCTATTAGAGTGGTCAGGAGGTTTTGAGGGGTTTTTTGTCAGGTTGATTGTTGTTTGGTTGGTTTTTTTAATTTGTTTTAGTCTTTTATTTTGGGAGGTTTTTTTAGGTTGGCTCTTTATTTAAAAACTGAAGTTTGGAAATACCTAATGTGAATTTGGGTTCAAGTCAGTAGATACTTATGCCAAAAACATTTTTCATTTCTGGATTTGGAGAAGGTTTTGCACAAAATGAGTCAACATCACCAAGAAGATCAATGTGTATGCCACTAATTTTCTATCTGAATATTCAAAATCTGTTCCCAACACTGCTTATGGCATTTCAGTATACCATTCTCACATCTCAGCACATTGCCTGACTCTAAACTCAACAGGGTATTTGAAATCCAATTATTTTAATGTTTTGCTGTGGACATTATTCTACTTAACATATAGGAAAAGGCAAATAAACAGGAACTAGAGTCCAATCATCCTGTCTCCCACGTGACTATTTTAACTACTTGTGAAGAGACTCAAAGACTATGCAACTTCTGCAAAATGAAACAGTCCCAGGACAATAAATGTATCTGTGGGTTTACAACCTGAAATCTAAGTTAGTCTTTTTAAAAGAAAAAATCTAAAACCAAAAAAGTTACCAAAAAAATAATGTTTGGTTTGGTTTAAAGGAAAGGTTTGTCATATAGCACTCTTTTCCTTTCCTTAGCCTTTTTTTCTTTTTTTTTTTTTTTCAGCTGTGGTGGTAGTGTTTGAGGGTTTTTCTTTTTTTTTTCATTTTGCTTAACAAAACTGAAATGCTGTTAGTTTGCTGGGAATATATTGTATTTGCTAAATTTTGTCAAGCTAACCTTGAAGTTAACTACTCATATCACCCTGACTTCATCTTATATTAAACCCTTTTTAGAACAAAACTAAAAATGTGGTGTAAAAATAACCTAGACAAATCTGTCAAATTCTTAAATACAGTCTAATAGATAGGAACAGTCTGTTAGTATTTCTTAAGTACTTTTGAGTAAGGGAGGTAGTTGCGCTAATTTGCATGATAGAAAATATTGTCATGTGTGTAAATGTCTAGTAGTAGAAAATCAGCAAACAATAAACTTATTGTGAGGAAAGATAAAATGAATATGAAAATTTCTCTCAACCACAGAGAAATCTAAAATCTAAATGATGAGTTATTTCCTGTAAATGGTAACCTATCCAAATCCAGGTAAAAAAAAATTGATTGTTAATTTTCAAGGGGTAGCACTGCAGTATAATATACATTGGCAATGAAACTTCTCCCTTGTATGTCTCACCTCCCAACAGATGGGATTGTCAGACAGCTGTGAGAAGGTCAAATGTCTAGGAATTATGAATAACAGAATCACAGAATATGCTGAGTTGGAAGGGACCCATCAGGATCATTGAGTCCAATTCCTGGCCTGGCACAGGGCCATCCCCAAGAGTCACACCATGTGCCTGAGAGTATTGTCCAAACTCTTCTTGAACTGTCAGGCTTGGTGCTGACCACTTTCCTGGGGAGCCTGTTCCAGTGCCCAACCACCCTCTGGGTGAGGAACCTTTTTCTAATATCCAACCTAAACCTCCCCTGACACAACTTCAGGCCATTCCCTTGGCTTGTCACTGGTCGCCACAGAGAAGAGATCAGAGCCTGCCCCTTCTCTTCCCCTCACGAGGAAGTTGTAGACTGCAATGAAGCCTCCCCTGTGTCCTCTTCTAACTAGAGGTTCTGGATCACAGCTGCTTCACTCTTTCTGAAAATGGACAAGATATTTCCCTGTTGAATAGTGGTACCTTTAAAAGATATGAGAAGGATACAAAACAATCTATTCTCTTTGGGCAGATGTAACAAAAATATTTCTATTCTTGTCATGAGTACAAAATTAGGTTATGATCAGTAAAGAGGCATCACGAGCAGTAGCTACTAAACTTGGTAGAGATCTTTGCATTGTGTAGCTGCTGTGGAGTTGTTTGTTTGTTTTTTCTCATTATTTCCTATCAGGCAAGGAAACTGAGGCACAGTAAGGTTCTTTAAGGTCAGAAGATACTCTGGTTTTAAAATAAGAAACAGAATCTAATTGTGTCTCCTGTTTTGCTGCCCTTTTTGAGATCTGTATCACTATCAATGTCATTGTGGAAATTTCTAATTTGTGGTAGGGCAGAAGAGGGCCAGTGAAGGATATGAAAAAGGCAACATAGCTGGCAATAGTCATTAGTTTTAAGGACATCATAAGAACCTTCCCATGACCTTCTGTGGAATATGTATAATAGAGCCATAAGTAAATCTTTTTCTTTGAATCAGAAACTTCGATCAAACAAAATGGACTTCTTTCAAGTTTAAGATGGTAACATTTAACATTGTGTCATAATACATACATTGCAAATTGAATTTAGCCTGGCTTTATTTATACATATAACCTGTTCCATTGATTTTAGAGATAATTTGGAAATTGGGACAGTTTGCACTGTTTTCTTTCTAGCTCTACTCTCATTTCATTAATTTTTTAATATGTCTTTCGAAAGATCAATGAATTTTTTAAATATAGAAGTTTAAAATCTGTATCTTCTTTTCAAATTCAGAGTTGAAATCTACAGTCCTAGAAAAAGAGAAGCAATGCATAGATGATGTTCAGCGAGTACAGGTAAGATTCTAACAGAGATATTATATCTATAATTTTTTAAAATGAGTGCAAAAGCAGTATTTCTTTCAGACATTTTTGAAACAGTTTTGTGCACTGAATGTTCTGAATGAAAACATGGAGTTTTTTATATGCTCCTTGGTGTATTTTGGTACAGAGATTGAAGGTTTCTGCCTGCCTAAGGTGATTCTTACAAAATTTTATTGTTCACATGGAAGTAAATTAACACTATGTCTGATGGCATTACTAAGCAATAGTAGTAGAAGACCTGGTTATATTAGCTAATCTACAAAAGGTCATGTAAGTATAAATGTCAGAGATTTTTTTTTCTGACTCTCCGCTGCATCTTATAAAGGTGGTAGTAAGGGAATAGGTTTAGGGTGCCATGCTGGACTTATAAATAAGTGATGATATAATACTGGGACAGTCTGGGTTAAACTTGTGCAAGATAAGCACAGTCTGTTTTATCTTTTTAGCATGTCACCATACGTGTTCTATTCTTCATTAAAGGTGATGCAATTTGATGGGGTTGAGGAACTTCAAATTTTGTTTCCTCAAAAAACTAGCTGCTGGACTTATCTTACTAGGTAATAAGACCATTCAGTTGTTTTGCAAGTCATTAGAAGGAAGGCAGAGTTATGTTTTTCTGAAATACTTGTTTGAAACAAGGAGTGACCAAAAGCTCTTGAAATCTCTTGTTTGCCTTTTCTTGTTTCCTCCCTTCCTTGTTTCCTCTCCTGGGTTTGTCTTTCTGTGTGGTGTGTTTCGTTTTTTTTGGGTTTTTTGTTAGTGACAAGATGGTTCAAGCATCACTGCATTGAGCAGCACTTGTGAAAATGCCTAGGTAAATGTATACTATTGATCATTAGACTTGCAAATTTAATTTGGGCTTGACCACATCTTTTATGAGCCATGCGTGGGAAGAGTAGGTGTATTAACGTTGTGGCTTCTATCTTGCCAAACAACATTAAAGTAGGTCTTCTAGGTGGTTACCTAAATTCTTCTACCTCCATAGTAAGGAACATTTTAAAACTAGAGCCCATTAATTAAAATAATATTATGAAGTTATCCTATATTGCAGTCTTTTAAGTTCAACCTAAAATATATCTGTCCCATGCTATTTTTATATTTGTTACTCACTAGCAATGGTTTCTACTATTTACTTTGAAAAAGTACTTTTTCCTATACTTCCAGAAAATTATTGTACATAAGGAGCATATTTAATCTGTCTCTAAGATTTTAATTCATTGCAAGACACAATGTATATGAAAGGTTTTCTTTTTGGAAATATAATTAATTGAAATATGTTTATGAATGCTTGGGTATTTTACCTAAAAAAAAATTATTATTATGAGATTTTCTATGAGGATGAAGTTAAACCAGCAGCACTAGAGCAGTGTGTGATTTCTTGAACAAACAACATTTGCTTGTGTTATTAGAGATTTCCATTTCTCTTGCTCAGTGTTGATCTCTTATGACAGTAATGTGAACTTCTTCCATTCTATACTATTATTCATCAATAAAGTGCAGAACTAACAGGATCACTCTGCTTGCAGAAAGTCATCTCAAGTTTTTGCTATATTATGTTGTCATCTTTCTGTTTCATTTTGAAAATCCAAGTGGAAGTTTATAATTTGAGGAATCATATGTGTGGATAAAATGTTGTCGTATGTTCAAATTATTTCTGTACAGTCTCAAGCAGTTGAGAGTATTCTATGTATCCGTCAATGTCCAACTATATCAATCTATAAAAATATCTAGAAAGTAGAATGGCCATCATGTTTGTAGGTAAATCCTTTACTGCAACCAGATAATTCTTGGTGTTATGTTTACATTTTTAAAGTGATAAAATGTTATGACGTATTTCTATTAGAGATATATCCTCTTTTATTTGTCTAGCTAGTTTTCCTTAATGAAAAAAAGCAAGCAGTGGATGAAGTTACCCCAGTAGTGATTTTTCTCTTTTTCTTTTGATACAGAAAAAGAAAGAAAACTCTATTGTAATATTAGAAATTGATCAGCCAAGTCTTCTTTCCTCTCCCTCTTTTCTCTCCTGGGAAAAGACATTTTCCACATGTTATTAAAATAATTGAAGATGGTTGACATAGAAATGAACACAACTGTAACGTGATGTTGAAAAATTGTCTCATTTATGATAAGTAGTTAACTAAAGAGTTCAGAATAATTCTACATTAAAAGCACAAGTAACATAGAGAGCCCATATTCTAGACTTCCTTGCCAATGGAAGGGACATTTATATATATATATCCTCTCAATTTCCTTATCTTTACAATTTTAGATATAATCTTCATGTTTTGCAGCATAATATCCAGAAGTTTAAGACTGCTTTTTTGAGTCAAAAAGACCTAATTTAAAAAAATTACAACTGAAAGAAATGAGGATCTGTTGTGCTTGAGGGGTTGTGCTTTCTTTTAGTACAGGAATTGTTAAGCAGAGCCAAAATAAGAAAAATTGGCAGCCATTTCAAGTCCTGTTTTTGAAATGCCAAAGAGCAACAATGTCTGCTTAGTCTTCCCAGTGCAAACAGAGAAAATTTTTTTAGGCTCAGCTCTTCTAGTGAAGGGAGAAGAGAAAAACTGAATGTCCTAATTTAGAAATTCCAGCTTCAAACCTGATCTTTAGACCTGACAGCTGTACTTTGTACAGGAGCAAATTTCCGCTTTGCTTTGTACCCCTGATCTTTTATGCTACTTTATCAATTTTCCTTACACTGTAACTCACTTTTCAGATTACCTTGGTTTTCTTTATATGGTAGGCAAAAACAGTAAAAAGAAGAAGGGGAGAAAAAATCCTTTAATTGCAAAATAAGTACATGAAAACTAAGCTTCAATTAGCAGTAGGACATTACAGGACTAGAAACCTAAAGTTGTTTGAAAGGCACCTAAATTCCTTATTGTATTATAAATCTTATTATAAAATTATATGAAATTTCTATTTTTGATCATTTGTAATGATTGTCTATTAATTTAAGAAGAGAGCCCTCATTACATTTATTTAAAAGTTAGCATCCAGATGTAATGAATCCTTCTTTATACCATTGATGATGCGTGGTCCCTGGTCTCAGGAGATGGGGTTTTGCCAGATTGTTCCAGTTGCTAGTAGTTTGCTTATAAGATATTTTACATTGAGCATTTAAACTATATTTACATCAGAAAAGCTTACTATCAAAAAAATTCTTATGCTCATGTTTCCATCTCAGTTTTTCACTTTGGTTTGGTTCACCACATTTAAGCCAAGAAATAAATCTCAACCAAAATTATATGTATTTTTGGAACAACATGTACTTCCACTGGCTCTAACAGCCAGACAAAATTTTGGCAGTTCTCAGGTGCTGAAGACAGATTTCTACTGTGTGATTTATTGGTGTGCTTTCCAACAATATCATAGGGAAACAATGCTAGTCTTAAAAAACTTAAATTACAGGCCAGGTTTTGCCACGGTGAGGATACTTCCTGCTTTATAAAAACATAAGTTTGACTCTTGGAGTGTCTCTTTAGACTATTCCTAACTACCACACTTTACTGGTAACTCCTCTCTCAATCTTTCAGCAGGGGCCTTTTTACTTACTGTAGTCATTAACTATGAATTATTATAACTCCTTAGGGTAATAGCTTAGTGACATTTGAAATGTTCCAATTTTGACACTTAGTAATGCAAGAAAAAAGGTTTTGAAATCCTTTACGATAAATGTAATATAATCAGTCTATTTAGAAAGTATAAAACGTTGGTGGGACTGGGATTAACTTTTCATTATAAAATGTCACCACTAGAATTTGTCTCAGAAACACGCATGCTGCTCAAAACTCTCTCTTAAATGAAATTTCAGAAATTATTCTTCACAGGTGAAAGTAGGATAAGAAAGGTAGATAAAAGACTTGGTTGAAATGGTGAAACACAAGAAGTAATAAAATAAAAAAGGGAGATTTTATAAACCTGTTTTTATACTATCAGATTTGGAGTCTGATATGAAACCTGTTTTATTTAGATATTACATGGCTTTCATCAGGGTAGAGGCCAACTGTAGATAAGACTAGTGAACAGCTGTGTTCGACAAGAGTTTGAGGAAAACTGGGAATTCTTCCTTTATGAACTACCAAACTGTTCTATGGCTATTGCTCTTCTTACACTGCTTGATTTTACATGTTCTTTCTTGAGATATTTATTCAGAAAGTACCTGGGAACAAGTGTCACTCCTCTTCCATGCCTTTGCTATTTGAAAGGTTACTTTTTGTAAGGGGGAAGAGAAGGCTTGTGGAAGCAATGAACTGTTACCCTAAAACAATTCTTTTCCTACAAAAATATGACCACCAAAGTCTTAGATTTCAGCAGCCAAAACAGTTACATATGTAGGTTAAAAAGAAAAAAAGGCAATCAACAAAAATGTATGACATATTCACAAGGATCTACTATATACAGTTGTGTCACTGAGGAAAGAAAGGATTGTGAAAGAAGTAAATGTTCTTGGAAGTTTCCATATAAACCACGATAGTGACTAGACTTGGATATCTTCTTTTAAGGAGAACTGTATCAATGTAAACTTTCTGCAACACCTTACTAGCATACCCAAATTTCAGAAAACAAAAAACTAAAAAAAATTCAGATGTACAAATCTATCTTTTCGTCTTGCAAAAAATAAACCCAGACTTGCGATATGTGGTGTGGAGGAACTCACGTTCTAATTGCAGGTCCAATGTGTAACATTAGAATTGGGGTATCTTAGCTTTAAGCTGATGAATATCAGGAAGCATATCTAGTGTTTTCTTGTTAGCCTTAAGAGTAAATGATATTTTACCAGAAATGTACAAAAAAGAAACAAACTTTGTGTGAAACAAGAGGTGATAGAAACCTGACAGACAACTTTACTGCCAGGGTCACAGGAACTGCTAAAATGCAGAGCATTTTGCTCAAGTAGTAAAGGGGAATCTAACCTTTGTGGAACTTCACTCACTCCAGGACAATTTAAGTGCAAATCAAGTATTTTATGTTCATGAAATATAGTTTTTATGCAGAAGCTTCCAGTTTTATTGATGGGAATCTTTGATTCTTAATATTAGAAGTTACTTTTCAGTTGAAACATTCTGCCATTTTCAGGTTTCTTTTATGGTTTGTTTTCAGAAAATCTAACAAGCATGAATAGATTTTTCATTTTCTAAAACTGTAGCAGATTAATTAACTAAACTTTTTAAAACAAGAAGTGAGATTCTCTTAATTGAGACCTCAATAAAATTTAAACAGAGATTGTCTGTTCCAGTCAGTTCTGCTTCCTACATGATTAGTAGTTGAACTTGTAATTAAAATACTGTCTTCTGATAATGTCGAGGTTTCTTAGGCCAGAAAGAAAGAATGAGAAAGCAAATAGAAATAATAACAATAAGGGAAGAGGTATTTAACTAAAGAGTCAGGACATCATAGGAAGGAAGTCGGCCTACTCAGCCACTAGATGGCAGTTAAGGATTTTTGAATGGACTGCAAGGCTCTTGTAAATCAATGCAGGGCAGTCCAGCAGACACCCTAGAGCAAGAATTCAATTTTTTTAATTTTTTTTTTTAGTCAAAGTGGTGGTTTTCTGGTAGTCAATAAGTTAGCCTATAAAAAGTACATACAATTGCTCTGTTTAATCTAAGCAAAATTTAGTAATTGGAACATTTCTCAAAGCTAATTTTTGGGACTCTGTCCCAAAAATAAGAAATAATAACAGAGGCCCAAAACATTAGAAGTTTAGAAAGCCCTATTCAGTCACAGTTAAGTTGTTTTGTTTGTTTGTTTGTTTTTTAAACCAGTGAAGGGAAAACATTTGGTTTGGTCTACAAGCCTTCTGGATGACTGTCTTTGTAGTGATAATTAAAAAGTTTTACTGCTGAATTACCATCATTTAAATAAAGAGGTCAGTTTTCTTTTGGATATGAAATTTATTTCTTCAACAACAATATTGAATCCATTTTCTATTTAGTTCATATTAGGGAGATGTTAAAAAGAAGAGGGAGATAAAAGTGCATTGGACATAATTAATTGACATAATATAAAATATAAATCACAGACTCCATATTTAAATAAAAATAAAGGAATATAGTATGTCAAACCTGTGTGGTAGAAAAATAAAAGCATTTAATTCTCAGTACAAATGTTAGTATTTTGTATTATATCCAAACTTCACAATACTTGGATTGACTTCTATTGTGTTGCTTGAAATTTTTTCCTCTTTAAAAGAAATGACATACTGGTATTATTTTCAGTGGAGTGACAATAGCACATTTTTGCACTCTTCCTCCTTATTGTGGTAAGACTAAAATTTGTTTTCTTCTAATCTGTAGTCTTCATATTAATTTCAAGATGAAGTTTTACTTCTGTGCTCATTTCACTTTTAAAGGCTCTTCATTTTGTTTTTCCACTTTAATTGAGGTAGCATGCCATATATCATAGATCTGAAATACACAAAAAATCATAGCACAGTTCAGGTTTAAGTAGACATAAGGAGGTCATAAGTAGACATTAGGGTCATGTACAGACCCTTTCCCAGCAACACCCTGGTCCAAGCCAGGTTAGCTTAGATGTGTGGTGGTTTTTTTCTCAGGACTTAGCTCGTCTCTGAGTATGGGTATGTGGTAATGCTAATATATACTTCCTGTTTTGCCTAGTCAGTGGTAAAACAGTAAGTCTTGCTATGTTTCCGATGTGTTGTTTCAATAACAGCTAAAGGAGATGAAAATGTGTGCTCAAAAAGCACATGTATTTCCTGTGAGTTACTCCTAATTCAAATACGACATATGTTCCGGCATTGATTAAAATTCTCAGGAAACTGCTGGTCAAGTTCTTGTGATTCATCTAGTGTCACAACTTCTTCATCAAAGACTTTTGTGAGAATATGGCAGAATATAATATAAATTTTGCACCCTGTAATCATAATTGACATTTTTCTTTTTCCATTTTAAGTATACTTTATACTTACACAAAACCAGACAAGCTTTTTTTTTTTGTCATTTTAGGTACAACTTCTTGGAAAAGTAGCACCAGCTTTAAGATTTGGGCAATAATAGTGCATGAACAGTGTGCTTGCAAATTCTATAGAGTGGAAGTTAATTTAGTATTTACGTACTTCCTTTTCTTCTGTCACTGATGGGGAAAAAAGGAGAATGAGAGTAAAACGGAGAAACTTATTTATTTTAACTAGAATTACTTGGTGATACTTAAGATCCTTGGCTCTAATATGAGAAAGTTTCATCTTTTGAAAAAGAATTATGGGATAGGGCTTGTATAGAAAGAATTACCTCTTTTCTGTCTGTGCTTGTGTGTGATTCTGACCCCTAATATGTTTCTTCTCTTGCCTTTTACAGTGAGCTTCTTGTAAAATACTACCAGAGTACAGTAACTTCTCTGAGGGAGCAGTGAATAGAAAAGCATGATATTCATATACTTATTGAAAATTCTGTTTAAATTGTTTTCTCTCTTCTCCTCTGACTCCTCACTCTTTTTACTCATGAAAATTGAGAAATTGAGGTAATACTCGTGCCATTCATACTATGCATATTCATACTATGCATTCCTGGTTAGAGCAAAATATATATAAGCTGTATTCATCAATTGTCAAAATGCAATTTGTTTTTTCTTAAATTCTCTAAAACGGAAATCCTATTTCAGATGAAACCTGTAAACTCCCCTTCTCCCAAAATATGATTTATAATGGAAGTTTCATTATTTATATATGAAATTTCTCTCATATTTTGGAGCAAGGTGAAACCAAAGAGATTTTTTATGTTCCGTGGTACCATAGTATACTTGGATTATGTAGAATATTTTTGCTACTATAGTATTTACCTTTCAAATTTTTTAAAAAGAATTCTACAGAGATTGAAGAGAACAGATGAAGAAATTACATTAGACACAGGAGAGCAGCACAAAAAGTGTATGTATGTAAGTTTGTGTGCATATGTGTATATGAAAAGAAAATTTCTTCTTGTGACATTCCTAGCAGGACATCTAATTTGTCAAGTGGACTTAAGCTATTTGAGAGATCTTATGCTATTCTCTTGGCGTTAAAGATCAGGTGTTTCCTTTTGTTGGTGTTGATCCTGAGAATTTCCACAGGACCCTTTAGGTAGAAGAGAGATAAGAAATGGTTTTCTCAGTAAGAATAAATACTTCTTTTCCTTAGAAATATCCTAAATAATTTAAAAACAAAACAAACAACCATGATATACTGCCATACCTGAATGAGAACTTAAAAGAAAAGCTGAGGATAATTTAAAATCCTTGGATATAAAACAGGCTAACCATTTTGTCTTCTACTTACATTTAGATCAAAAGATAGCTATCTCTAGGTTTTCTATTTTAAATTGATATAAATAAATAAAAACAGTAAAATCACTTGTTTTCTTTTTCTGTTTTCCATTTTCTGTTTTTGAATACAAGTTTTTCTTTGTATTTATTCTTTAGAGAATACGCCCAAAACTATTGATAAAAATTGTTACATATTGCTGAATGTTTAATTGACTTTTGCTATCAATATTCATCTTTTTCTAAAAAGAGACATTACTTTTTTCTCATGTCCATGATACCAAAAAGGTTTTGCATAACCCCTCAAAACCTAAATCTTGTTTTTGGTTGCTCGGTTGTGATTGACTTTATTTAAGGTTCTTTCACTCAAAATGATACAGCCTTAGTTTTAATATAGCCTTCACACTTTAAAAGAGTTAGAGAAGGTGACTGACTTCCAGGCCCCTGCCTACAGCATATTCATGGATGCATTTGTGAAGGCTCTGATTCCATTTCCACAAGGTTTTTCTGTTGTGAGTAGTAGGCTCATGTTTCAGGGTAGAGAAGACTAACTATCCCTTTCTACAAAGATTTATTCTTACTGTGGATATTTTTTACTGCTTATTCCCTGCTGGAAGCCTGAAACAAAAGCAACATGTAAACCTCCCATTTTGTGGTCTGGCTGAACTCTTGGATAAAAAGGGCAAGCAGTGTGTGGAAGTATCATGCTCTGGACAGTTGCTTATCAGGGTGTGGCAAAGTTCACCTAGAAAATCATTAGCTTTTTTGATCTCCACTACTGGAGATTAAAGGCATTCCAAGTCCTTCAAGTTTAGTTTATTAATGTTCACATTTTAGGTCATAGAATCCTTACTGTTATTTCTTGCATAAAAACTAGTATGGTTTTTGTATGTGAAAAACAGAGAAATAACAATAGAATGAGTTAATTTATACAGTGACTACTTTCCAGGTTGCTGCTCAGTTCCAAGCTGAATTGAAAATCAGGAAAAGGCCTGGTGTGAAAAAGTTCAATGGCTTTTTCTAGTATGTCAATGTAGTAATGTTTGAGGTATGCTAGATTTTATTTTGTGTTTTTACAGAATAGATGGTTGCCTTGGCCCGAAAACACAGGAAAACTAACCAAATATTTTAGATTCATAGTTTAAATACTTTAGAACAAACACAGGCAATGGAAAAAGTAAGTGATCCATCATGTGATAGGTATTTCAATAAACTGCCTAAATATGGAGGAGAAAATCAGACAGTTTTTATACAAATTTTTAAGGAAATCTGTGACTCTCAGGGTACCTGTTGCTTATTGGATTGCTAACATAGTGGCTTGGTTTTAGTTAGCTCTTCATCTGCATAGCTAATCATACTCTAGCAGTCTCTTTGCAGTCCACAGCACAACATGTAAAAACCACCATAAACAGATAAAATAAGGTTATATTAAAATTAATAAAGTTCAACTTTTTTTTTTTTTTCTTTCAGTGCCCATTGTCTTTTTTTACTTGTTTTACACTGGACGAGTGATAGAACAGTTGAACCAGTTTCTGAGCTAAATGAGGCAATGTGGAGGGATAAGCCTTTTTACAAGTCTTGTTTACTGCTGTATTGTTTCATGTCTCTCTAACAGTGAAATTTAATCTATGCTAGGACAGAAACCTTCAAGACTTGAGAGAGGCCTTTTGGCTTGTTTTTGTTTTGGTTTGGGGTTTTTTTTGCAGGGGAGTGGATCTTTTTTTTTCTTGATTGGTTGTGTTTTTTAAAATAAAACAGGTCTAAAATTTTCCGGACAATCAGGCTGAAAAAAATTATTTGTTCAGACTAAAAGTAGCATTATGTAAGACTACAGTCATTATACTTGACTTCTGTGTATCTCCTAGTGGTCAGTGGTTCTGTGAGATTTTATTTTGTCTTGCCTTCTCTGTAGTCTACAAAAATTCTTGTTAGATTCCTATTGTAGCAAAATGTGGGGATAATCTAAGGTTTTGTTTCAGTTAAGAGTTACACTTTATAGAGAGAAAACTCTTTCAATCTTTGATGTACCTCAAGTTGATTCGGGGTTTTTATTATTTATTAAAATGGGTACTGTAAAGAACTGATATCTTATCCTCCTAAATGCACTTAGCCCAGGGATAAGGAACTCAAACTGTTTAGGAACAGAAACTTCAAGAATCTAATCTGAACAAAGTTCTTTTTCCTTTGACCTCCAGCTTTAAAAGTTGGCATTTGCAGTGCTTCTTCAAGGGTGTATGTTCCCTGCTAAGCCTGTGTTTGTTTATTTGAACTATTTGAATTCCAATAATTATTGATTTCTGCATGTAATGGTTTGGTAATTTTTTTTGTCACCCATGATAGGTTATGACAAAACCACTTGGTTCATTAGACATGTCTCAGCTCTTTAGTTTAGGAAGAGTTACACAGTCCTGATGCCAGCACAGTGCAGGCTGGTATAATCCATCTCTTGCAGTGTGTCACTGAGTGGGAGATTCTCTGACATCCACCAAATAAAGTTTATGAGTTCAGGCAGGGCAATGCACTACACTCTTTTTGTTTCAGATCTTACTTGCTCAGAGCTATACTGGGGAGCTGTGTATCATGTTTCTTTATGCTTGGAGGAAGAAACATGGATTATTGTGAAAATGTGTATCCTTTGTCCCCATATGTACAACTTCAATAAAGTAGAAACTTCTCACAAAAAGGTAGTCTAAGGAAGAAACCAGTATCCAATACTCATTCTAATCTTCAGCAGTTCTCCCTAATGCTATTGGCAAGTTTGCCAACTTTTGACTCAGCTTCAACTGCTGTAAAACTAAAATGCTGCAATGAGCTAAGTGATATATGAGAATTAATTAGATGGATGCTATTTTGTTTGAATGCAAATCAAGTCTCCACCAGTACTTCTCATTTGACAATCACTGTAGCACTAAAAAAATGCCTGTTAAATGTTGTGTCTCCTTTTCTTAAGGTTGATCTGCAGTTGCAAGAAGTAGCTTTGAAAATGAGACAGCTTTAAAGAGAGAAACCTGAATAGAGATCACATTTCTCTGACTGAATTAAATTCTTACAGTGGCTCTACTTTGTGCCATTCGGTGAGCGTGCGCGTTCAAAAATGTTTCACTTCGCGTAGAAAAAGGGCATTCATTAACAAAGCAGTTAGAAAGAGCATCCTTCCAAGTAACTGTACACTGCTAGTACCACCACGTATTCCCAGGTGCTCACTTCCTGGAAGACCTGAGGGGTCTTATTCTGTCCATCTTTATCTTGTTTAACTGTATGCTTCATTTCCTGAGTGTTCTTGCAACTAGGTAGCAGCATAGACTCTGATTCATGAATTCTGATGTAGAGAAACTAAAAAGTTAAGGTTTTAAAAAATAATCAATCCAAATATAATCCTATCATCTAAATATGAATTCCACCCAAAGAGGTAATTTCATGACAGTAAGTGACAAATTGCTGAAAATGAACAAACTGCTGATGCAGCTTTTGGGCTTGTAATAGTATAAGGTATTAACTTCTAAAATTGAACTCTAATATGCCTTTATTTTTCAAATATTCCAAAATTACTGCTAAGAACTGCCATTACATTTATTTTCAAAGAAAAAGATACATTATGGCTATTCATAAAGTATGTAAGTGAATGAAAGCTGAGAAAGACATAGATAAATATATAATACAGATGCACATATATGTGTGTCTATATGTATAGACTAGGGCTAACTTTCACAGATACGGGGTTTTTCTGATTGGAAATTTAGTTGTAGAATGGTCTGTAGGTTTCAGTCGCTCATTTGATAGACTCGCTTGTCAGACTCCATAGAGGAGGCAGCTGTAATCTGATCTTTTACATGTTTGAAGATCCTGGATATGTTCTATCTATACAGATCAGCTCTATGCTGGCCATCTGATATGCATATGTGGAAAACATGACAAGATTGGAATGAATTGGATGTAATGGCTTTTGGTACACGTGAAGATCGAAGTGCGCAACCTTTAGCCAGTAAAGCCGGTATTCCCAGATCAGTGTACACACAAGCCTATCAGTGCAACACAAAGAGGACATCAGTCCCAGATTCAGCATCCAACTCATTGCACATGGAACATGTACAACCTGATTAAAAAATGCTGGGCACTGTTCTATAGCCATACACCTCTGAATTTTTTTTTCCTGCTCACTCTTTCATACTCAAGTCACACGGATAAAGCAAGGGTTAAGCATCCACCTTTCTTTCTTTCTTTACAGAAAGAAGACTGTCCCACAGTACCTGGGTCCTGGGTAAGAACTCTAGGCAAGAAAAAATTTCCTCATAACTCTTTTAAACCCTGTAGGTTTCTGCTGTGGAAGTGTCCTCTGGATTGAAAATGAAACTTCTTTTCATTATGTGTGATTTTATTAATCTCAGTCTTCCGGTCCTTGTCAAGAGCTTTTGACCATCTTTCACATGTATGAAAAATTAAGTATTCCCTTGCTTATTCTTCTAAGAAAATGGTATGATTTTCTTTTCCAATTGGATTTATATATAGTTTAAATTTCCTTTCTTGTTGAGGATAGTGGAAGCATTCTGTGACTTTCATTTGTTTGATACAGTCCTTTCTGATCCAGAGGTAGACTTTAAACTAGGGGAAAGGCAGAAATCTAATTAAACTGCTCTGAGGGCATCTTAATAGTCAAAATGAAAAGTATCTCTATCTAAAATAATTACTGAAACACACAGATACTGTTCCCTTGTTTGTTTGTTTGTTGTGGGGTTTTTTGCTTTTAGTTTCTTTGATTTTTAAACCAAATAAATAAAGTACATAATTTCCTCTGGATAAATATATCTTCATTCACATCAAAATCTTGTTTGTTCATAATATGCTGTTTCTGTGAAAACCTGGGTATGTTGGTGATCTTTAGGTTCAACACAGCAGAAAAACACCAGGTTGTTTGAAATGCTATGTCTTGAGGACAACAGAAAAACTGTTTCTTAGGGCATGGGATAAACAGTCCCTTTAATTAATCAGTACATTTTCATTTCTTGTCTGAATTGCTAATTCATCTCACTTGATTGTCCATTTTTTTAAACTTTGAAAATTACTTCTTTTCTTGAGAGAAATATAATTATTTGCAGGGTAAATTGTCTTGTAGAACAGAGAATTCTAGGTTTTTCCTGTAGTTAGGGAGATTTTCAGTATTCAAGAATTACTACTTTTTCTTGTTAAAAGTTGAATCCAATCTCCTGAGTAAATGAGTTTTTATAACAGTGAACTGTTCTGAGATCAGCCATCATTAAGGCAAATCTCTTCAGAGCCACTGAATATTGTGCTTAATCCTGTTGGCTTCAGTTTGTTTATGGCAGAAACGAATTTGCTGTATCTCTCATAAAACCCTTGCTGGAGTGTTCTTACAGTGTAAAATGGGAGCTTAGGAGAATTACAGTCTAGGGAAACTGGATTTGATCTCAGCTGAAAATCGGTGTGTGGCCTTAATGATCCGAGCAACACAGTCCCTTTGATAATGTTGCTTTTTGAAGAATTGATAGGCCTTATTGCATTTGCAGGTGACTGGTAGGGGGATAAGAGTAGATGAAACAAAGGGATAATAGAATATTGTGTTTCTCCTTTATTAAGAAGTTCTTTAACAAAACTGTTCCTGCTACAATATACTGAGTTATTAAAGGAAACTGAATGGACTGAAGCACCGTCAGTAATTTGTAGTGGAAATGTCTTTTTCAGCTTTTTTGCCTTCTAATCTTAGTGGTTTTAAATATGTCTGCTGTGTTAATTCCTTCACTGCTCATTTTTTATGTTCTTTTCTCTGTTTCACATTTTAATTTAACCTTTAGTGGGGAGACCTAGTTGTTATTCATAACTTTTGGTTCAAACTGCTGTTCCAGAAAGTTCAAACAATGTAGGAGATTGTAAGTTTTGATAAAGGTGCTTCAAAATCAAACAATATTTGGTTTAAATGTAGTAGTTACTGTTTTATTTCTGAGATTGCTTTAAGACAGCTAAGAAACTCAAACATAAATAAAAAATTGAAAGCTTGTCTGAAAATGAATTCTATACAGAAACCTTTTCTTAAGTATTAATGAATATACATTTTAATAATAGTCCCCATGTGGAAGTTATAGCTTCCTTTTCCCAAAAGAAAAATTACTTTTAATTGTTTCATATGTCAAAGGATGAGAAAAACATCTTTCTGAAATAGATCAAGGCAATTAGTTATATCAGGTATTGTATGTGTATTTGCAGGCTTCTTTACAAGACCTATAATCTGAATATTTGAAATATTTCCTATGAAGTAAGCCTACAGTCTCATCCAGGATGCATATGATTTTATAAAAGGAAATAAAAGGCACTAAACAACAGTTTTGCTGTAACCACTTGGGAAAGCAGTTGCATGACCAACTTAATTCAACTAAATGCTTGAAATGCTGACCAATATTACAAATATAAAGACAAAAAAAGTACTAAAAAGTAAATGTGTACAGCTAGATTTCTTTATTAGAAGATTTTTTTGTTGTAAATTCATGTCTGTTCTATCTCTTGTCCTATTTTCCTGAATAAGCAAAAATGGCTGGTTTTGGACTAGGTTGCTTCTATTGGTACCATTTGATAAAAGCACATAACGATTAAATTTAGTACAGTTTGTTACTGGTGCTTATTTTAAAATGTAGGAATTACTGTGCCTTTTAAGGTTAATGTTTCCTTTACTCGGCCTGCAGCAAGCAGGATCAGATGTTTCAGAGAAAGAGATAAAAAACTCTGAAAACTGTCAAATCCAGAATAACGGTTTCAGACAGGAAGCTTTTCTGACGTTATTCCCGGTCTGTCACTTGGCAGAGGAGTTATAAATTCGAGGTGGGAGGAAAGTTCTGCATTAGTTTTGTCTTACTTCTTTTCCTCCCCACTCATGCTGGTTGGAGAAAATCATAATTATTCTGTTCTGAGATTACCTCTTTTCCAAAAGGCAGCATTTGTTGTGTTCTGCATTCCTGATCTGCGTTGTATCATCATGTTGTATTGAAACCCAGCGCTCAATGCTATGTGGAGTCTGTTATGCATGGTGCATCACTTTGAAGAAACACAACATATTTACAGTTAACAGAGTTAAAGTAATGCAGAGTCTTCCCACCACCATGTCTGCATAGCTATGTGTATGCAAATGCTCGCAGTACTTGTGATCAGCAGTTGGTTGTTTTCTTGGTCAGGGTATGTGCAGGGAGGGAGGGGTTACAACTGCTTTTTGGTTTTGCAAATATAATCATGGTCTAAAATATGCTTGTACTAATGAAGGTGGTGTCATACTGAAGCAAGTAATTTTCCTGAACTGTCTTCTTCCAGTTAAAATGTAGCTAGCCAAAATGATATATCACTTTTTAAAGCCTTGTCATAACTAGGTTAGTTTTGAACCTCTGGAATACCAGTATTCTCGATCTATATTTAATTTTTTATATAGTGATGAATTCTATCCTTTTTTTTGTGCTTATTATTTGTTTTCTTTGAAAGGCTGATTTTGAGGTGAAATCTGAGGAGCGCGCCAGTGTCATCCAACAACTTGAGCAAACTATTGAGGATCTGAGGACAAAAATTGCAGAACTAGAGAAACAGTTCCCTGCCGCAGAGGTACAGACTGCTGGGAGGGAGCAGGAAAATGAGCACATACACGCAGGAGAACTCAGCAGTGTGACTCTTCAAAGGAATGAAGAGGAGACCACACCCAGGACTGTGTCACAGGCGAGATCTGTACAGACGTCGCCAACAGAGGATTATTTAGCACATACAATGCCTTCCATCAGTGCACTGCCACAGCAACCCCCCCCACCTCACTTAGAAGGGGGCAAAAGTGAAGAGTCAACTCAGAAATTGCCAGCTCTCGAACTACAGCCCACATTTTGTTCTGAAGTCTCCTTAATTCTGTCACCGAAGCTAATCTCAGTGCCACTGGATGCAAGCCAATCAGTACAGAGTACACTGCAGTCACCTCTTCCAGGACGCAAAGTTGATTTGTCCCTTGCATTTGAAGGAGAGATTGAAACACCAGTTTCCCACCAGCCTCTGAGTACTGTGGATACAAAGAGTGAACATCCCTCTTTGTCCCGAGAGCCCACATGTAGCATTCCCCCATCACTGCCAGCAACAGAACAGGCTGCCTCCCTGACTAGAGCACATGGCGCTTCCTTTGTCACTCCCATGTCCATGGCAGGAGTACCACCCCCACCACCTCTGCCCGGCTCAGGACTCCCTCCTTCTGCTGACTCAGCAGTGCCACATGTGGATCACTCTTTCCCAGGTGTCATGATGGCACACCCCCCTCCTCCTCCACATTTATCAAGTGAGGAGATATCAATGCCTCCAGCTACCCCTCTAGCATATGCTGGATTCCCATCACCACCTCTACCACCACCTTTGCCTGGAGCAGGAGTCCCATCTTCTCTGCCGGGTTGGGGTATTCCACCTCCCCCTCCACCACCACCACCTTTACCTGGGGCTGGTGTCCCTCCTCCACCTCCTCCTCTGCCTGGCCTGGGAATGCCACCCCCAGCACCACCTCTACCTGGAGGAGGACTGCCACCACCTCCCCCACTTCTGTCCGGAGCAGGCATCGCTCCACCTCCTCCACCACTTCTGCCTGGTGCAGGCTTCCCCACTCCACCCCCTCCACCACCTCTGCCTGGTGCAGCTGTACCCCCTCCACCACCTCTGCCTGGTGCAGCTGTACCCCCTCCACCACCTCTGCCTGGTGCAGCTGTACCCCCTCCACCACCTCTGCCTGGTGCAGCTGTACCCCCTCCACCACCTCTGCCTGGTGCAGCTGTACCCCCTCCACCACCTCTGCCTGGTGCAGCTGTACCCCCTCCACCCCCTCCACCACCTCTGCCTGGTGCAGCTGTACCCCCCCCACCCCCTCCACCACCTCTGCCTGGTGTAGGTGTACCCCCTCCACCACCTCTGCCTGGTGTAGGTGTACCTCCTCCACCCCCTCCACCACCTCTGCCTGGTGTAGGTGTACCCCCTCCACCACCTCTGCCTGGTGTAGGTGTACCCCCTCCACCACCTCTGCCTGGTGTAGGTGTACCACCTCCACCACCTCTGCCTGGTGCTGGTGTCCCTCCACCACCCCCTCCGTTGCCTGGGTTAGGGGTGCCACCTCCACCCCCACCAGCATTGCCTGGAGTTGCATCACCCCTTCCAGCACCAGTCCAGGGCAGCACCTACCCAGCAGTCCCACAGGGCTGTGGGTTTCTTCCTCCTCCATTACCATCTGGTTTATTTGCAATGGGGATGAATCAGGAGAAAGGGAGCAGGAAACATGTGATAGAGCCTTCTCGGCCAATGAAGCCTCTTTACTGGACAAGAATTCAGCTCCACAGTAAAAGGTAAGTCGTAGAGTTGTGTAGAGAGTGGTGTTTTCACTTTGTGCCTTTCCTGATATTGTTGTTTGTCATTAGCAAAATTCTTCATTGCTAGGCAGGTCTTTGAGAGAACCACGGTGCAAACAGGTTTTTATATGTAGTTGGATATGTAAATGGGGTACTCATTTTCTTTAAAATGTGCTAACTCTTAATATCATTATTTGCACATGGAAGCTCTTCGAGGGTAGTGTTTTCAGCTGTCCTGTGGGGTTACATACAACGTGTTGGTCAGAGATACAGGGGTGACTGTGTGCCATTAAGTGTTCTGTAAAATGTTTTTTTAAATGTCATATTTGTGGTCCCTCTCAGCTTTCAAGGTAGCATTAGTCTTTCTCTGGAGCAGCTGCAAGTTCTGGTAATGTCTTCCCTCTAGATGAATATGTGCTGATTGCATTCTATGCTCCTCTTTCCTTTCTTCAATGACCTGAATTCTTTTCTTTTTTTTTTCACCTTGTACACTCAGAAGGCAGATTCAAGCTGCAATTTATATGCATGGTAGCATAAAGCTATTTTGGTAGCCCTTACTTGGATATGATTTTGATATACTCGTTTTTGAGTTTTGATGACTTTTTTGTCCATGTAAAATATCATTACTGGTCATGAAAAGAAGTTTCCTTATAAATATTTTATGTCTCTGAGTAGTGATTGTAAAACCCTTCTGCTGTTATTTAATGATGAATTTCTTCTTTCTTTTCAAGTTCTTGCCACTGTCACAAAGCTGGTCTGCAAATAGCTGTGTATTTCTACTTCTCTTTCTCTCCATGTCTGTATGCTTTATAGCCTATATACAGCCTATTTTTATTTTTATGTGTGTAGAGTGGGTGAATATAAATAAGCCTGACCATATCATGACCATATCATGTATGAACAAAGAAGCAAACCCAGAAGTATGAGGCAGAATCAACAATAATTCTTATCAAAATGCTGCTGGTAGAAATTAGGCAACAACTTTTGAATTACTGCTATTTTATTTTCTTAATTCCTCCATTTATGACCTTATTGAGTTTGACATTGCCCTACATAGGTCTTTTGCTTAACTTTAGAGATTCTAGTGCTTCACTTGTATGGGAAAAAATTGAAGAGCCTTCCATAGATTATCATGAATTTGAAGAACTGTTTTCTAAAACAGCTGTTAAAGAGAGGAAGAAACCCATTTCGGACACCATTACAAAAACAAAGACTAAACAAGTGAGTACTCATTTAATTTCAGATCTTTTCTAGGCTGGTTTTTACATATAGGCATATTTTTGCATGAAGCTGAAATGAATTGTGCCTGGTGTGGAATTGTTACCATATATATATATATCTATATACACACTGTAGAAAAAAACAAGAAAAGGAGAGAATGTAGGATGGAGTTCAAAGTTATACATGGTAAAGACTGAAGATTTCTTTTTTATATAAATTACTTTCCAAATATGTATTTTCTTAAAAATATCTCTATCCATTTTAACAAAATTAAAACTAAAATAATAGGTATTTGATGCTTTGAAATTGACTGCAGATGTGCAAGGAGTAGTATATAAATTATTCTGATTAATTTTATACATTAAATAATGATTTGCATATGAATTACCATGACTTCAGAGAAAAATTATGTTTCAGAATATACGTCCTAATGTTATATCAATCAGAACAGTTCTAAGTTTGTGCTGTGTTTATGTATATAAAGAATATGAAGTTTATACATACAGTAAATGACAAGCCACAGCTGGGAGAAATCCAACATTAATCAAACTGGTTTCTTGAGACAGAATGCTGTACAATACAATAAAAATGGGAAGCATATTTTAAAGGTAGAAGCTTAAACCCCGGAGTAAGAGAATTGAATCTGAATGTTTACATGACTAGTGAGCTGTAATCTTCTTGGTATCTTTGTAAAAATCAAATTGTGGTGGTATGTTAAGTAATTTGCAATTAAACTTTCAGGCTACAGAGGAGAATGGTTTTTATGCAGAATCCTAAATAGCAGTTAAAATTCTTGTTTTATCTCGGTTTCATATTCCTGTACTAAATTCAAAACTAGGCTGTTCTTTCTATCATCTTTTGACATACAGGTTAATGCTATACAAGACTTTTTTCCACATTAAACATACAGTGGGACTCTTTATAACCTCCATTCACTAGATCTTATATCTGGGTATGACCTCTCTACATAATAGTTCTGGAAATCTTGCCCCCACAGAAACATTTTGGTCAGTAATATAAACATGTAGGTGCTTCACTCTACTGACAACCTGCTGCAGGCAACAGAACTGGTAATGAAGTTAGGATGATTATACCAAGGCATTGGATAAAACCTTTCTCTGGATGGATGCAAAGGATAGCGTAGCCAACACACCTCTATGCTGCACTAGGCTGTACTAACTGGGATGGGAGGAAAGGTAACGGGTGCTGCTGCCTTGCTGTCCTCAGTAAATCTCTGAAGTCCAGGACCTCTGCTCCTCTTTTCTCCTTCTAGAAAAAGCCCTTTTTAACAGTTATTCTTAGCTAAGTTACTATCTTTAAGTAAAAAAAAAGAGTGCAACGGTGTTACTGATGCCTTGGGTATGAATAATTGGTCCCTTCACATTTGATAAGGTTTGGTGATGAAAACCTCTCAACAGAGTAGAAATGATGACTGTTTAGTTCTGTAGCATAAACAGTCCTTAAAGACAGTCAGTGATTATGAATAAACATTAGATGTAGATTTTAATACTAAGTACTTATTTTTCTTGCAATACCAAAAATTTAGATATATTGTCAATAAATAATAGAAAAAAGAAGCTAAAATTAAATTAAAATGACTGATTGTTCTTAACTTGTTTGAAAGGAACAAGTTGTTTCTTCTGACAGAAATTTGCATACAAAAGTTTAAAGCAATCAAAGTAGTTGTTGTCATCTAGGACAAATATTTCTGTAGGCCACATAGATTGACAGAAGAGAATCCTCAGTGTTTTTCTTTTCTGCTGGTGATCAAACAAATGTGCTACTCTCCAAAATAGAGAGAAATTGCCTAATGGAGAAGTCTAACTTATTGAGCTGCAGTATCTGGGGAGAAAAGATCGACCAAGCAGACAATCACAGGCTTTCATTAGAACTACAATTAGAGCTATCATTTATCGCAGATGTCAAAGTTAAATATTCATGTGTGAGAATCTAGTTTGGGCTTTTCATAGTATTGACCTGAGATGATTGAAATAGAACAGCTTCACAAATATATTCCATGTACACCGTCTCACCAGTTTGGAATGCAGGACTTCATTTTTTAAATTCTCTTCATTTATCCTGCAGTAAACACGTGGATAATGAAGTCCATCCATGTTTATCAGGAGAAACAGTTATTTGGGGGAAAGCATGGCTGTAATTCCACAAGTATGTTTTTATAGGGAGTACCAAGTGCTGTTTAAGTGGTTACTGACTTACATGGCTTCTATGATAGTTACGGGCATTGTAAAGATCTTACAAATGGTGTTTCTGCAGTGATTTTTACAGGGATGTGTTATGCAAAGCAGATGTGTTCTGTCACCTGTTGAGCTATGAAGGAGCATTGTAAAGAACAGAACCAGGACCCTCAAAGCTCACTCCGCTTCTTTCCAGAAGCGCTCTTTTCTGGCAACTGGTTTTGCTCCTTGCGCTGATGTTGCAGGGTCTGCTAAGTGAATGTATTGTTTAGATGGATTGGATGTAAAATACTTGCTACAGTGGAAATAAATGACCAGATAACTTTCAAATGTATAAAATATTTGGTATTCTATGCAAATATATGATTTTAATAAAACTGGTTTTATTGTAAGCTGAAATAAAAATATATTTACAGAGGAGGCCACATGGCAGGAGGGGGAATTCTAACTAATCTGAAGAAAGATTTGATAGTTTTGGGATGTTTTAGTGGGTGAAAGATTAATTATTTTGGAATACATTGCTGTTCTGCACACAGAGCTCTTTATTCTAAATGTCATAGAGTATATGCATATGTTTCCTTGTGTATGTATATAGAGAAGCATGATATAATTATTTCTAAATAGAAAGCCCTTTCTAAGTAGTAAACTTATCTATATTATTGTGGGTTGGTTTGGGTTTTTCATGTAAATGAATATGTTAATTTCACCCTACAGATGTATTGGTTCTAGTTTTCTTCTTGGCATGATCATCTGCAAATAACTTAATACAATATAAATCAATAATGCTTTAAAAGAAAATCAATATTACATTTAGCACTGAATGAAGGCTGCACTAAAATCCATTCCAGAACTTTAAAGAAAGAAATAAGGAAGCGTTAATATTTATTTGTGAATGCAGCTGATTTTATTCTCACTGTCTTTCATTTGGTGCTATGGCAAAAACTGTGATTTATTTCACTCTGTTAATGCATATATATCAAATTCTCAGCTGCTGTAAATGTGTGCAGGCTTGCTCAATGATAATACCTGCTAAATCTTCAAAGAAAGTCCTTTATAGGCTATATTGTAGGTGGGGCTGCCATTGCTACCTATTAAAGAGGTCTGGCTTTCATTATAAGCCCCTGTTATAACTTTGCCAAAATTCAGGTCTTTAGGCTGCAAATTTTGTTGAGTTGGAGTTTGTATTTCCCCCCGCTGTTTGTGTGTCCTTCATTTTGCCAATATTAAGAAAGAAAACAAAGTCTGTTTTGGATCATGTCCTCACAGTTTCACAGACTTGAAATATGGAAAAAAATTACCAGGTATATGTATTGTTAGTTGTATAAAGGGTTTATTGAATTTTGCATGTCTTCAGGTGATAGGCTCTGCTCCTCTTTCTTAGGAGAGACTTCAGGTATAATCCTGAAGATTTTTCTCCAACTTTGTACTGGTAGGTTGGAGAACAGGGGCCAAGAGGAGGGAGGCAAAGGAAGATCAAGATAAGTAACTGGCAAAGGAGCGAAGAACTGAGATCCGACAGCTGAAAATACAGAGCATAATAGGTGTGATTCTACGTCACCTCTTATTCTGTCCAAAATAATTTCTCTCAGAAACTTGTTGTGAGACTGGGGTGTCCTTGACCTGGTTGTCCTTCCAGCAAATAGTGGATCTCATCAAACGTGTAGCGTTTGACCAAAGCAGCAGGTAAAACTCACTCTGGGAGTGTCTTGTTCAGCTGTGCCCTGTAGTTACAATACTAGTTATGGTTACATGGCTGGATAGTCTTCTTCATAGGAACCTTTTCCATAGCTAGAATGGATTGTGTGGAATAAGCACAGTTCATAATGATTACTTTTTAAATTAAGCTGTTACCTATGTAAAAAAAATGCTTTTTAGCAGTTGTTACAGCACTTAAAAAGACATGTAATTAATGAAGCAGGAAGAAAAAGGGTAGTCTTGAGATAAAGGACACATACTCAAGAATGATGGCAAATGCAATATTAAAAATCTGTTTGCATGGTGAACATTGGCTAGTGTACATTGAGTGGGTTCAGTGGAAAAATAGTACATACTCTGAAAATCTTGATATCACTGTCAGCTTAATAAGGATACAGAATGGGCTGAGCTGAGTTGCATAGATTACTTTCCTAATCTTTGAACAGTCATTTTAGAAGCTTTACTGATAATCTTCTAACTACACTTTTGGAAAATATTATACATGTAACTGCAATGAATTTTTCAATCACAGACCATGTGTTTATAATCTATCATGTAAATGAAAAAAAAATGTTAAAGATATTCTCATGTGGATAGTCCACTATTAATCTATTAAGATTTTAAACTCCCCCTTCCATCCCAGCAAATAAATAATAGGTTACTAAAATTTCATTCACTTTCAAAAGCCTTAGATGCAAATAAGGTGTATCAATAAAACAGTTTAGTTAATGATTTCAGGATTTTTGAATTTTTCAGTTGAACGTTAAGCTGTGGTAATAGAATACATCTAGAAACAAAATGCCACATAAGTATGAATTGGTAAATTAGGTAAATGCCTTATTGAGTTAACAGATAAAAGTTTATTCATGTTTATTCATTTACAAGGAATGACATAAACGGAAACATACGTTTATTTTAAAAGAATGGTTTATTCCCTCTGCGAGCAGTGGAGACACTGTCTTAAGGAGCTTTTTATTTTCACAGTTATTGACCTTTTATGTGTGTCAATGGCACAGCAATTTGCTACAATTTTTTGCACTTTCCAGAGACACAGTCGGGGTTCTCCTGCCCCTACAGGTGGAAATTTTAAAGGACTTGTATTTTATATATACAAGCAAATAATTAAAAATATCATTAAGTTATTTATGAAATTAAATAATATCTCACTTTATTTTATGAGATGCAATATAATGTGGTCTGGTTCTACCTCTCATTCTTTTCTTTATATGGTTTACTGCATATTTTGTTATTATATTTTTGTTTTCTAACTGTATCAACAAAGTTCTCCTTGTTGTAAACATAGTTTTACCTGACTACATGAATGTATATGTGTGTGTGCATATATATACATATATAAAAAAAAAAAATATATATTTGCTTAAAATCTCTGTATCCATTCAAGCTTTCTAGGTTGATGTCCTCCCCATTAGCCACTTGCATTTCTCATTCTTGTTTCCATCCTGGTTTTTTTTTTTTGGACCATATGTTTGCGAGTTTAAAACCAAACACATGAGCTTGGCATCTGACAATCTTGCAAACTCATCTTGTGACCTAAGAGTTCTGTGGGTTTATTTTGTCTGTGTGTCCTCACTAACACTGAAAGGTTCTGACGATGCATAAGCCTATTTTAGGTATTGCTGCTGCCTATGGATTCTGTATGGACAAGAAAGGTTATATTCATTTCTTAACCATGTACAGTGGTTGGGAGGAGCCATGTACAGTGTCTGAAAAAGGCCTCATGTTTCTCAGTGCTTTGGAAGACCACTGTAGGGGAAGGTCTTTTTGAAAGTTTGTTAAAATAAAGAGAAAAATAAACTTTGGGTTGGATTTACTGAGATGCAGCTGTTCTGTGAGACAGAAAGCTGCATGTCTAAAAAGCATAAGCCAGATCTTGAATACCAGCAGAAAGATAGCTGCCGCCCTGGTCTGTTGTACTATTCTTGGTCTACCTGACACTGTCAAATAGAGGCATCTTAATTACAGCCATCTTTCCAGGGAGGCTGGAGATCTTGCATTTGCATAGCCGGCAGTCCTACATGTTTCAAATATTTTCTTTTCTGTCTCTCCATGGTGCTTCTGTCTTTCTCAGTGCAAGGGTTCAATGCAGTGGATATCATAGTATTAGATGACATCAAGAGAAAAAGAAAGAAAGAGGATATGGATATAGCAGTACACATTTTCTATCTCTCTATCCACAATTGATTGTGCTAAAGAGGCAAGAAGCAACATTTTTATTACAGGAGTTTTTAAACTCTGATCAAGCAATCTCAGATTGTTTCAGAATTAGTGCATAAAGATTGAATGTGTATTACCTAGCAATTAGTACAGTGGTCATGATGATTTAAAAAAATAACTGTCAACGTAAGTGTAAATGTAGTTGTCTCCATTCTGTCAGATCCCAACTCACAAGTTAAACAGTTTTTACTGTCAGCATGAAAGTCAAGGTTTTAAGATTAATTTTTTAGTATTTTTTAATTTGTAGAGAAGTATTAATTTTTCAGATTTTTCCTTATGGCTATATTTTGTTACTGAGTACTGTCTTCAGTACAAACTGAAGAAGTTCAACTTGATCATCCTGATGGGTCCCTTCCAACTCAGTGTATTCTGTGAAACGGCAAGCACAAAATGTTGTTAGATTATTCAGAGTTGATCCACTGAATATTACCATACTTTTGACTGTAACCATATGTCCACCTTTAAGACTGGGAACACTAGAACTTTTACAGAATTGGTTTTTTTGTTTGTTTGTTGTTGATCTCTCCTACTAGACATAGTAATTCTCACCTTTCTTTGGGAGTTTTTTTTTTATGGAACTTTTTTTTTTGCATTCTTTACCTGTTCTTAAACACACTCCCCCCATGTCTGTCTCCCTGAATTGACAAGCTAACTTTTTGTATATTAATTAAGACTATTGATTTCAGATGTGTCTGGGTATGCAATAGGTTTTGCAAGAATTTTCAAAAAATGTGTGCAATTGCATGCCTAATTTGAGTACACAGTGACAAAATTATTCAAAGCAGTAAGGCTGCAAAAATTGCCTACTGAGTGCATTTCAGATTATGCATAAAAATTCTGGGTTTTATACAGTTTCTAAGAAAATTTAGCTTTTTTGGGGTTTTGTTTTGGTTTTTTATAGCATTTCTATTACAGCATTTGAACATGCATTTGCATTGCTAACCCACAGAGACATTTTAACAGTTACAAGCATAAAATCTAAAAATATGCAAATTTTCGTATTCTGGTCCTTTAGCTGATGCAAGAAGAAACAGCTATAACTGAGATACATAACAATGAACTAAACACTCAAAAAGGAGCTTTAGTTATGGAAAAATAAAATACTTGTGAGCTATTTTTAAACCAAAGAATTTAAACCTTGGTTTTTTTAGCTTTATCACCTATTCCAGTTCTTAAAGTTTGTGTTCTTATTTTTTATAAAGGGAGATTTTACCACTGCTCAGCCTCCTGTTGAGGAACACAATACTTATCTAACTTAATAGTGTATATCTCAATCTAAGCAATCTAAGCATTTTTTCACCTAACTTCATAAATAACAAATATTAGCTGGGGCAGATATCTCTTAGTAAAAGATTACTTCTAAAATAATAGTTTTATGATAATTATTTCAAGCAATGCTATTTTAGTGATAAAGCAGAACCAAAGGGCATGAACTGTTTCTCATCCACATTGGTAAAAGCTCTATTTATGAAATAGCACAGTAGGGTAATTGAGAAAATGAATGAAAAGTAAATATTATGTTTAATCTTTACCCTCAAGCATAAAGTTGCAGACACGGCTGCTTGACTGCAATAATTTGCATAACATGTCAACAACTTGCATCTAGAATTATATGACAAAGAGAATTTTGAAACTTTAGGTATTGCCTTATAGATTATGAGAATCTTTAGTGGGGAAAGAAACGAACTAGTTTGCAGGGGGGATTTGCAGAGTTTTGTTTAGGGTAGCAAACAGAGAGGTGATGAAAATTATGTTTTATTGTTGATATTTTGTGGTAAATTTTTAGTTCAGTTAAATCATTATGTGCCATCAGCGTGAATATATTGTCTGACAGCCAGGACTGGGTGTTGGTTTTGGGGCTTTGGGTTTTTTGTAGGTATTAAGGAAAAGTGTTTCGTCTTCCATTGTACAAAAGTGACCCCACTACTTGAAATAGTCCCTCTCATAATTGCCATGACTAGCCAGAAGTTATTTCCAGCTTTATCTTTAAAAAAAAGTTAAACAAATGTTAACAAAAACCCACCACACACACAACCCCCCCCCCATCTGTAAGAGTATAATATTCTGTTTTACCTGTAAGAAGTCAAGGATATACGTTGGAAAGATGTGATGGGTCTAGTTCTGTGATTGCCCATTTTAAACCTGAAATACACTTGAGTCTGCAGAAAAGACTTGTTGTCACAATATGTATTGAGAAGGAGACTTCATTACTGCCCTGATCCTGTCTCTTAACATTTGAAACTTTGGGGTTTCTTTGTCCTCTCTGCAACAGTTACAACCAATAGGCCTTTGTAAAGTGGGGTTTCCTGCATGTGCCTTCTTGTAATATGCAGTAGTTTTTCTTAACCAGTGAGAGCTTTGGGATAATTTTGCTTAATGCTGGCTGTCAACGCCAGAAATAGAAAGCAAAAATCATTGCAAAATTCCATGCATTAGATAAATATTATTACAGGGAAAGAGAGTCTTCATATTTTTGCTTCAGGGTTCTCATCAAACATGTGTCTTGCATTACCTTTTACTAAATATCTCTTTCACTGTATTTGCTTGTGTTAAACAATTGGGAACAAATTTGGCATGTAGTTTGTTTACTGCTCAACAATGAGGACTACTAAACAATTAGAAAGTTTGTCCTAGACTTCAAGCTGCAGATAATATCTCTAGCTTCCTTCTAATTTATTTTTTTTTTTATTTGTTTAAAGCAGAGTTCCAGAATCCAGTCTAAAAGGGAGCTATGTATTGTGTCTGAGGCTTTAGATCTTGTAGAGATTGGATTTATCAAACTTTTGTTGTTCTGCCTTTAAATGGCGTCACTCGTCTGCAGCCTGCAGGCCCAGACTATGCAGCTGATTTATTTTGTTTTATTTTTAAATGTGGGAATTGCTTTAGGCATTTATGCTAATATTCATATTTTCTGAATTAGTGTTGTATTGTTACAGCCATTTTATTGGTGCAAACTACAGTATTCATGCAATTGCCTGAAATGGGAATGAACTGCATATTAGAGATTAGTATAAAAGTTGCAATAAACCCTAGATTTAAAAAAAAACCAGACAAAACTAGTAGCTGCTATGTAAAAACTCTATCTGTTGCTGTTCTTCTCCCATTCACCTGACAGTCATGCTCTTTGGAGCTCTTCTGAACCAATTGTTGTGGTTCAGAATTTTTGTAGCAAAGTAACCTATTCTTCAGGGGGACACTTCTTTTTTTTGGTTGGTTGGTTGTTGGGGTTTTTGCGGGTTTGTTTGGGGTTTGTTTGTTTGTTTTTGTTTTGTTTTCCTTCTGATCACTGGCAAAATGTGACACTCAGAAAATAATTTCTCCTGTCCATCAGCTCACTTTCAGAAAAAGCAGCTTATTTTTTCCTGCTAACTTTTAAGCCAGATTCCTTTTAGAGCAGAGGACTTGAATGGATTTACTAGATCACGAAATCTGGTCCAAGACCATGAACAGGAATCATGTTCTAGCCGGCATTATAACAGCATAGTCTAAGTATTTGATTCTTTTTTCTCTAGTTGCGGTCTCCTTGTTGCATTTGTATGATCTTGGTTACTGTCTGAGCTTTAGTTTGCTGATGGGGGATAGAAACTGTAATTTCACAATTTGAAGTGAACATAATAGTATGTGGGTGCTGACACTATGAGAAGTGGGAGATTCCCAAGAACAGGCTCTAGCTCATTCTTGCTCTTTGGGTTTCCAAGAGAGAACAGTGTAGTTCTGCTTCCTTTGGAAAGGAAGTTTGGTCCTGGGTAGGTTCATACCTGAATGCAGTTGCAACATTGTTTTGGGGAAGACCGCTTGATAAAGCTATTCTATTCCCAGTTTTCTTCTTCTGATTTGTTTTACTCCTAGACAACATCAGTTCCATTTCTACTTTGTTTTTGCAGAATATGAGTGACAAGAAATGTACACACTCCAGATGAGCTCTTGCTAGTTTGTGGGACTTTTGCAATGGATTTGTGTTTGATTTTTAATTCATTTTGTTTGTCAGCTTTGGGATAGTTTTCTTGTTCAAAATAAAGGCAACAAAGGACTCTCACTTTATGTTGGCACCATCAAGCTTAAGTTATGCTATTAATATGAGATGTTTCAGACGAGCAATAAGGATGAGAGCTAGTATCAACAGTTTCCCCAACACCTTCCATACTGACTTCATTTTTTTCGGTCTTGTTTGAGTACACAGCTTTAATGAGAAGTTTTTGAAATTTTGTTATGTAAAATACCTCATTGTTTCTTTGTGTTGCTCTGCCTTTTCTGCAGGTATGGTTTGGTAGCAGCATCAGTTAAAGAGATTCTGGTTTTTGTAAATTTTGTATGCACTTTTTTTTTCCTGCTAGAATACAAGATACTTGTTTCATTGTTAATAAAGACATACTTTGTAATGTAGTGGTTAGGAAGATTTGATCCCTACCTTGCTACCCAAGATCTACTTTATTTTGTAAACTTTTATAACTGCATAAAGTAAACCGATAGCACCTTCTTTTTACAACAAGAAAATCTCGTAATCTTTGACCCAGCTTTATCTGAGTTCCAGGCTTAAATGAAACTTATGTTCCATTTAAAAAACATTTAGAGGGATGATAGCCTATTAGAAGGCTAGTGCAGGATATCCTGATTATATTTTTCTGAATTACGTTAGTTTCCTCTTTGAATTCAGAAAAATATGACTATCCTATCCTATATCAGTCCATTCAACTTCAATTTTAAATTCCTAATAGCAAATTACATGGATTAGACAATTGCATAGGAATTTCTTGTTAATTTCTGACAGATGGTGTCAATAGCTATGACTTGAATTTAGGTCTTTAATCTTGTTAACATCAGTTATGACACACTTTTTTTCTAATGTTATAATTTTCAGTTAATGAGCAGTAGTTTTACTGTTGTGGCATTCCACCCCAAAAGGGAAGGGAACATGCAGGTGCACAGATGCTGGTGGTCAAAAAGGAATTACAAAAGTCAGTAGGTCTGCAAAAGTTGATGAAGTTTTATTAGTAAATTACACACTTGTCATTGAAATTGGTATGTTAGTCCCTTATTTTTAGTATAAGCACAGTGGTGGGTTTTGAATAAAGGGGTAGGGTGAAAGAGAAGAGACTGAGAGAGATTAAAGAGAGAGAAAGAGGAAGAAAGAAAGATCACCAGTCCTTGCTCCAGTGTCCACCCAGTTTTCCCTGCTCTAAAGATGTTTCTTGCTTTCTATGCAAATTAGTTATCATACACAGTGCATTCTTCTAGACCTTTCTGGAAATGGGTCAGAGGGCTTCGAGGGTCTTTGGTCATTTTGATCTCCCACTACTGGTTCGGCTTTTTGGTCCATGCCCTTTTCTTGACCTCATTCTTGTGTTTTCGCTGTATTATGTTGTGCTTATCTCCAGAAGCCAGAACAAGGACGTTTGTTCCAGAAAACTGGTGCCCTACCTCCGTATGGTTCCCTTCTCCAGCCACATCCTGTTACTTCTCACAGGGTGTTATTACCACACACAGCTATCCAGCTATTGGTGTTTGAGACATATACCCCTTATCTCCTGGGCTTCTACAGCTGTATTTTCACTTCACTGTAGCTAGTTTGGCATGTATGAGGAAAAGAGATGAAATATCTTCATAATCAATGGTTATGAAGGTTTAAGAGAGGAAAAACTAAAATAAAACAATTGGCCAGCTAAACCACATCCTCAGAAAACCTATACTGTAAGTACTGTGAGTTTCTCAAGTTTCCTTTCCTAAGCAACTCCAGGGGCATAGTTCTGGGTCAGGCTTTTTCTTCTCTTCTACTGCTCGAACATCAGTGTACAAACCTGTGTCTAAAAATTTAAGTGAATCAAAGCTGGCAATGAATCAGTGAATCACAGGGCAAATATCTTCTAGGCAGTCTTCTGTTTTTTTAAGACGTGAATTGGATCATGACAATTCTTTACTCTGGATAAATTAATTCTACTTTTCTTAATCTCTTTCTACTAATTATTTCTAAATAATTCTGTCAGTGGGGCTGTAGATAATGCAGCCTGTTAATGCTAAGATAGGAACTGTGTAACTTGAAAAAGTATGTGTATGCTTCCTGACTGCAATAAAAAAAGAACTTGAACTTACTTGTCTGGCTTTTCTTTTTCCTCCAAGTTACTCACAAAGGTTTTCTTCAGTGTATTTAGTATGGTGTTAAACTCAGCACCCAAGTAGATTAAATATTAACCTCTTCCTTCTACGTAATGGTTGTATCCATACATTGAAAAGTACTTCATCTTGAATCACGTCATTTTACAGATGAGAGCCCTTTTCTGGCATTACTTGCTTATCCTAACAATGATATAAAATTTACATCAAGTTTAATTCAAACAACTTAGAGCTGTGTGGAGGACAGTCTGTGAATTAATTGTTGCTTTTACGCTTGCGAAACCAACATGTACAAAAGTCTATTTTGATTGTTGATTTTAACTCCCTAGAGCAAGACCTTTTGATGGCTTGATTTTTTTGTATTTTTTTAATTTGGAAACAAATAAGCTTTATGACCTTTTATATTACTTTAAGTGATCAAAGAAAACCCCAATGTGTACGTGGTTATTTTGATTTTTAAATAAAATTCATATTGACGCCTACTACGTCAAACATTCAAATAAAATACAAATTCTCACAGTTTTAACTTACATCAAAGATGGAAATCATTGTGTGGTTTTGGAAACCAAAGCAATTCTAAGATAGACACAGTTGGAATTTGTTTTATTTGACAGTGTGTTTCATACACTTAGTAACATCAGTGTGAAGTTGAAAGTGTGTGTTCTAATGAAGGAGGAAGACTAAGGGAACCTTTATAGTGACACTTTAGGATTAAATTCAGCTAAGTGATACAGTTACTTACACCTTTAATGAGTTATTATACAGCAGAAGAAAACTTTAAAAACAATAAAATTCCTCATTTTTAGATTTGCATATTACAAAGTACTGTTTTTTGAATTTGTTGTTAGTAATGCAAAATATCTTGTACATTTTTCTGCAGATCGGTGATAATAGTTGGGTTTCTTTTGGCAGGTTGTCAAGTTGTTAAGTAACAAAAGATCTCAAGCTGTTGGAATATTAATGTCTAGCCTTCATTTAGACATGAGGGACATTCAGCATGGTAAGTGAAATAACTATTGCTAATTCTCAGATCACATAATTGATAATCTGGAAATGGTAATTATTTATATCTTTCGATATGTAAAATAAATTAATATGAGGCCTTTTATACACTCATTTTTTTTCTGAAAACAGTTTTCTCTGACATTTATTTTCTCCTTTCAGCATCAGTTATATAAGTGGTATATCACATAGACGCTTTGAATTTTGGTCTTTCTGAGGAAGAAAGAGTGATATGTTGCTTATTTTAATTCAGTTAGCCTTGGGACATATCCAGAAAACTGAATTATAATGTTTAATTTATTTGCTTTATAAAATAGTTTCTATATTTAGTCTAGCACAAACTGTGGAGTTCTTTCATCTTCAACAACATTTTTTATTAAGCAAGATCTTTTGGGGGAGTGTAATAGTTTTCACATTTATGCTAAGAGACAGTAGTGCAAAAAGGTGAAAAGTGGAATTGCATTTATATTCAGAGCATCCCTTATGTTTCCCATAGGCTTTGGATAGATTTGAAGCAGATTGAATTATCCTGTGAAGTGCCAGCCTATCTATTAAAGAAATGTGGTTTCAAGTATAACACAGACTTCATAAATCACAAAAACATCTTGTGAACTTTCTAGGCAACATATTTACAGCCATGCGTTCAGTTTACTGTGATTTGCTTATTTTGTGAAATTATTCATAAATAGAGTAAATTTGAGAGCACTCTGTCAGCTAGTGAGTAACTCTTAATCACAGTTTTAAGTTTTTATTAAGCTGTTTTGATGGTTACTAGACTTCCTCAAGCTGAAGCACTTAAGATGGTAGTCATAGAGCAAGGCGCCAGTACTGGCGCCAAGAAGTACTTGGTATTTCCAAAGCTGGCAGATGTAGTTCAGTTAAGTCATAGAGCAAAATCTGAAAACAATGATATGGTCCTTTCCTTCAGTCAAATATTCAGCTCGGTTTCAGTTAATAATGAAAACCTTATGAAAAAAAGGAGTCCGCCTAACATCTGTGTCTGTGGTAAAGCCAACACAAGTTCATTGAAAATTTGCTTGCTTAACATGCAACACTAACAATAACATGGCATGAATGTCTGTAGTTGAAGGGGTCAAACAATATTATGCTTAACCTTTATCCTATTACAGTATTAAGCACACATGATCATCTAAGAGCTGTGTGCAGATTTTGTATGTTCCTCTTTCAATAGCTGTTTTCTAAAACCAAAAGTCTTTGCAAAGGGGAATTTAATAATTCTCTTATTCCCTTGCTGTGCAGAAGTGATTGAACAAACATGAGAAAACTTTTGTCTGGTGGCAGAATTTGGGGAAATGATTGGAAGATCCTGGTGCTAAATTTTTTTTTAAAGAACATAAAATAGGCATGGAGGAAAAGTGATGAGGAGCAGGAAAGAAATTTGCGTAGTGGGGGCAAGGAAAATAGAGATCTCGCCAAGAAGTATTTCTGGCATCAGTCACTCCATGCAGAGCCCTCTGAGTGATCTAACTATAGAGCCCATGCAGAAATTATAGTATCACAATCCCAAGTGATTGAGCCTATACCTTTATGTGGGCGCTATTTTTACTTCCTTGTTAAAAAGGTTTTACATGTTTTTGAGTGTTACAGCGTATTGGTTTGTCTGCTGCAGTTCAAATCTACTAACAAGAAGGTGCTATCAAAAATTCATGATATCAAAATGATAAAGAGTGCCTCTGCTAGCAAAAAAAACCAGTTGATATACTTGTGTATTTATACATTAATATTTAAGTTATATGACAATGACTACAGAAAAAAAGGAATAAATGTTGTTTGTCCCATGACCCAGGGTTTTAGTAGTGGTCTTTAGTTTTTGCCATCCTTAATGTATATGGACATGTACATTTACACACATCTCACTCAGTACAGTACAAGCAATGGTTTTTCATAAATTTGAAATGCAGTCAAATGAAACTTCTCCCTGCCCCCCTCCAGACACCCCCAATTTGTGGCACTAAGCAACTTTCTTTATGGGCTGTCTTATAAATATTCTCTATATTAAACACAAAGCATATCTCTGGTCAGCACTGTTCATGCAAGTTGCAGAACTGAGTTTTGGTTTTGTTGGTTTTCTGTTGTTTGTTTGTTTGTTTGTTTGTTTTTACTGGCCATAGAAAAAAATTCAGAAGAGAGAGAAACTTTCAATGCAGTGTGATATTCCATTTCTTGGTTTGTATGTTATTGTGAGGATTTTTTCTAGTTCTTTAGAAATATTTTAAAATGGTACATGAACAGAAGGGAAACAAATTTTGCTGGGTACTAATTCACCTAATAAATTTAGGATTTCAAGTTTTAAATCATATTGTGTTTAGATGAAGATCTTAAAATTTTAAGTTGAGACCTGGTCAAATGTTGATTTAATGTCCTGTAAATTTTCTGTTGTTTGGTTGGTGGTTTTGGTGTATTTTTATTTGCTTTTTAAGATACAAAACAATGATGAACTATTGTCTGTAAGAAATAATCCTTGATGAAAGACTGTTTTGAAATCTTGAACATGTGCATCATTTAAGATATTTTCTTAACTAATCTTGAACACTTAGCTACTTTTTCATGCATGTGTGATCAGATGGCATTTCATGAAATATCTCATGATATTGAAATACATCCTAAATAGATTTCTTCAATGATATCCTTTTTAAGTGTCTGCTTGTAGAATTTCATTTGTCTGCTTCTTGCTTTGAAAATAGGTTTAGTAAGACAAACTCCCAGACCCTGTCTGCTCTTAAAATATTTTTAAAGTGTGAAAAAAGTAATAATCAGAGCACATTTTTTCTGAACTCTAGTATCTCTTCTAGTAGTGCTTTAAGGTAGGGTAGATTAATTTTTGTTGTTATGGTTGGTTTTTTTTAGTAGATTCTAATTGCTAACAGAACTCCCAGTTATTTTATGCAGTAAAGGCTAGAACTGTAAGAAATGTTGGTCTCTTTAGTCACAGTGCCATTTCTATGTTATTAGTACAAAAATGAGTCCTCGTGGTTTCTCTGATTTCACACAATGTTTTACTGATGCATGTTTTTTTGCAGTCATCTATCAACTGTGCAAAACACTTTATACAGGCGTTTTGCTTGCTTTTGTATTTTCACTATACCACAAATATCCTTTATCCAGTATTATATTCCCACTGGAGATATTGCTGTATTTGGCTGCATGATATGGCCAAAGTTTGAGAAATGCCAAACAAGCAGTTCTTTCATATTTTTCCTTTATAGTTCAGATTTTCTTCTTAGAGAAAAGACTTGAGTTTTAACATTAATCTTTTGGGTTTTTTCATAATATTTCAGAGATGCAATTATGCAGAAATTAGAGATCCAAAAAGATTCCAGTTAATTTCTTAGAGCAATCTCTGATGAACACCCTATATAGTAAAATATAAATACATGTTAAGCCTGTGTCTGTGTTTAGGGACCATGTCTTGTAAATAAGATATCTCTTTTTGTTCAAGTTATCTGTCAGCACTTGAAATGGAACAACTGTTTGAAATTGTAACTATTTTGCAGAAAATAGGACTGTCAGGAACTTTTCCAGTCCCCTTGCTTATACAGTTTATTCTCCTCTGTGTTTACAGCTCTCATTAAGTGCTGTAAGAATAGCAAAAACTTCTTCTCTGTGTGTGAAAAAATAGAAGGAAAAAATGAAACCGAAGATGTCGGCCAAGAAAAAAAAACAAATTTTGCATTTCAGGCAACTAGATATTACATTTATTACACTTTGAGATTTGTATCTAGGAGTTATTTCCTATATGGAAATTAAGCTCTGCTTCACCAAAATCATCATCTTAATTCTGAGCATGCCTTGCAATTGTTGAAAGTAAAAGTCTGTCAAAAATGACATATGCAGTTCTCTGTCTTTTGAAGTTGTCTGTAAACGTTTCCAATTCAGAAAGTTTCTTTTAACAGGGTTTGTCATTTCAGGCATTGTATTGCTGCAATACTCTAACTATATTTCTGTAGGGTTTTGCATACCACATTGTGATTGCCCTGGTTCTGTTGGAAATAGTTTGAAGATTTCTGCCTCTGAATTTTGGACCACCTTCTCATATCCTCATTTAATAAGTAATTTTTCCCCCCTCTCTGAGATACTGGTAATCTGCAGAATTTGATGGAGCTACCTGTCCCACCCTAATAACTGTGGTGGGGGGAGGGAGGAAAGGAAGGCTTTTTATTACAACCCTCAACTCGTTGGTCAGTGGTACTAGAAAAGGAGATTATATATAAGAATGTAATAGGGAACATAGTAGTAGGGAACAAAGTGTAGGCATATTGACCTAACAGCTGGTAAAGACTAACACTGTAATTGGGATTAGAGATTATTTTACTGGAAGTTGTATCTGTGGCAAAGTTTGTTCTGCATACAGCAGTACAACTTTGAACAGTAAAGATATCTTCTGCCCTGAATTCAAGACAGATGTGCAGGAAGTGAACATACTTTAAATGTTAGTAAGAAAAATAAATGTTTATTCTTTAGTATTTAGCTATTAGTGACAAAAGAACATGAGAAAGTCTGGGTTTTGTTTTCTTACTTAACAGCTCACACTGACACATAGAAATGATGAGCAAGAATAGACTTTGTCAAAGGTTTAACTAAATGATTTCACTTGAGAAAGATGATAAAATGTCTCTTACGCTGCACTATTTCAGTGTTTTGTGCAGGAATTATTCACGCATTGAATTGTCATGTAGTCTGGGTTCATGAGATGCTCTACATGGAAAGCAATCCAGAAAGAATGACTCAATATCTGGAAAATAATACTCAAGATTAGTTTATTTTATGGAAGATCCAGGGGTGATCTGAGCATTATTTATCCTAACAACAATATATGTGTGTAAGCACAATCATTTGAATCTCATTATACCCATTCTTGACAAATATTTCAGTATCTTCCCAAATGACATTTTACGGTTTAAACAAGTTATGGGAACAAAACAATAGAAGATTAGATCAAGTTTTTAGGCCACCGTTATACTAGAAAGGAATCCTAGTTTTAAGATTGCTTTAGAATTTCCCAAAATCATTATTTCTGTCCATTTAAGTTATGGAAAAAAATGTTGGGTGTAGGAAGATACACAGAAGGTTTTTTCTGTCACATGGCAAGTCTGTCGTTATTTATTAAATGAATAATGGATAGAGTGATTGCAGTCAGTACAGGTTCATTATAAAGTATGAAACTTTACCTGTTACTTCTGGTTTATTAGTAGAGAATTTAAATTCTCTAAACGTTTCTTTTTTTTTTCTTAATCAAATATTGTGCATGCAGACAAACAAAAATTTAAAAGAATATGGTTTAAGCTTCCCCCCAGTAACCTTTCCAACATCTATTTAGATTCTTCTGAGAC
Source organism: Pseudopipra pipra (assembly GCF_036250125.1). NCBI lineage: Eukaryota > Metazoa > Chordata > Aves > Passeriformes > Pipridae > Pseudopipra > Pseudopipra pipra. The sequence continues at coordinate 38,129,191 of NC_087551.1, read as the reverse complement.
TTCTCCAAGTAAAGATTGGTTTGGTTCTGCATTTTTCAGTCTTGTGAACTACCACTTCCTCAGAACTTCACACCATAATTCTCAGTCTTGTTCCTCTATTTCTTCTTGGCTTTATGCTCCCATATTCATTACATTATGCCTGCTGTTAGATTGTATGCTTATGAGTTTTATTTGCTTATAATTACTTTACAAGCTCCTATTGGGAAATTATTGGTAAGGAAAACAATGGAATACAGAAAATTACTTCTATAAAAGACAGACCAGAGTTAAATTAGAGTGCCACACATATGTATTGCTGCAGATGTTTTTGTTGCTCTGATGCTGTCAGTATGCCCACTATGTTCTGTATTGAGCAGTGAGTTTGAGGCCCTAGTTTGGCCACTCCTACCAGATGCAGTTAGGGGTGAAGGACAACAAAGGTTCTTGGAGTCAGGTGTGATTTCCAGTGAATGTGGCATAAACCGCTGAGCTGTGGGTAAAGGCCCTGAAAGCTTGCCCTTAGTATTTAAAGTCTTCTTTCTATATTCTGAGTTTTTCTGAAGTTTAGTTCACAGTGACCAGAGGCCAATAAAGCAATAGCAGCAGTTGTTAAGGGGAACATACAATCTTGGTTATAATTTTCTTTTAATATATGTGCAATGCATCAAGATAATGAAGGACAGGAATAATCTTATTGTCAAGAAAGAAACTGAATGCTTTATGTAATATATCTCTTTGGAATTTACACTTAAAAACAAATTTATAAAATTAAACCATTTTTCTGTAATGTAAAATGCTTTTTAAAGAAGTTAAGTTTTGGGTTTTAAATGAATAAAATTATATTGAGTTTTTTCACAATATTTGAATCAGCAGAAACTAATTACTGCCACATTGGATAGTTTGGATAATTAAAAATTTTGTTGTTGTTAGGAACATATGAATGTAATTTAATAGAGAAGTTTTGTAAGAAAATGTAACTGCATTGTTTGTCTGTTGTTTCAATTGAAACAGTTTAATTTTTTTCTTGGAAGTCAGACCTAACTTTGAAAATTTGAGAGGAAAGTTTCAGGAAAGTTCTGTTCTCCCAAAAGAAAAAAAAAAGCAGTACTGTTATTTCTCATTTATGTACTGTGTACTCACTCAGAAGAGGGATGATTACAGAATTCTAAGCATAAAAGCAACAAAATGTGTGCTATTAGTATTAGTACCATGTAAAAATCTGGTGCGGGGGAGGAGAAAAAGACCACCTTGTCTCTCTTCCATAGCAGAAGTATTTTCCGCTGGTCATACTCTTATATGCTGAACTACATGGAGGTTTTAGCATTATTAAAATTAAGAAACACTTATTAGTGGACTAAGACCTTCCAATAATGCAGTAACACCTTTTTTTTTTTTTTTTAAACTGAAAGGTTTAGAAGAAAAGTTTGCTTGCCACAACAATTCACTTGTGATTTGTTCATGTGTGTGTTAGGTTTGAATATGTTTGTAGACACAAAAAATTTGTACTTGAAAATTAATGCCACTTACATGTATATAGCTGGTAATCTAATTTAAACACAAGGTATTTGAAATGAGGATTTAAAAAAACTTGCAAGATGAATCCCTTTTTTCTTTTTCTTTTTTTTTTTATATTCACTGTACCTATATCTGTATTTTTCTTACCATTCCTTTTTTAAAAGAGCAATTAAAGCTATATGTTATCTTTGATCAAATGGAGATCTATCTAGCTTTGTACCTGACGTCCTTATGTAATTTTTATAGGTCTCTATTTAATGTTTTTGAAAGTAGCTCTTTCTCCAAGTTGAAAAGTTTATTTGGAACAACTTTCATACACATTGTATTTTCTTTTGATTTTTCCTTGTCACTAGTCTACAATCCAGGTACTTTCTTCTCTTTGCCAATGAGGTGACTGGCTCTGCACACTGCTTTCAAGATCTGTGTGCACCATAGGTCTATGCCAAGGTATCACATCATCATGTATGTGTTTGTAGTCAGCTTTAAAGTGGTGTTACTATCTGCAGACATTAACACCTCACATTCATTAAACAGCACAGTAACCTGCAGAGTTCGTAGTAAGACTTCTTTGCTACAGATTTGTACTTTGAAAACTAATAATTCATTTCTGTATTGATTTACTATTTTTTCGAGCAAGTTTGGTTTGTTTCTTTTTTGGTTGTTTGGTTTTGCTGTTGTTGTTGTTTTTTAACCAAAGCAGACCTTTCTTCTTATACCATCACAGCATAAATTTTTCTGAAGCCTTAGGTGTGTTTTTTACAAACCAGTACCAATCTGATCATTCTTACCTGGGCCTTCGCGGGCACTCCATTAAAGCAGCACTATTTATTTGTTGCTTGTGAGTGCTACAAAATTATGTGCTACCTTGCTTTTCCATTACATTGGTTTATCTGTTGATTGTTTAAGAAAAGCTGTTCTGGCTTGTAGTTTCCAGCATCCTCCTAAAGTTTTGGTTTGTGTGTTCTGAAACTTCTTCAGTTTGAGATAGTGTCCAAAACATATGAGTTGAGAAGTATAGAACTTGTCTGAGAACCATTTTGACCTTTCCTGTGGTTGTGAAACCTAACACAAATACTTTGTTTAACCTTTTCTGATTCTCTTTCTTTTGTGCTCTCTTTACAGGCAGATTATCTGCATGTTCAGCTGTTTCCTGTCAGGCTTCATACATCTGATGTCTTTCAAAGTAGTTTCATTACTAGCTTTATGCATTTGGCAAGTAGGGTTTAGACCTTTTTGTTCTTGCCCAATTTACATTGAACTTACAAGACTTTGCTTTTTTATTTTCTTTGGCTGATTTCCAATTTTAAATAATATCTTTTATTTACAGGTGTCCTCTATGCTCTTTTACCTAACCATATATGGGGTTTTGAGGAGTAGGAATACTGGGGATGTGAAAAAACAAGGGGAGAAAAAGTGGTGCTTTTGAATTTTATCAGTTGACTTTTTTTTTCTCTGTGCCTCTAACGAAGAGTCTGTAAGCTTCCTTCTGACCTACAATCTTTTTTTTAGCCTTGAAACAATCTTCTCATTTTAAGGTAATTCCTGCTTATAAAATCTAATTTTACAGTATTACTTCTAAAAATTTTTTTCCCTTGTCCTATAAAGAAATTTCGTTAAAGTCTGGTTTGGTGTCACCAACTCTTTTCTACATTATTCAGAAGCAGATCAAGAGTAACTTTGCCTCTTTTGGTGAATCTGCCTAGTTACTTTGAGTTGCTTTTTGACTGTAGTACCCTAAAATTTAGACTGCATGATGGCTCAAAAAAATACACTTAATATATTAAACCTTCTGCTATTACGTTTTCTACATTGCATATTGCCTTACAGCCTTTACTGTTTAGAAGTCATCACAAAGATGCTTCTTGAGTGATCTGTAATAGGGCACTAACAGTGTTTTTTCTATTTAGACATGAACTCCCTCCGTAGGGAATGCTGTAGATCTTTTACAGCCGATTGCTTTATCTTGACCGGCTAGTGCTACCTTCAGTATTCTTCTGCTGTAACCCATTAAGGCACCACATACAACCTTGCATTATTAGTTGTCACACCGACTATCGTCCTTCTGTTCCATTTGGAATCCACCAGGAAATACAAATCTGCCCTTTGAGGATGTTAGATGCTTGGAAACTACACGGGAACACACCGTACGCACAGGCTGACTTTTATCCGCCGAGCTCTGCTTACCTGGGCCGCCGTGCGGGCTCTCCCCCAGCGGTCCATTCCCGCACGGCTCCCCCTCCACCCCGCGGCGACCGCCGCCTCCCCGGCCGAGCCCCCGCGGCCACGGCCGGCTCCGGGTCCCCGCTCCCGGCAGCAGGTGGCAACAGCGGCCCGCGCTGCCGGGAGCTCCGTGCGCCCTTCCCGGGACACCCCGTCCCGGCTCTCGGCAGAGCGGAGCCGCTGCCCCGCCGCCCGCGCTGCGCCTTCGCCCCGGTGTCCCGCCGTGCCTCCCGGTGTGCTCCTCACCCAGTGAATAGCCTCCTTTACAGAATAGCTCCGCGTGTAAGGAAGAGAAAGCATGATGAGAAGATTAGGTACAGTGACTTGCTTGCTGTATCCCTTCATCATCCATGATAGGGGAGGGTAAGAAAGAGTGCCGGGGAAATTACGGTTTTCTACTGCAAAAATGGCACAACCTTTAGTCTGAGAGGCCACTGTTTCCCATGCTGGAGCCAGTGTATTGGTGTTTCTGTACCTGTCACTTTAAGAGGTACCTGGATTTCTCCTACTTATTGCTCTTCTTTTTGTTCTGTTATCCGTAGGCAATGAAAGATCAGGGTTATTTCTGTTCTGCTGTTTCACAAGAAACCTCCCCAAGCAATGGGTGTTAGGATCTGTTTCATTGTAATGCGTTTTCTGATTTTAGTGAAGTTGTGATTGCTTTAGCCACCTAGAGACAAAATATAGCCTGATGTCATTGAACTGAAGTAATACAAAGTGCCTCTGGTAATCTCAAAGTACTCAGTAGGCCAAATCTAGTCATGATTCTGAAATAAATACACATATGTGGTTCCAAATAACATTTGATTTTTTTTTTCTTAGACTTGTATCTATTTTGGTTTTCTGCATACGTGGGCATTTGGTTTTGTTGCTATCCCAGCCTTTGTTCCTGGAATTAATACCGGCTTTTGAGAAACACTTTGGAGTGTAAAAAAAAGATGGAACTTAAACCATAAACATGCATCCTTCTGCAATCCGCTATCACAGTATTGTGATTTGAATGAGTAAAGCTGTGTAATTTGTCATCTACCTAGCCAAAAATATTTTTGCATTATTTTCATAATACCACCACACATAAAACATGGACTAAATATCACAAGATCATTACATCACTTTCTTAGCATCTGTAGCTCCTTAGTACTGTAACTTCAGAATATTTGGTGAAAGGCTTAACGTGCCTTAGTACGATGAAATCCCTGGTGTCTATCCAGACATCCGACAGGGCAGACATGTAGAATACCAGGCTACATCTAAACTGTTCTCTGCTGTGCCAAAAATAAAATTTTAATTTGATTTGGAGACAAAAATTGAGAGTATGTAATTTTATTTCAGTGAGATACTACCATCTGACAGAAGGAAAGAGAAATTTGCTTTTGAAAGGAAACCTCTCAAATGTTTTGTGTTTGTAATTCTTGACCAAGAAAATTTGTATTTTGAGTTGTGACTGCAACAGTTGCTTTTACAGCAATTACAGGGAAATGGGACTTGCTTTGCCTGATTTTTGAATCCCTGTAAGTTTCCATGTAGTATTTCCTAACTATTTCTACTACTACGGATACCAATATCACACACAACTGGCTAGCTTGAATCATAAGCAGGGAAAGCTTGTTTCTGAATAATTATATGTCTTCATGGCTAAAAGAACTTGCAGTACTTTCTGTTGTAAATCATCAAAGGGTAGCAACATTCCATGTAGAATGATTTAGGCTTGGTGATGTTACAGAAGACTAGTAGAGTATTTCAGAGAGACCTAGCGAAGGGCAAACAAGCCGCTCAACTCCAGATTTTTAGAAACAACATTCTAAGCATTGTCTGGCTGCTAAATAAGGCAAGTCATGTAATACTGCCTGCTAATTTCTGCCGCAAGCTATTAGTCTGTATAAATATGAACATTTTAGCAGTATAAATGATCTTGAATTCCAGCTGAAATTCTGACCCTTCAACCTTTTGCTTTATTTGAAGTTGCCGATAGTTTTGCCACTGACTTTGGTGAGTCTAGAATTTCATAGAAATACTTTAAATGATGGAGAAGCCAATGTATCCCATGAAACATTGTTCAGAAGGTAAATTTCCCTCACTTTCAGCACTTAAAATGCTGTTTCCATAGTCAGTTTGTCAGATTAATTTACAAGTACCCCTCATTCTTCCCTGCTTTTTGTCTGTGAAATTACAAAACCATCTACTTTCAGATATCTTCTCATGCAGATGTGTAATCAGGTTGCTTCTTAACTTTCTTCTGTAAAAGTTAAATAGATCAAGCAATTCAACAGAAAAACAAGTTCTTGAGGTTATTCTGCTGCCTCCTTTGTTGGTCTTTTTGATATTACACCAATTGTAGCTCTAGTCCAAAGATTGTTTTAACTTCTAGTCACTCTTTGAGAGACAAGGAGTGTTACATTAACCGTTGATCATAATTGCAACAAGTACAATCAAAACAGGCCTTAGGACAAGCTTGAGTCTGCTCAGGAAAGGGCAGCTCTCCCATTTGCATTGCCACATGGGTTTCCCTGAGGATTAATCACTATTTTTAGTATCTTTCTTTTCAGTGTTGATAAAGATACAGTTATTTTGCAGTAAGCTGACAGCAGATTGCTATGAAAGTCTAAGATATTCTCCTTTCTGGTATTGTTTCAAGACCAATTAAATTTTCAGATCTATGAGCTAGGCATTTATCAGCTTATTTAGTGCTGACAAGTACTTTAATGTAAGTGTTCTAAATTGCCAACTGGGCACACCTGGAACTCCATTACTATGTACTAACTGTGGGTAAATTGAGAGCAAAAAAAAAAAACTATGATCGCAAGTTATCTGTTTAATGTAGAGAATCTGTGTTTTGGAAAAAAAAAATGTGTGTTAGCTATCTGCCCTGATAACTTTATCAAATTCACTACCAGATGATTCCAAATAAATCTCTTCCTCCTCCTCCTCCTGCTCTTTGTTTATACTTATAATTTAGAATGTGATCCATAAAGCATGAAAGAAAAATCTTCTCTTTGTTTATGGACTGGACTACTCAGAGTTAGCCATGGCTTTGTTGACTGTGAGCTACTCTAATAAAAATAGATAAGATGGAATTAAATCAAAAGTCAGCAAATTTGAATTCTGAAAAAATCCATGCATAATTTAAAGTCTCAATTCATTCAAACCCTGAAGGCTTTTTTGTATTCCAAACAAGCCTTGCTAACACCTTGCAGTTACACTATCACTGGTACAATAATTAGCCTGTGGAATTCCTGGTCTTAATATAATTCAAACAGAGATTGAAAAATGTTTGAGCCTTTGTGAATCTAAAAGAAAAGTCAAACACTAACATGCAGGAAACCCAAATTTTATGTCACTTGAATCGTGAATTTAAAGCTATAAATCATATCTCTCTGCAGGCAGATTGATACACAATGTCAGATCTACTGCATATGTGCCTGTGCAGCTGATGTTTGTACAGTTTGTTTTTATAATGTGCACTGTAAATATATACTGTTACATAAACATCCCCAAAATATATTCCTCCGATTTTATGTTCTAGTAGTCTTCTCACAAAAAAGTTACATACTTGACAGGTATAACAAGTTTATTTGAGAACCTCTAAATGAAATGCCTATGCCATGCTGGACTATCTTAACCAGAAAGTGAGAAAACTTAGTAGAAGCTACTGTTGAAATAAAAGTGAACAGCATTGGGTTTTTTATAGCAGTAATTTAGTTTTCTGCAACAGAATTTCTTACATGTAAAATATATCCATATGTTAATACTAATTTTATATTAAAATCTTGTTCTTGAAACACTTTAAAAATACATGTGAGGGTCAGGAAGTTTGCCTAGTGAACAAAACCCCCTAGTATAGGCATAAAGCACAATTATATTTTTTAACTTATTTAAATGTGCCCTATATAATTTGCATTTTTGTACTATGCTAAGCCTTAATTAGTGTTTTGGGCATTCTCATAGTAATCCTTTTCAGTTTGTTGAAGATCTTGAATCCTGCCGGTCAGTCTTGCACTTCAAATTCACTTCCCAATGACCAGCCCCTGGCAGGTTCATTGAGACTGTTTGCTCCTCTATGCACTATAGTTTAAAATAAGCATAATCTGGTAAAATGCCAATCTTTTCTCAATCTCCCTATATCCCACACCCATGTTTTTTTCACCTGCCAAATTCAAACAAATCTTATCTAAACAATTAAGATAAGCATTGAAGTACTCTCTATAGTCAAATCAGCAAACCTCTCAAAACCAGAACTGAAATACAATCTCTCTAAATTAAACAGTCTACAATGGCAATCATGTTTGTATTTAAACATTTTATTCTGAAAGGATTACAGCATTGCTCTCCACGTTTTTTTTCCTGCCTAGACAAGAAGGCGACATACTGAGTCAAACAATATATATGTGTTCTCTATGAACTGAACTTGCACACTCTTTATAAACAAACTGTATAGGTGTATGAAGTTAGACTTCACTTAATCAGTAACTGCTGTCCTTAACATAGTAGGCAATTGTTTGAAATGTTTGTAATGTAACTGTTTATATCAACTATGTTCAGCTATATATAAAATCTAGTGATATATTTTATTGTATATATGAATATATATTTACATGTATGTAAAAAAGCACTTGATACAATTTGTTTATCAGGTATACAAATTAGAGAACAGGAATGTTAAGGACAAGTGTCTAAAAATTGAATTGTGTTTATGAGAGATAATCGTACTAAAGATTCACTCCTTTCAAGGAAGTTTCCTACCTCTGTTACTTCACATTGTGGAAACACATATTCTTGCTTAATTGATTCTTATTTTATTGCTTCCTAGAAATATGAGTGCATATTCTTGAAAGTATTTAAAATTTTTAGGTCCTTTAAAAAGGCGCAACAGGTCATCTTAATGTATGGCTTCTGCTTGGAAATGTTGTTTAGTGTTCTGGTTTCTTACACAAGCTTTAGATCAAGGTGAATTACTGCCACAGTAAAACTGTGTGCAAGCATTCTAAGTGCTGTTTCTTGCCTCTGATCCATGCTGTATGTACTTGTGTTGAAGATCCAATCTCCATTGTGCTTTGTGCACTCAGAGCTTTCATCCTGAGAATGTTAGAGTATTTGCTAATAGATAAATATATCACAAAAGTACTGAGGGCAAGAAGGTAGATAATAATGTGAAATTTTTCATTTATGCTAACTCTACCCAGTGTAGTCATACCCTACCTACCCATTATCAGTGGGGTTTTTGGTTTGCTTGTTTGTTTTTTTTCCCTGCAAGTTGTGCAAGTCCAGATACTCCTGTTTAAAAATTCTTTTATTTCACTTATTTTCTGAGAAAAATTACACAGTCATGACCCTTGTGTGTTTGCTGCAGCTTCCATTAACACAGGGACATTTGGTTTTAGCATTATTAGGTAAGCACAACATTTATTTCGAAGAGGTCCATTTGGGATTTAGCTTTCTGCATTGGAGATCCACATTACTGTTATGTAAGATAAAGAATAATCCCGAGCGGATAGCAGTACTTGTCAAATTGTTGGAAGTACCACCAATAAAAACATGACCTTGTGAATGTTAGAAGAAAGATGCCAATAAATTCACATGGGGGAGGGGGGGGTGAAAAAACAAAAGAAAAAAATCCCCTAACAACAAAAATAGCAAAGGATATGAATTTTTGAAGTTGTGGGTTTACTATGTAACCAGTAAAAGACTGCGAGTTTTGCAGCTTAGTTTATTTTTAAATATAAATAGTAAGTTGGATGTAAATCTGGGTTTACTTCTCAAGAACCTTGACATTACATCATAATATAATCTTTATAGCAGCAAAGGAAGCCATCGCATTTTAGTCATCTTCTGAGGCTCTCTGTGCTCTTTTGTTGATGAGAACATTGAGGCAGATGTTTTTTTCTTTACATCTGAATTGAGCGGTTTGTCTCTCAGTCATTCCAAGGAACCTAGTGAAATTGTCTACATTGAGACCTGTTTTCTGTTTGAATGTGTGGTGTTCTTGGATTTTCCTCTAATGAAGGCTTCCATTTTGTAGTCAGTGAACAAAAAAAAAATTATCTATTATTTTTCTGTAATTTGTTATCAGAAACATGAGTTGATCAGCCTATATACTATCTGACTTATTTTTCTTGCATCAGAATTTCCCATTGTTTAAGGTTTTACCAGTATGTTAGTTCTTGAATGTTGTTGGATTTGGACCACCTGCACTTTACTGCCTGTACATTATTCTTAGAGAAGCTCTTGTTTTTAATTACCTCAGAAATACTACTTCAAGGAAGATCATACAGTGTGACACATTGGACCTACTCATCTATTTATGTTCCTCTTTTTCCTTCCAAATATCTTTTTTAGATAATTGAAAATTAATATATATCATAAAATTTGGTTGAATGAATTTTAATGCTACAGGTATGCCCAAAATTATGTAGTAATTTTAAGACTCTGTTTATGTACAGAGTCTTAATATATATATATATATATGTTTATATATATTGATATAGGTTCTCAATAACAACAAAGTCCTTTTTTGTTGTAAGACTGGTTGATGCCTTTTCTGTTTCTTTCACTCTTCAGCTTGGGGTAATATTCCTGGGATATAGATGGTCTAAGTGTTAACATGGAACAGAATTATTCGGGGATGAAAGTCTGGAAAAAGTACCATGGAAGTTGTAACCTCTCAATATCCTTTAAGCTTGCTTGTTAGAGTCACGTGATGGGCAAAACAGCTGTGAAAATCCCCAAATCTGTGCCACACGCAGAACTGTGTGACCAGAGTACTGTGATTAGTTGCTGTAGAAGTAGGAGGTCTTTTACTCAGTGAAGAAGAATCAGTCTGCCTTTGTATTTTGCTGTACTGACCACCTGTATGCTGCCATTTGATAGAGAAGATGTGAAGTCTTGTGGAAGTTCTTTATGCACTTCTGGAGAAAGAGGGCACATGTAAAAGTGAAGAGGGAAAGATGTGCAGGAGGAAAAAGGAATGGCCTCTTAGGGCGATACTACTTGGTTTTTGGAGAAGTCCACTGAAGTGGAAATAAGCATGAAGAACTTGGGTGGGTGATTTGCTTGTTTGTCTCCCTGAAAGATGGATCTGAGTACAGCAGGACAGGTTTGGAGGTGGTTTTACTTCAGCTACTGCTTCTTTCTGAGGAGTTAAACTGTAATCTTTTATCAGTCAAGTAGGATTTGGAAAATGCTTAGTCAGTCTTTTGGTAGACAGCAGTGCTTCCAGGAGATTTCAAGAAGGAGTCACTTAAGTTTAGAGTCCAGAGACAGAAAATCTTGGGAGGCATACTTGGAAAAGCCAGAGATATGAAGTGTGATTTGAAACTGCTCTGAGAAAAGGGAAGGCATAAGACTAAGCATCTGACTGAATATAAGTTTCATGAAAATATATAACATTGCACTGATGAGAGTTCTATGGCATAAAAATTGGATCTAAAAGGTTGATAATTCTTTTTTCTTCTTCCTGGAGTTCTTCTCAGTGGGAAACTTTGAATTTTGACCTTTTCATTTTAAAAAGAAATTCCAAAGTTTTGGACTTTGAAATGAAATAGTTTCCAAGGACTGGCTAGCTGTAGGAAGTTGTCTTTTTTCTTACAGTTTATGTATGTGGTACTATTGGTAGATAGAGATTCATAGCCACAGGCAAGTGTAGGTTTGCTGTGTCTATATTGCCTATCAATTTTGCTTTAGTGGTAGCTGGTATTTCACATGACCCTAGATACAGGAATAATCAAAAGCAATGATTTGTCTTACAAAGAAAAAATACAGCTACTTCCTTTGACAGTCTTCCTGAAAATCCACTGTGCATCCTTTACCTTCCTGCTGCTGGTGTTTTCTCATACATTTCCTCTTCAGGATTATATTTGTTGGCAAAATTTTGATCTTTTTGATGGCTTGGTTACTGTGTTCCTCTGAAGACTTGTGGGCGGTGATTATTCATTGTGTTTGGTTTATTTTTTTGTGGTTTGGGTTGCGCTTTTTATTATTTTTGTTATTTGGGTTTTTTTTTTTAATTTGTCTCTATTCTAAATTGTCTTCTATGTATATGGGAGAAGATCTATCTGTTCTTGTAGTTCCGATATTCCTCTGAATATGATTGTGTGCTTTACACTAATCTCACTTTTTTAGCAGCAACATTATACTCCTGTCAGGGGATGTATCTTCTATACTTTTAAATTAGTTGATATTATTAAAAATCATCTTTATCCTCTGCATGTGCTTTTTGTCCTTCTAGTTTCAAACTAGTATCTAAGTTGACTTTGTTATTGTGAGTTTGCATATATATTTTTTAATTCCATTTATATTGTAGAAATACAGAATCAAAAGGAAACTGCCATTTTGCTAAACCTTCCATATTCTGCAGTCAGATAATAAGATATAATTTCTGTCCCAAAAGTACCAATTTAGATTTCCATGTAGATTGTGCCCAAAACAGTGACAGGGTCAGGAAAGTTTAAGACCAGCAAGAGTTTCCCAAATCCTTTAATTTGGCTACACATCCTCTGAAACCTCTTCTTCTCCTCTGTCCTTTACAGTATCAAGCAATCATTTGTGATTGATCCTCCACCCCTCATTTTACTGGGTGGATTTTCTATAATCATCCATCTATTGACCATGGCTAGCTTAAAAAGAAAAAAAATATTATTTTGTAATTATTTTAATTTTTTTCTCTGCATGTTTCTGTGTGTATCTGGACATACTTGGTTAGAATCTGATTTAATCATATGTATATATTTGTATATATAGAGAAAATTATATATATGGACTTCTAATACCGTAAAGTTATTTAGGCTTGAAACTGGTGCTGGCTTGGTGGTTTTATTGGCAGCAGTGGCAATAGGAATGCAAGAAAATAGCAGAACTGTGAAATATGACAGTAAGAACAAATGAGTTCTTACTACCTGTGTCTTATGTGATTAAAAGAAAGTAGTTTCTATTAGAGCAAAAACCAACAGATATTCTTCACTTTCATAGCAGTCAAGACCAAGAAATGTCAATGTCAATTTTGGAAAAAAAAATTAAAAAATCACTTTCTAAAATAGTGACTTGGGTGAAAATATCCAGCGACTACAAGACTAATATAACCCCTTCTCCAGCTGTTTGCATTAAAGTATACTGGAATTGTAGCATAGCTAAGAATATTTTCATACGAGGAAATTAATATTTATCTATGTTTTGCCATTATTTTGCCACCACATATGGAATCCTTTGGTTAGATATTTTTATAGTCACACTGATTGTAGGGAGGGGGCATGTTTAGCCTGGCTACATAAGGAAAGTGCTGCAGTATTGCCGAGGAACAGAAGCTCCTCTCCTGATTCCCCCCTAAGTGGGAAGACCAAACCTATGGTGAACATTGAAAAATCCTAGTGAGATATTGGAGTGCTATCTATGAATGTTTAGATTAAACATATAGAAATGTATTTGTCCTGAGAGGAGAGGACTTGACGGATATGTACTAGAAGCTAACTTCTCCATGTCCTTGTCCCAGACTGATTTGTTTTAAGCAGCTCCCTGAAGTATGTACACTCTTCTACATACCTGTTTTGTTGAAAGTACACAGACCTGGCACCATTGTGCTTGCCAGGCATTCTCTTATCTCCTGCAAGCATTCAAACAAAAGTGTTCTATTGCTCCCTGAGTAATCCGTGGGTGATCTTAACATTGAGCAAAAGTCAGGACTGGAACTTATGTCTTATTTCTTAGAGCAGTAGTAGGCAGTCTCTGGAAGAAAGGGGAGGGGGTGGAGCAGGGAGAAGACAGCCACAACTCAAAATAAATAACTGAAGGGTTGTGAGTGTGTCCGCGTATGAAAACATTGCATAAGCATAAAAGTGCTGAAATGTTAGGCTAATACAAACTGAGTTTCATAATATACTCTGGGTTTAATAAAGCTGGTTTTACATGTGTGTTTTCTTAAAGTAGAGCTCTCAAACCAATCTACACCCAGTTTCTGTTTGAGTGCTAATTTTAGTCTCCAGTTCTACAAGGCAAATTTGGCATGTTTTTAAACATACAGTCTTATTGAGCAACAGGATTTGTTAAATACAATGTATAATACAGTGCCTTGTATACAGAGCATCTTTAAGTCTCTTTTGCAATAATTATTACACTCTGATGGGGGAGAGAAGTTTAAAAATATCTTAAATAATTAATAGCAGCTTTTTCATGTGCCCCCTCCCCCAAAAGAAAATGAAAAAAGTGGTAACTGTTACATTGACATTATCTGATACATTGCTTTCTGGTAAGGGAAAAATAGAAAAGAAACAATTTAAATATTTGTTCTGAAAAATTTAAAAATTTCCTGATTATTTTGTGGTTTAGTCCTGAAAGTTAACTTCATGCTCTGCTTAGAGATACAGTGTGGCCTGCTTAGTTTAATCAAGAGCAACACTTCTTTGTTTATAATTTTCTTATACTGCAACTAAAACTATGTCTCAGCTCTGGAAAGGGGAAACATGATGAGTCCCAGACTCAGAGTGGTATCTCTAAATGCTTTAGAGCAATCGGAAACACATGAGCTTGTATTATATTGTCTGTAGTCTTTAGGTGTATATACAGAATTTCTTTGTGACAGTTTAGGACACAGATTTACAGGCAAAAAGTAACGTAGTTCTGGTTTTCTATCTGTTGCAATCTGTAGATTTATCTTGCCTAGGGAATTATTCAGTTTATCATACAAGTGCACACACACGTGCAAAGCCCATTACAAAAAAGGGTACAAATTAATGAAGTACAAAACTGGAAAAAGACTGGTACAGTATGCTAAAAATTATTCGCTGCCATCACATATATTTTGATGCAACCTTCTAAATTTCTTCAAGATTTAAAATCTAGATGAGGAAAGTTGGATTTATCTGGCTTTTAAATGAATGGTCACTGTGCTTGCAAAAAAATGAGTAAGAGAAGCACTATTTGAAAAATAATTATTTGTATTAACTGAGAACAATTCTTCAATATTTGCACAAATATTTCCTGTGCCTTGTGAAATGTTCCTAATACAAGTGGGGAATCAGGGTTCTATTCCTAAAAGTATGTCCCTCTTAAAGATTTTTAGGTTTGTCTTTTTGTCCAGGTTAGGTAGATAGAAATCACTCTCTGAGCTCTTCTGCTGGGGTTTTTGATGCTGAAAAAAATACAGTATGTGTGTGGCACCAGAATTGGTTGGGAACAGGAAAGGCATATTTTGTATCCATACTAAACGTGTCAGCTTAGTGCATAGAAGACTTGACCCTTGTCAGGTGTTTTGAAGTTAACTGGCTGACTTATGGATTAATGAGTTTAAGACTGAAGTCAACCAGTGACAGGAATGAGCTTTGTTGTGTGAGTGTGTGTGTGTGGCTGTGGTGCAGATTTACAAATTTTTATAATGCTTTCAGTTGGACCATGAAAGTCTGATGTAAAGCTTATCTCTGATCTCTGACTATGGCCATACTTGTGGGATCGTGTTTGTGTGTTTGGGGGGAGAGAGATGAATTCTTTAACACTTGACACCTGGCTCTACCAGGTTTCTAGTCATAGTCCTAGGAATAGCACTATTCAAGGCGTTAATAAAGTTAAAACCCTTAAGCTGTATGACCAGTAGGTCATAAAAACTATTGCTGGGTATTGTGATCAGTCTTTCTTTTACAGCTGGATTATCATCCTGACAACTAATTCTTTTTTCTTTTGTCTTTTTATAGCTGTTGTGAACTTGGACAACTCTGTGGTTGACCTAGAGACCCTTCAAGCCCTGTATGAGAATGTGAGTAATCAGAGGAAGTCCATATAATGTAGGAATACTGTGCGTCCATGTGCAAGTATTTTTAATTTGCATCAGTAGTATTCAGAACACGTCCTATCTTGGAGTGACTTTATTTTCCCTAAAGCAATGAAAATACTAAGCATTTAAATTTCATTAATTGCCATTGTGTGTTTTATATAGTGCATACATTTTTATGTAAGTAACATAATCAACATCTAAATGACTAAACAGAAATTAGTTTTGTTCCTTTTTTTTCTTCTTGGGTGGAGTAGTCCTTGAAGAATAGTATGAATAGACCTTGCAGTCCATGTCTTTGACTTCACTTTGTAACTTCACTAATATTGACAATGCTGTTCAATTAAAAAAAAAAAGTTTTGATGACAGAAATCAATATATTTGTGAAACTATAGCTTTTAATTATTGTTACTTCAGGAATTCCCTCAAAATAATTTTAGGTCTTTGAAAGGAAAAGAATTTCTCTAAGGCAATGTAATAAAAAGTAGTATAAACTTCCAGGGGCTTCCTAAATGTCTGGTAGTAATAATAAGACCCCATTTGAGCCCTAGGTATGTAATATCAGGGATTCAGAATATGCTCAGGCATGTTCTAAAACTTCACAAAGCCAGTCACGTACCAAATTCAAAAAAGTGGATCTTGGAAGCATGTTTCTGCCTCCAGATGAGGCCACTGAACATGCCCCCATTCTTTGAGTGTATTACCCCTGATGTGGAGGTCTGGCTAAATTGCTATGGAAAGAGTGAAGAGGCTTTCTATATACCCTCCAAAGAACCTGAAAATATGAAGAGTAAAGCTGTGAGACACAGAATTGCATTGAAGGCCAATGTGTGCTGTTGTATTGGATCCTTTATTTCCCTCATGTTGTAGTTTTGATAATGTTAACTAATTTTACACCTTTCAGATGTTTGGTTTTTAGAATTTAGTTTTTAGTGATCTCCTTTGGAATGATTTGTTGATTTATGAAATGTCTCATATATAATCCATGTTGAGACCCAAAGAGAGAGTAAGCTCTAGTCCACTTTACAAAAAACCAAGAAACTAGATGAAACAAAAGAAGCTCAAAAATCTGACAAGAACTAGGAAGGATTTTTATTTCATCCCTGAAGAACCAACTCACTCAACGCTGCTTAGAAAGATAATGTTCAAATAGGAAACCTATTCTAACTACCTCCAAATCTCTATAAACACTTCTCATCCTTGTGCTGCAGCATTTCTGTTTTAGCCTGTGCTATTTTATTTGACATTATTTTTAATCTGCTCTCCTTCAAAGCATAACTATATCCCATTGCATACATTCTTTAGCATGCAAAAAATTGAAGTAATTTTATATATTGCACATGTATCATTACAATAGACTGTGTTGTGGGAAATATGGAATAGATACTGCAGTCATGATCTGGTTTTGCATCCATTCCTCTTTTATAGTGAATAAGAATTTTTTTTATTTTGGTTTAAAAAAATATAACTCTTATGTGGCTTATGTACTAATAGGGTACTTTTCAAATGTTTCCTTAATTTCATCTCTAATATACTTCATAATTCTAGTATAATGGAGAATTTGCAAATTTGCAGTTCATTGAAATAACCAAATGTCATTATATTAATTTTGTTTGTTACCCTCACTAAATACAGAAAATGTCTAGGAAATATTACTCTGATTGAGGAAATTATATGTTAACCTCAGGCAAGACTCAAAAAGTTAGAATGCCTAATATATTTCTTTGCTTTGAATAGAAAACAGATCAGTCCAATTTTATTATATTTGCTTGAGTACAAGACAGAAAAAAAACCCACAACCAAAAAACCCAACCAAAAACCAACCAAAGAACTAAAAAACACCTCAGTTTACTTGGAGATAGTTTTGTACGGGAACATGATTTTTAATCCTGGATCTTCTGTTTGATAAAAGCGTGTCTTGAAAGAAGTATTTTTTTAGTTGACTTTTATTTTCTGTTTTTACTTTCAGCCTTTTGTCAAAACACATCACATCATTTTTGTCCCTTGTTAGCTTCACTAATGGTAAAAATATTGTTCAATAACAGTTGTAAGCAATGGTTATACCAGAAAGCCTGGCATGTTTGACTCCTCCCTTATTTCTCAACCTCATCCTGAGTTGTAAGTGGGGTTACCTTTGCCTCATTCTTGTACTTTGTAGCCATTAACTTAAATTTTAGTTCTTAGGGTCTATTTATTGGATTGGGATTTTTTTGGATTGGGATTTTTTGCTGGGATATTTAAATATCACCATCCTAATTCTCAGCCTTGCTCTTTGATCTTTATGGAACATATGGGAGCATTTGTTTTACAGTCTTTCTTCAGAATGTAATCATTTTTTTCTGATTGCATGTGTCTGGCATAGTGCTTTCCTTTCTTAAATGTGAATGAAATTTGGGCAGTTTCCAAACCTAAACACACCCTAATTTCAAAAGCCACAGTCCCAAGGGCTCAATTCCTGTTTACTGAGGAATTAAAGTCTTGTTAAACCACAAAGTTACTGTATACATCTTAGTGACATTTTATAAACGAAGAAGCCCACACCCCACCAAAGATCCAAGCCCTCAATAATTTATTTAATAGTATTAAGTTGTATTGCATTAAGTGAGAAGGATTTTGTCACTGCAGCACTGTACAGTAAAGTCAAATAGCTCTTATGTCTGTTTGTGTAGATTATTTTATAAAGAGTTGTTTAAATATGTGTTGATAATTAGCTATGTATTAAGATCTAGGCAATTTTAACGGGAGAGCCTTAATAGATAAAACTACATGTGGAACGGTTACTTTAATGTGCTTTTACAGACTAATAACAATGCTTTCAGGTGACAGCTATAATCAGAGGGAGAAGGCAGATAAAATTCACTGGAGTTGTCAGTTTGCTGTATGTGGTTAGGACATGTTCGTTGTGATAGGAAATGTACTGATTTGCAAATAAATGAATGTTTACTTTGAAAATGGATAGCCTCTTAGCAGCTGGAATTGTAGCTGAGGTATCACTGAAACAAGGTACGTCTGGTCCTGCTTGCGTCTTCCTTAGGTCATGAAAATAATAGTATAAAAGTGGATTACAAATTGTATCAAAGAATTATCTTTGATCTATGATCTCTGGATTTGCCCTTTTCAAATCTCTTTACATCACAAATGAAACATGTATACATTCTTAATTTGGCTCCTGGTAAATTGTGCACATTGCCTTTATCTTTAAAAGACTTAGGTCAATGCTTTCAAAAACATCAAAATGCCTTTGCAAGAATTAAAGGTATCCAGAAGTCTGAAGTGCTTGACTCCTCTCTGCCACTAAGACTCAATTCTTCTGACTTCCTTTTTTTTTTTTAACTAGCAATTACAATGTGATGTCTTAACATTAGTGAAGAGTATAAATTGTGCCTGAGCTCTGATACATGACCCAGTTTCAAAGGAACGTATTTGTTATTAACCTGGGTATCTCTGTATATCCTTATTGTTTCAGATACTTTTGACAAGATTCCTTAGGCAAATCACTCATTGTTTTTGAAATATGCAACATAAACTTTGAAAATCAAGTTTGCAAAAAAAATCACACCAAAATTAAAAAAACCTACATACATTTAAACTGATTTAAACTCAGAGTTAAGGTTCTGTTGCAAGGAAAAAAAAATTAACCAGAAAATGATAAGATTTATATTGTGAGATGGAAAAAGGGCCCTTATGAACTTTGGTAAAACCAAACACAGGGTAGGTTTATACTCTGGCAAAAATTGGAAAATAATTAAACTGAAGAAGTATATTTTTGCACTAATTTGGATCAGATTTATGCTGACTGATTTTAGATATAGTTAATATCGAATTCTGGTATACTATTTTTTCCATTTATGATGCTATGTAATAGCTAAAATCAAGGAAATAAATAGCAGTATCATTCAAAGAGGTGCTAATTCTGTCAAATTAATGACTTTCATGAGAAGCATCTATGGAATGTGTTCTTTCTTGGCACAAATCTGGAGAATAATATGAAAGATTTTTTAAAATTATCCATCTGTAAATTAGAGAACAAATAGGCATTAACCATAAAGCAAACTGGTAAAAATTCTGAGAAATAATGTTCAATAATACCTGTGCAGAAGACATGTAGGTCTTATTACTTTTCTATCATAATTTAAAATACACATAAATCAGAAGTCTGGATACCTGAGCCAAAATTAGTGATCTGAAATTCTAGTTGGTTTTGGAACTTGGAGCATATACATGGACCTATTGATTTTGGTGAAGAGTGTAAAGCATCTCTCGAATTTTGCTCCAGCCTGCCCATGGGTGGATCATGCTTAGCCTTTGTATCTTTGACAGTTGTTACTTCTTTGCATACACAATCTGAGAATAGTGGCTTATATAAGGAATAGTGAGTCTACCTAACCTTTGCCCATGGGATTTGTTGGGAAACATTAACAGCTTGAACATGCATGTATGTAATAGATTGCTTATCACAGCAATAAGCACTCTAATATTTCACTATGTGTAGAAGGCCAGAAGGAAGATAAGCACTCTAATATTTCACTATGTGTAGAAGGCCAGAAGGAAGAGCACTCTTAGTATTTATTCTAAAGAATTCACAAATAATCATTTGATTTTTAAAATATTTATTTCTCTTTAACTGTTATGAAAAAATTTTCCAGTGATTTCCTTTCACTTTAACAGAAGAGAATATACTTTACAGACTGGTCAGAAATAACAGAACTTAATTTGAAAAGTGTTAGTATGAGAACTTGTTTACTTTTACAAAAAGCTGATCTTTTTTCTTTACAAAAATTTACAAGTGTTAATTGAATATAAGAATTTTTTGAAGTGTAATTTGAATAAAGAAAATATCTCTTCCTAAAAAGTCATGCCCAGACTTCTGTGGCTCTGATGACACAACCACTGGAAAAATGCTGCCTTTATTTGCATCCTTCCAATTTCTAAAATCTGTAGATTTCACCTGTTACCAAGAGAATTCTTAGTGACCTGTAAAGTAATGGAAGCTCTCTTTTAACTCTCCATTGGGTAAGAATGATCTAGATGAAGTGAGGAAATATCCCATTTACACCTGCTCCCTAACACAAAACCAAACCCACAACTTTCTGCTGAACAGCGCGTGCAATATTTAAGTCCATATGTCTGCAGATAATTGTATCTTTTCTAGTCCTCCCCCTGTTTCTGGATGAGTAATCTAAGATTAAAAATGGATAAAATTTCCTGATCTTAGTATCTTGAAAAAATTCTTCTGAGGATATCATTATTCAAGAAACATTTACTACTGCAATTGTATTCACATGTCCTATGCCTGCTTTGACAGAGACTTTGTTGAAAAGTACCTTTGGAGGACAAATCCCCAAGTTTGTTTCCTCACCCTAAACTGATACTGGGGTAGGAAATTCAGGAAACTCGGTGTTATGAGGGGGCCACTGCCAGTATTCTAAAATTAAAAACTAGTAAATTAGCCCCACCCTTGTGCTTGCTAACTGAGAAAGGCATAGAATCATAGAATCAGCTGAGTTGGAAGGGACCTCCAAGATCATCAAGTCCAACCCTTGATCCAACACTGCCGTGGTTACTAAACCATGGCACTAAGTGCCACATCAAGCCTCATCTTAAAAACCTCCAGGGGCAGAGAATTCACCACTTCCCTGGGCAGCCCATTCCAATGCCTGATTACCCCCTCTGTAAAGAATTTCTTCCTAATATCTAACCTAAACCTCCCCTGGCACAGCTTAAGACCATGCCCTCTTGTCTTAGAGAGCTTATACTTCATGATGCAGTATACATCAATAGTTCAGGGAAGGACCAACCTCTTCAAAGGAAGTGACCTGCTCAGCACTGGTGGGACCATATCTGGAGTGGGATCACATCTAGGGTGCTGTGTCTAGTTCTGGCCTCCCTGGTCCAAGAGGTGCTGACATATTGGAGTGAGTCTGGTGAAAAGCCATGATGATGGTTTAAAGACTTGTAGAAGTTTTTGGGCGTTTGGTTGGTTGGTTTTTTACTGGGTATCCAAGCACTGGAACAGGACGCGTAGAGAAGTATGCAGGTCTCCATCCTTGAGGGTATTCAAAACCTGGCTGGACATTACATTAAGCAACCTGCTCTAGCTGTCTCTGCTTTATGCCAGTGTTCAACTAGACAGTCTCCAGGGTTTCTTTCAAACCCCAGCCATTCTATTAATCTGGGGTACAGGTATTACCACCATTATAATTTCTTAGTGTTGAGAACAAATTTTATTGCTGGAAACAAAAAAATCCTGCAATATTTTCTTGTTGAAGTATCTGATAGACAAGATCAGATTCCTTTAGAGAAGATGACCTTTGAAGAACATTCACAAAAATGCTGGATAATTATTAGGATACATCACATTCAAGACATATGACCTCGCAATGATTTCCAGACTTCTTGAAGTGATGAGATGAACTCTGAAGTTTTTTGCTGAATGACTCCTCAATCTCTTCATATTTTCTCCCTTTTGACACGAAAAGATGTTCAACAACCTAAGAAGAACTGTCCAAACCTCGCTTTCTAGTTTCAGGTTGCTGATGGAGCTGACAGTATGATTTGAGATAGTTCCGTACCTCTTCTGGTAGCCATGAAAAAGCATGTAAGAAAGAATGCGGGTGAAGCCCATCTTATGTTTTGCCATTATTTAAGTAGTTAATATGTAATTTTCCACTGTTGTCTTCAAGTTCTGTGGTGGAGTAAGCTAAAAAATGTGTGTAATGTTTTCTTAAAGGAAGAAAAGTAGATAAACTTTTTTTTTTTTATTCCTGTAAAGTTTCACAGTTTGAATCTATTTTGAAAACCACCACAGCTGTCAAAAGAAGGGTCAGATGGAGAGATTTCCATTCCACTTTTATTCCTTTCCATGCCATTCCATTTTCTAGTATTACAGTTGGAAAAAAATAATTTCACTGTAGTATGGAGCACAGGAAAAAATGAGGCTGTGTTTCTATTGATTGGAATTTTGAAGAGGCTTTCCCCGTGTGCCACGGAGTTCTTCAAGAAACTAGGCAGTTTATATGTAATTTTTTTGACTTATTAAGATAAAAATAAATATTATTTTAGTTCAAAGAAATGTGCAGTAGTTCTCATGTATGACAGTTCAGTTATAAATCAACTAATTTTTCGTTTCACAGTGTTTTTCAAATACCAAACAAAATTTAAATTGCAGTAAACAATTCAAACCTATTTTCATTTATTTAAAAAAACGTATTATTTAAATACATATTTAAAGATCGGATCACATTCAAAGGCATTCTAACAGATTTGGGAAGAAAATACAACTCATGAAGACAGTCCTTCGATTCAAAGACTTTATAAACGAGCAAAGAAAATGAATTGGGAATGAAGATTATTGTCCCCGTGCATCATTTAATGAGTAAATATTTTGCAGATTACTAGTAGTCAACCATATTATTTGAAAGATGTTCTGTTCTCCATCAGATCTATTTATAATTAAAATCACTCTATGGACTAAGTAGTTTTACCGCAAGCAGATGCTAGAAAGAAAAGAAAAACCTATGAATTTGATTTGTTACAGGGGCATCTTTATTTGTGTTGTTTTACTAGGTTTTTAATCACAACAATTTTTCATTACTTTGTTTCCTTCATTCTAGAGAGCACAATCAGATGAATTAGAAAAAATAGAAAAGCATAGCAAGGCATCCAAGGAAAAAGAAAACGCGAAGTCTTTGGATAAGCCGGAACAGTAAGAATATACTTATGAAAGAGCAGTTTTGCTCTTTAGAAAACTTTCTCTGTTGTTGTAAACTATGTAGAGATGTTATGAAAAAAACCTTCAAGCCTGTACCTACTAAGAGTGACCCACATAATTTTTTTAATCACTCCTACAGGTTCCTCTATGAGCTCTCACTAATTCCCAACTTTTCAGAACGTGTATTTTGCATCCTGTTCCAATCAACATTTTCAGAAAGCATTTGTTCAATCCGTCGCAAACTTGAATTGTTACAGAAACTGTGTGAGGTAGGTTGTGCTCTGAGAAAAGGTAGTTCTAAATTTCTGATATTTAATCTTGTTAAGTTGTACTCATATTTCAAAAGTTTTTACTCTATTTAAGTACTCATTAAATCTTAAGGATAGTGGAATAGAACATTTTATGATTGTACTTCAACATCAAAGTGAATTTTAAGATTAGGTTTTGGTACTGAATTATATCATGTTTTTGCCATCAATGTATATCAGCCTCTGGAAAATAGTGTACCTTCTCCTCTCTTTTGTTAAAGCAAAGTCTTCACTCTTCATAGTGACCATATCACTTCTTTCCAGAGGAATACCAGTTCAGCACACTTTGTATTTGCTTGGATTTTAGAAGTGTGCCACTCAGTAATATCTCTGATATCTAAAATCAGTTAGAGATAGCAATGTTGTATCTAGTCAGAAGAGATTACTGGAATTTTGTGACCCCATGCAAAACAAATACATGGCTTTAAAATGCAGGTTAAACAGTATTTTAATAGCTGAAAATTAGTTCAAATATTTCATGTTTTATTATGTAATATTTTTTATTTGATTAAGTGTTTTAGTTGTTCCATGTGGGTGTTTTATGAACTTCTTGATGAATTTTCCCTGAAATTAAATAGACCATTCATAACATCAGCATCAGTTAAAGATTACTATTTTCATTTTTCTCATCAGGTCATCTCCAATAATACTTTCTAGATTTGTTATTATTTTTTTCCAACTATCCAATTTGGGCATAACATTCTCCACTCACAGAAAGTTACATATTAATATTATCTACTTCTACATGTTGCAGTAGAAGGTTGTTAACTACCTATATTTGAGTCTTTATATAAGTATTATTTCTAAACACAGTAACAACAAA
Organism: Pseudopipra pipra; assembly: GCF_036250125.1. Lineage (NCBI taxonomy): Eukaryota > Metazoa > Chordata > Aves > Passeriformes > Pipridae > Pseudopipra > Pseudopipra pipra. Next base: position 38,104,889 of record NC_087551.1, on the reverse strand, counting down.
TGTGCTTGTTAACTGTAAATATTTTTGTGTCTTGAAACAGAATTTTTTTTTCTCTCTTTGTTTTTTAGACATTGAAAAACGAGTCAGGAGTTATGCGGGTCCTGGGTTTGGTTCTTGCCTTTGGAAATTACATGAATGGTGGAAACAGAACACGAGGACAGGCTGATGGATTTGGACTAGATATCCTGCCAAAACTGAAAGATGTCAAGAGCAGTGTAAGTTGATTCTAGACTTCCTGAAGGCCAGAGAATCTTAAATTCTCAGAAAACTAATTTAGCTCCATTTCTGAGTAAATGGTGTGAAGCTTACAAAGGCATGTGGAAGGGAACTCTTTTGTTACTATACTTATTTGATCATACTTCTTTTCACTGCTGTACAAATAAAAATACCTGAAGTTATGTTTTAGTTCCGAATCTCATGTATATTTGACTTTCAGTACACTGCATAGTTCTAAATTTTCCTGTGTTTGGAAGCAATACTATGATCTTACTCATAAACGTTTATTACAGAAGTGGAAGGAGTTGTCAAAGAAAAGTTAACTGTGATTTGATACTGATTCAAAATATTTGTGAGGGAAAAATATAATTCCTGAAAATGATAGAATAGGCATCCAGACCATTTGAGGTAACCTGAAATTTATCCTTTGCATTCAACATAATTACAGAGTGTGCATTTGGCACTGGATCATGTAAAGTACTTTACCTGAGTAAAGTACTTGTTGAGTCAAGATTTGTCTAGTATAGTCATCTAAATAAGGAGAATGATAAATAGTGTTTTTTCTTGCTCTGTGCTAAACTGGAGTTTATGTGTTACCAGCACTTTTTTTGGCTGTGGTTATTCAGATTGGATTATATTCAAATATATGCTTTTGTTTACAAGGAAACAATAATCTTAGAATTTCTATTGCTATAATGAAAAGACTTATATGAATGTGGACTATAGTATGAGAGTTAAAATTGGTTCCTATATCTTTCTAGGAAGTCACTGTCAAGATCTTCAATTCCACAAGTGGCAGAAAAAGAATAGTTTTTCTCACTGATTGATCCCTTACTAAATATAAATGCTTTAGCTTCTGGGTTAGGTCGTGTGAGTAGATAACCCTGAGCTGAGACACCATGTCAGCCATTTGCCTTTAAAGGAGTGGAGGAAACCAGTGCATGCTGGTTTCTTTGGTAAACCAAGGGAGTGATGATGTGAATGACACCTTAGTACAACACCTTTGGGGCAGCTTACTTTAGCTGAACCTTCTAATTGACTAGATACAGCGTATCACCAGTTTTAGAACTCTGGTAGAAAATTTAGGCATGCTAAATGTAGTTTGGTGACTCAAGTCCTTAATATGTAATTTGCTGGCAATATTATGACTGCTGATGTTGCAATTGCAAGATACATTTTCAGTTTATTTGCTACCGATCAGTCAGAAAAGTTCTTACATAATAATTTTCTGAAAATATCTGAAAATATAATTCTGTCAGACATCTTCTTCAAATGGAATATCTTCTGTGAAGTTTTATTGGAAATTGCAGAGGGGAAACAAGGACAAAGTTCCCTCAAATACCCCCCACTCCCACCCCAAGTTTAATTTAGAAAAATAACTTTCTTTGTTTAACTTAACTTTGCTTTGGTTATAATTATACTGTTGCAAAAGAAGTTGCATACATGAACCCAGACACAATTTCTCTTTTCCTTCTTGGGAAATTTCAAAATGTAAGGGTTTGGTTTACAATCAGGTAAATTTTGAAAATAAGGAGTGCATTACATGGCTGTTATAACATATCTTTCTTCATTTTCTTTAGTGATTAAATGATATTTCAGGGTGTGGGAGTTTTTTTTGGTTGGTTGGTTGGTTTTGTTTTTTAGTGAAGGGACCAAATCTGCTTAGTATTTTTCTTGACAGTAAGTATTTCATTTATTTGAATTACCTTTTCTGAATATTTTCAGTGAGTTTCAGTAACACAGCAAACTTTATTCTCCTCTGTACAGGACAACAGCAGAAGTCTTCTATCTTACATTGTCTCATATTATTTACGTAATTTTGATGAGGTAAGTGAGAATTAATTTTTCTCTTTTAAATTCAAGTTAAAAAAAACAAATTAGTTCTTCTGCTGACAAGATGACGAAATATGCACAATTATTCCCTGTGCTTTCAGTTATATATTTTAGTATAGCAAAAAGTAATGAGCACTATGTAACTGTTCATTTGTGGTTTTGTCAGGATGCTGGAAAAGAACAATGCATCTTTCCTCTTCCGGACCCACAAGATCTCTTCCAGGCTTCGCAATTGAAGTTTGATGATTTTCAAAAAGATCTCCGCAAAATGAAGAAAGATTTGCGAGGTACTGAACCTAGATTAAGTGCTAACTATACGTTACCCTGCTGTGTTATTGTTTGTATCATTTTTAGACATTAGATGACACTGTAAAAATATTTGTGTATTTTTGACTCCTCAATTACTGTTTTGTTTCTTTGATTTTCTTTTCCGTGACCATTTAAGCAATAACTCATAATTTTCTGTAGATAACCTGAGGTTTTTAAATTAAAAACATCAAACCAGTTAGGTCAAATCTTTTTTTTCAAAACCAAAGCAAAAAGCTAGTTTAGTTTTTCATTTTTCCAAACATATTTTGACAAGTCCTCCACTGTAAAAAGAATTACAAAGTGTTGGACCATGTCCATGAAAAAAAAAGGGTTTATAATTGCCTGCAAATACTATCTAGCAGACAAAATATGTATTACATATTGTTAAAGATAGATTAAATAACTGGACTTTACTGGATGTGCAATATGCAAAGGTGGTATTTTTTTTCCCTCTGGTGAAATGTTTTCTTGAAATGAATTCAACAGGCTTAGGATATATTTGCTAGACTTTAATAAAAAACATATATCACATACATTTCTTAATAGCACGGGGATCTAAGCACTAAGTTTAAGCAAGAGTAGTTTGCACAAATGATTCACAATCTTCATTATTTTTGCTATAAGTCCCCATTAGACTGGCTAGTTATGTATCACTGTACTAAATCTTGGAGAGAAAAATCCAGATCAAGGTGTAAAATGATTTTTATATTACTGTTGCCTTGCTGATTTTGAATGTTATGCATTTAGAGACCAAGGAATGGTTTGGTAAACCATCCCTGAACAACCTAGATTGGAAGGTTCTCTATTAAAACAAAAACATAACATGGTTACCAAATTATATCTTATCTTCCCTTCTTGCTCCTATCAACATTTTTTAGGCTGTTTTAAAATTTATCCTAAATATTTTGAGGTAAGATTTAAAGTTGTAACAAGGTCACTTAGTGTGATCATTAGCAGTGAACTGCAGCACCAACCATTTGCTACCTTGAATGATCAAGGGGGCAAAAATCCCACAGTTCAGTCATGAAAACTTATTTCTATGCTTGCAACTGCCAGATAGTCTCAGGGCTGATCTCCAGTCTTGCCATGTAGAAGAAAGATACTTAGGTCTTACTGAAAAAAGGTACTTGAATCCTAGCGTATGTTAACGAACATCTATGGGGGCAGATTTTATTCCTCAAAAATTCACCAAAAATGTTTTTATTTAGATGAAAAATACTTTTAGATCAAGATTGAAATTTCCATACAGACATAAATCTCTTGTGGAATAAATCCACACTGTGCAATGATCAAAGCAGAGGTTCTGTAAAAATGGAAATTTCACGCTTCGCTCTGCCATCAGGCTGCAGTTGAATTCTTTCTGTGCTTCCAATCTGCCCTAAGACTGAAGTCTCTGTTGTCAGTCTGTTCTGTAGCTAATGAAACTGAAGAATAAATACAGACATTATTGCTCTTTCCCTATGCCCTTTGGTACAAACTTATTTGGGGACAGCATCAGACTCCATCTGCATCCTCTCCTGGATCTGAAGTGACAATTTCAATACCACACTGCAATCTCAATCATGATTTTATATCAGTCTTGAGAGATTCAAAATGCTTTATATTGACTCTCTTTTCCAAAGAAAAGTGGAACCCTAAATTAAAAATAGTTTATATTAAAAGATTTTATGACTGTGAGAACATACACTAGAAATTCTGGGTATTCCAGTAGCTTAATTTTTGTAATACTTTCAGTGAGATCGAAAAGCCAATCATTTTTAAATAGAGTACAAATTTTAACTGAATGGATAAAATTACTTCAAAATGTTTTTTTTCTCTGCATTTACCGTTAAGTACACTACCAGATTTGCTAATGCACATCTGGAACCTTATGAGTTACTAGAGCTAGCAAGTGCCTCATTAAATGACAGAGCAGGAAGAGGACTGTAAGATGCTGAGAAAATTCTGACAAAATACTAAATATAATCCTATCCTTTTGAAGTCAATGACAGTAAATGAATACTGATTATTCCTGGGAAACACTGACTTTAAAGCCACAGAAATAAATGCCCATGAATACATTCCAGCTTTTGAGATGTGAATTGTAACCCTGGACCTATATTCATCAGTAATTAGATAGAAGATTTCATGAGAGGATTTCACCATTTGGTTGGGTGGGCAGTTTGCTTTGTTCTCTGTCATTGAAAAACTGAAAATTTCACATAACATCAATTCAGGCTGCATGAGCATTGCAAGGGTATTCTGTTGATATTAGTTTCAAATACCCTGCAAACCGTGCAGTGAGATCATGCTTGTTACAATGAGGAAAGAGGGCATTGGTTCACCCAGGAAAAAAAGCTACTGAAGATATTTTATTTCTATCTTAAAAAACTTCCCATGATCATTATGCAAAGGTAGGCTTCATTCTTCCTTTCATAAAGTTTTGGGACCATTTAAAAAAAAACCAGAAAACCCACAAAGTAGAGGAAGGTTATTATTTAAAAAAAAAAAAAAATTATAGCCATAACAATAGCAGTTCATTCTAGCACTGCTGTATTTTTCCATCTAAAGAAGTCAGTAGCATACACAGAGACATGCAGATATAAATAATCTTCATGGTTCTTTAAAGTAATTTCACTGACATGCTCTTTTACAGTTCTGAGTTTGGGTTTATGTTTATATTAGAGTTGTTATGCTGGTTGCTTAAAAAAAAAAAAAGAACTCTTGATGTTCAGACTTCTATGCTTTTTTCCCTTTTGACTATAGAGGCTATTGTCCATTTTTAAGTTTTTATGGACTGTATGCCTTGTAGTTTGTAAAATTTTAGAAAAAAAGTTTCCTCTAATATTTCAGATTAAAAGTGCAAATCCAAAAGACTCTCAGAAGCATGCTATGTGACTGTTCCAAGATGAGTATTACAGAAATTTGAGGTATTTATAAATAATAGAGATCCCAAGGATAAATTTTATATACTAGATTTTTTGTAAGTTAGAAGACCAAGAACAGGTAGATCATTTTACTAACAAATTAAGTGAGTTTGGCTCCATCTGTAGCTCCCGGATTTCACAGCTCTCCAGGATTCTCACTTTAGCCTTTTTGACTTCAATGACATATAGTTTGTTAAGCAACTTGATCTGCTTTTGATCTCTCCTGGCTGTCAGCAATGTTCCTTGATGCAGTCATGCCAAGCAATGACTTCTGTTCCTATGTCATTCCACAAAAGAAATGTTAGCACTTGCCACATGACTTAAATCAACTCACCGTGTAAAGAAAATTGGGCATCTAGGGTCACAGGAGCAGTGTGACTCTTCCTGATTAGGACTTCTGTTACACAACTATTACTATCAGTGTGCTTTTCTAGACACCTCAGAATGCTCCAGGTAGGACAGGAAGATGTGGAAAAATGTGTATTGCATCAATTAATGTTCTAATCCTCTCTGCTCTGAAACTCTCTTAAGGTAAAATTGTGGATTAGGAAAATGTTGGATTTGTGGCCCACGAAATTCTTCAAGATACGTATTTAGTTTAGAAAAGAACCAGAACAAATTGGCATTGAGAGTTACAGTACTTATGGCAAGTTAAAATCTTCAGAAGCTGTTCTTTGGCTACACATTAACATTTTAGCCTTACAATAGTAAGTTTATTCTTGCTAATCAAAAACTAATTCATCAGTTGTCACTTATTGCAAAACTTTCACTGAAGCTTAGCTAAAAGGGAATTAGAAACAATGTCAGGCAGAAAATAAATCTGACTAGTGGAAGAGATTAATAATACAATACAATGCAGATTACTATAAAATTGAGTTGAAGTCTGTACTTGTTTATATGTCATAGTCATATTTAATATATTTGATTGAAAAGTGATTACAAGTAATAATTATGATAATTAAACATTATTTTTGTAGTGATGCTTTCTTTTCCTATTCTAAGTGTTTACAACTCATTGAAAAGTCTCCATCCAAAAGAAACTAGGCTGTGTGGCCCAATACATCTCTCTGGTTTGGAATAAATGTAACAGAGAATGTTTATAAAGTGTTAAGCATTTGCAGAACACTTTGTATTTTAAAAGTATGTTCCAATGAAAGCCCCACAATAACTTGGAAAAATACACGTTCCCTATTTTTTCAGTGCTTCTTAGTCACCTAAAATTACCTATTCAGCTTGGATCTTCTAGTTGTAGAGCTGTTATGTGCTCTCGTGTTTAACACCTGCTGTGTAAATCAGAGTAGTGGAAATACCACATTGTGGAATAGAAAGACTTTAAAAAGTTATATTTGGAGTGGTGTCAATATGGGACTGAGAGAGGACAGTAATAGTCATGCTAATAATTCCTCTTGCGTCTTGCCCTTAACACCTAGAAAGAGGCCCCTACCTGAAAGTGCAGTCAAGCAGTAGTTTGAGATGGAAGTTGTCCATCTCAAGGACAAGTTGTCCATCTCAAGGAAAATCTATGTCTGGGGTTACTTTGCAAAATCAGATTGCATCCACTGTTAGTTCTTTCATAAGTAATATTAATGTTTACAGGGTAACATAAAATAAATGCACCGTTCTATTTGCACACCATCCTCTCTCTCTCTCTCTCACACACACACATGCTCGTACACGCATCCTTGTGTATTTTCATATTCCCAAGACTGTTTCCATCACAGTTCTGATTATGGGGCTAAGACTTTGGGAAAATTTCAATGCCACTTCTTGAGCAGGAGTGGTATTAACTTCAACCTCAGTTAACAAACTTGAGCAGCCTTAAGCCATTTAAGGCCCCAATTCAGACGGAAGAAAAGGAAGGGATTGCTCTTCTAAAGGAGAAGGACATTCTTAGGATTGATTGATTTTCTTCTAAGGAAAGGTCTTGAGTCTAGTCTGGTGGTCTGTCTTTTAAATAGCTAAAGTTTGATGAAATAAAGTGTATCCTGAGAGGTTTCCCAAAAATTTCAGACTTTTTAATATGTCTGTACACTGATATTTCAAGTTTCAAAAGAAGACAGGAAGTTGAAGGAGAACTGGATAAAAATTTGCATTCTTGACAGTTTGAATTCATTGCATCATCAAATATGTTCTGTTCTAAGATACTTTTCAATGTCTGTGATTTTGTTATTCTCTGACAATAGTTTTGATATAAATATGATTTAAAATTTTTCACAATTAAGAAGTAAATCTTTGATTTTTCCTAAATGATCCATAGATCCGTATTATGAGGAAAACATGCCTTCAGTCTTTTATAATAAAATGCCAAACCTCTCAAGGTAATTAATAGCAAGATAATACAGCAACATTAGTGGGTTTGGTACAATCTACCTTTGCAGAAACAGCTATAGTTTTAACCAAATTAAATCTTTACTTTTACCTATTCATTAACAGCTGTGCATCCACACATTGTAGCTGTTTGTTCAGTTATTACTGAAAGGGTTAATTGCTACAACTATGCAGCATGCAGACTTCTAAACCTAAACCAGATGTAAACTAAAGCTAGGCTTTCAGTCAATCTTTGAGTTATATTTTACTGTCCTTAAAACTCCAAACAAGGAGCTGTCTATGGAAGCCCTTTAAGACTCAGCAGTTCTTAGTGTAAGAAATTAGGGGCTCTTTCTGTATTTGTGGTTGGGTTCATCAGAGTTTGTCTTTTGATGAAGCCAGTATGGTTTTCTTTAGATAAAGTCTAAGTTTTCTTTTAAAGTCACAGGTTGCAGTTGTAAAGAATCCAGCAAGCACTGAGGAAGTTGTGAAAACAGCGGTTATGCTGTTATAAACTTTTCAAACAAGTAGGACACAGGCACATCACCTGTGGAAGTCTGAGTGCTCAGAACCTCGGAAAATTAAGGACATAATTTCCAAACTTCCTTAAAGACTTAAAAGCAAATAGTTTATCAAGTTTTAATTAAACTTATGCTCTCAAATACCTTAAACAACCTTGAAAATCCACCTGAATTCTATCAGACTTCTATAGATAAGTATGTGGTTTCAGAACTAGTTAACAAAAACAGCTTCATGAACCTCTTAAATACTCATCTAAGGTAATTAAAAATTCTGCTCGCTTTCCTTTTGATCTTTTTTTGCTAGATTGCTTGTTGGTTTTGTTGTTGAGTTTGAGGTTTTAGTTTGCTTGGTTGGTTTCATTTTTGATTTAGTTTTTGTGTTTTGGGTGTGTTGAAATGAAAAAAATCTTGCCGCTCATTATTATCCCGACCAAAGACAATGCAGTAAGACTGAGGAGCAGCTAATCATCTGGTCACACATTTTGTTCAAAAAGACATATTTTATTATTAGAAGAGATTTTTGCTTCCAAGGACTAAAATTTTGCATTGAACAGAACTAGCTGGAAAACATGCATTAAAAAGATAGTCTGAATGTTGAAAACATTTTTTTTTCTTTTTTTAAAAAAGTGAAGTGACTATTTTTGTCAATGCGACTGCTTGCATTTTAGGTCATTTATCAGACTCACTTATTGAAAATGTTAGTACAAAGCATGGAATGTTTAGTGGCTTTTCCTTTTCTGTGTAGATGTCTCTTAGCTGATACTGGGTCTTCCGAAACTTTATGTATTTTAGTGTATTGACCTAAAATAAGATTAAAAAAATAGGATAAGCAAGCTAACACAGTAGCTCGAAAAAAGTGCAATTAATTGTATTTTAACACAGAAATAGAGAATGAGATAAGATTCTTGAAATACTCGATACAACTGGAATTGCAATTTGTTTAAATCTCTAAACTGGTTTTGAACACAGATTTTCTTGTCAATTTCCAGACCAGGAGCATTTGAGAGATCTATGCACATATGGGCAAAAAGCTACCAGTTTCAATTGCCCAAAATTTAGAAGGTTCTCCCATACTTATCTTTTCCATTGCTTATAGTTTGCTTATATGTTAAAATTGATTTAGAGGTTTGGAGAAGAGGTGTGTCTGCCCATGCCAAGTTCTGCTTAGGACTTGAGAGCTTTGGAAGGTATAAAATCAGTGCATGAGGACTGGGTATTTGGGACTACAGGAAACCTTCACCTTGCTGCAAAGCAACACAGAGAAGTTTTTATCTTTCTTTATTCATGTTGGTGCAATTCCATCTTGTGAGATAAACTTCTACCTAGTACTTGGCTTTTGTGACTGCTTACATGACTCTCATTTGTGGTGCCTTAAATATCTGTCAATTCTTTCATTATGAGGAACTTTAAAATTTGCTTGAAGTAAATGAAATTTAGAAATATTCCAGCTTTTGTTTAAGTTTTTCAGTTGTATACATGTCCCAAGATGAGAGAACAAACTAAACCTGTGAGAATGGGAATGATATCAGAGCAAGTTTTGAGCCTGTTGTGAAAAATCAGACAAGCTTTTGTTTTAGATAAAACTTTTACAAAGTCGTCACAACAGGTCCCTTTTTGCCACCTTTTCCTTTGATATATGGGATGTTTAGGTGAGCTGTTTCATGGAGATAAATGTGTTTGAATATAAAGCTGAGGTTAAAAACAAAATCAAATTTAGAAGGCTATGAGTATCCTCACATACTTTTTTCCCATGAGTTGCCTCCATGTTGCTTAGAAGTTATTAAATATTCTTCTGGCACAAACCTTTATTCAGTATCTTATTTCTTCACTTGGACAAAAGTACTGATAACTATCTGGTATTTTGTATTACTTTCATATGATCAGCAGTTAAATTTCTTCAGTTACAGTGAGAAATAGTGATAGTTCGTACAAGTAGAGAGGGTTTATACTCTGGTGACAAATTATAATGCATGATAAATTAGTGTTATATCCAACAGGTTGTGCAGGGAGACCACAATTCCAGTCTTAGTGATCTGGAGAACTGATAAACTTAAGATGAGCTTACAGGCCTGTTAATTCTTTAATGAAGAAAGCATCCGATGAACTAGTTTATTTTAAGCATCATTATACTGATATTAGTATGGTAATAATGACAGAATTTGTCAACTTTTAAAGTCTGAATGCTACATATGATATTTTACTCTATAACAAGAGAAAAGGATTTTTGTTTTCCTGTGTTTTCTTTTGTATTGTAATTATTTAGTGTTTGCAATTCAGAAATAGGATCAAAAATGGACCTGAACTATTGTTCTTCTGAACATCACTAATTTTAGTCTTTTCATGGGTGGAAGGGGGGGTGGGCAGAAACAAACAAAAATAACTCCACCAAAAACTGGGGAAACAAAGCTATCATTAACTGCACACCCTTTCCCACACCACACATATATACACAAACAAAGCAACTGTGGAAGAGCTTCTAGTATCTGAATGGTTAAAGAAGAGACATTTTATTCTGACAATATTACACTTTTTTTTTTCCTGTAATAAGTTGAATATAAAACATAGAATATGCCATATTTCCATATACGTGTTGAAATGGGACTGCTTCAGGTTGTTGACATGGGTATAGACTATGATTTTTTGGTGGGTATGAGTCTTCATTAGATATACACTTCTCTCAGATTGGCTGAGAGATCAGGAGTTCATCGTGAACTGCAGATGTTAGTTAAAGAGAACATAATGCTGTACTGCTCTGAAAAGTATTTAATCCACATTCTGGGAAAAAGTATGAAATTTTGATTATATTAAATGTTATGGTAGGTTCTATAGCCTTTTTCAGATTTGTCACTTAATTCTGAGTAGGAGAAAGGCATGATAGAAATTCTATATTACCATTACAGAATGTCTTCATTTGTAGAATAGTACATAACTTCTCTGCTTCTTGTCATATGTTGTAAGAAAATTCATGGTCATTTGGATCCCCTTCCCTGTTTCAGATGTGTTGACTAAAAAGTCTGTTTAAAATTTGTTTAAAAATCACAGTCTTGTAATTATGTAATTATACCTTATATGACTGTATTTGGGGGGGGATTAGGTTTACTCTTTTATTTTTAATATTGCTTCATAAGCAGATTACCTGTCTAATTAGATATATTCATGTTTATTTTTTCCCTAAAATCTGCTGGTATTTCTTTCTATTTTGCTCTAAGCTTAAAAAAAATGAAGTTAAAAATTAAATTGTTATTGTCAATTAAAAAATTAAATTGTTATTAAAGTGGTTTTACTCCACTTGTGTGGAGTTACCATTTATTTGAGTCAGTCTGCTTTTCTATATATGTGCATTTTAAACATTATAATAGTGCTTTCTGCTACTTCAAAATATTTTTTTAATGTCTAACCAGTTTTCTGTATTTAAAGACATACTAATAATTCCTTTTTGCTTGAAGAAACCCTGGAGGGTAAACAAGGAAGATATGCATTTTAGATGTGTGCACTTTTACTGGAAATTTTGAGGCAGAATCAAGCAGGATTCATTTCTGTTGAATGATGGGAACTTATTGCAGCCTAAAGAGATTTCCCTTATAATGGAAATCAGAGCTTAACATTCACCTGAAGTAATAGTCTCAAATCTTCTGTTGTCCCAAGTTACATTAGCTTGGATAATTGGTGGAAGTATGATGGTACCCCCTTACAAATGAATAATCTGTGTCAGACCTGCTTTAGGTTCCAGCTTCTCTGTCCTGGTCTCTAGTGCAATAAGAACCAAGATGTGCTCCAAGGTCTTTCATAGAGTTCAAGCCATGAGAACTGTACTCTTATAATCTTTCACTTTAATCCTTTTGCGCTATTACTTTTGAACAATGCAAAGCACTTCTACTACATCTGTTGTTTTATCAAGTATCAAGCCCCCATCTGGCTTTACTCACTAAATTAAGGTCATTCCTACTATTTGGTGCAGGTTTCTCATCTGATCTTTGATTCAGGCACTGCCACCTGGGGCCAGGTATATCAACACCGCATGGAATCTCAGTTTGCAATTTTGTTCCCATACAATTCTTCTCCCTAAATTTGTCTTTCTCCTTCAAAATAATTCAAAACTCTTGTAAATTTTTGCTACCATTCATTTAAACTCACAGACTGGCCAAAAATTTTTTGTATATTTTGGTCAAAAATATTTGGCCAGGAACAAAACTGTTCCTGAACATATTATCATTGTGTTTGTACTTTAAGTAGTGTGTTTGAGGCACATATTCCAGCAGTTTCACTGGCTATGAATTAAAGTGTCTTTTATTACAGTATGCAATGATGTGTCATCCTGAACTAATCTGTTACTTGAATTTCAGCATGTGAGACAGAAGCAGCAAAAGTTTATCAGCTATCACTAGAGGAGCACCTCCAGCCTTTCAAAGACAACATGGAGCAATTCATTAGTCAAGGTAAATAATGAAACGTCACTTAACCTTTTCATGACATTTCAAAGGAAAGTTATGGGAACAATGTTTATACATTGTGGGAAAGGGACTGTTTATTTTGGCATCATAGAAAGATGTGGATTAGTTTAATCAGATGCCACACAGTTCTAAAAGATTTGCAAAATGATTCTCTTGTACTGTAGGTGACTCACTCTTTTTTGCATGACAGCAAAGACAGCAAAGACAAATGCTATTGGCTTGAGTGTGTGATCTTCTGATTAGTTCAACATTCCAGTAGAAAACAAATTTACAGCCTTTGTTCCTTGAAAAATTGTTGAAGCTGGATCTGTTTCATTAACTTCATTCCAAAGAGATAATTCTCTTGTGTGCTCCAAAAAACATGGAATAAGCATAACAAAAGTAGTTAAAAGTTTTCCAGAGATAAGGTAAATTCATATGAAATACTTGGATGTGATTAATGGAAAATACTGCAAGAGAAAATACATTAGAAATATCCATGATTGACTGGCAGCCTGAGTACTAGAAGGAAAACACTTTAAAATTAAATGGACTATGCTTTACTAGACCTTTCTTTGATAAGACTATAGGAGATATGATATATCAGAGAATCTCTTGAAAAACTACTCTGAAAGAGTATACTCTGTATTGACCAATTTGCTTTTTAATACAAGTTAGAATTCAATGCACCAGGGTTAAAATTCCCTGATGAGTACATCAACATAATTTTAAAATTTTATTGCTGCTTCTGCTTTGATACTGCATTTTATAATCAAAGATGGAACTATTGTCTTCTGAACAGGTAAATTATTTGATTTTGTACTGATTCAATGGACCTGTCGGTAATTCATTAGCCTAGAGATGTGTTAAACGGCTACCATATATAGAACTCTTTACTAAGTGAGTGTGCTTTAGGTTTGAGTGGCCAGTCAGATATGCATTTATTTCTTCCTGGGTCGGTTATCCAAAATGACCATCTATCCAAACATTTTAAGAAGTGGAGTACATACAGAATCATCGAGTGGCTTGGGTTAGAGGCGATTAGACCATGTTGCTCATGTGTTCTACTAGGTACTGATCCATGCTATAGGACTCTCAATTACAGTTAATAAATTGAGCAAACTCACCATTTTGAATCATCAGCTGTGAATTGATGTTTCCTAAGACAAACATATACTAGCCAAATCTGGCAAAGAGCCTGTTTTGTCCAGCAATAATAGTTACGAACTGATTTAAAATTGGATTCTGATTATGTACATGACATATTAATATTACAGTAGTGACATGATTAAACATGTACCAAGTGTTTTGTATTAAGTTTATATTATTGTTTGTATGTATATATAAGGAAAATTCAAATCACAAGTTTGTCTGAAAGAGATCACTAATGACATATTGTAAATCATGCCATATGTTTGCATATTAACCTTAATAACAGAGTAGGAAATCAAACACGGGGCTTATCCCTGGAACTGTTTATGGCCAGGTTAGATGGAGCTCTGAGCAACCTAGTCTAGTGAGAGGTGTCCCTGTCCATGACAGAGATGTTGGAACTAGATGATCTTTAAGGTCCTTTCCAACCCAAACCATTCTATGATTATATTATTATATTTCAACAGACATCTGTCTGTTAAATTTCTGTTACTTCTTTTAGAAACTATACTTACAGAAATATCTGACTTTAGACTTTGGCTTACTTTCCAATTTCTAGCTACACCTTCCAGAAGATAGTTTTATATAATCAATATAGTGATCTGTTCTGTTTCTGCAAGGATATGCAATTGCCTTTCTTGATTATGTATCTGTACTTTCAGAGAGTGAGTAAAATGACAAAAAAAAAAGATATTAATCTCATTCATTAAGAACTTTGCTGTGTTGCCATATTAACAGTGTATTGACAAAAGGAGAAACGCATAATGTCAGTAAAAATTTCAGTGTCTAATTTTAATGAAAATAATTGGAAATATGTATTGTGAACACAGTGAACTGTGATTAAATAATTTCTAGATTTTTTTGTTTAAACGGCAAGACCTATTGTGCAGAATTCTGTCCCAGTGTAAGAAAGACAAAGGTTAACATATAGGAAAAAAGAATCCCTGGTTAAGTTCCAAAAATAAAGTAATTTAAATACCTTTCATTATGAAATCCTTTGTTTTTACTTCATGGGATTGAATTCAGACTTGAAAGAGGCCATGTTTAAAGCAGGATTTCTCTTTCCTGTTCAGTGTTTGACAGGCTTTTGATCTAGATATTTTTTCTAAGGGCTTTTGTTGTTTATGTAGACATAATCGATGAGTCTTTTCAGCTAGACTGCACACATGATCATTTAGAAAAACAGAGGGACAATTCTTGGCACCTTTTGGGGATTTTTGTTTATATAACATATGCTCTGGGCAAAGAAAAATCAAGCTTTAAGTTTTTATCTTTTCAAGTTCCAGTTTCTCTAAAGTCAGAAAGTTTTAACTTGTAATTCAGATGAAAAGCATTTTTCATAAGGTTGAATAATTTGGCATGTTTATATGATGCCTTTACAGAGTAGATAACTTGTGTGTATAATGGGACCCAAAAGTTCAAAGTAGCTAGTTATTTACAGCATATTCACTTATACTTGTTGCTAGCAGCTAAAATGGAAAATGGTTTTCCCAGAGGCAAGAAAATTTGGACATCAAATGAAATATCCTCGGCAAGGGGTTAGAAAGGCTCTGCTTTATAAGAATAGTTATTGTCATGCACTGTTAGATAACTTTAAATTACATTACTGCAGTCTAGCTGATTGTGACATATTAATTAAAAAAATCTTTTTTAATGTTAATGCATTATTATTCATCAGAGGCAAAAAAAGGTTATGTATCGCTAGCTTACGTGTAAAGATGATTTCACTTGAAAGCTAAAGAAGGGAAAGAGGCAAGACTGTGTTCAGGATCATAACTTTTAAGATGAAAATGCTAGTAGTATATATGATGAAGGCTGTTCAGCATTTGCCTTGCCAGCCAAGTCAGTAGGCTAAATAACTAGGATATCATCAAAGTATGCAAATTAGTAACAGGATGCCAGTCATTTTTCTGATGGACTTCAGGGTTATTCTTAAAATGATCATTCTACTTAACAGAAAATTAAACTACTTGTCCTGTCCTCTCTACATTGGCATAGTGGGTATTTGTGATTTACAAGCATGACTTATCCTGTGGGTTGGATTTCTGAAGGTCTTGTGCCTCAAAGCCTCAAAGGCAATCCTCTCTGTTCTTCCATGTTTTCTTTCCTCTTTTTGAGTCTCCATACTGCAAACCATCAATCATATAATGTGGTTCTCCTGTTCTTACAAATGTTAATATTTTTTTTCTGAACTTCTCCATAACCACAGGGTTTAAAAAGGGAGGGGGAAAAAAAAAAGAAAAAAAGAGCTGCTTCAAAAAAGCAGATTGGAGAAAAAACTTGTCAGAAAATACAAGACTTTTCAAAATTATACTACTTATTTTTTAGTTTGTTATAACCATTTCTGTAAGGGTTTCCAATAGGTGACTAACATATAACCGCAAAATTTAGTAAAACAACTGTACTTTTCCAATAAAAAATTATTCATACCAAACAGCAGGAATTTAAAATTTGCATGTCCCCAATATAGGGTATATATTCACATTTTCTATCTTTCAGTTACTCCCCACAATTGAATAGGAGAGACTGAAAGGAGAACACTATTTGGGAACCTTGTCTCCACTGTGGATAGTTAGGGATGCAAATACATGAGATCACATCGACCACTTTGGAAAGCTTCAGAAATCACTTGTTTTCCTGGGGGAAATGTGTCTGACACACAGGACAGTCAAGAAATGCTGAGTGGGCTAATCATCATGCAGTTTGTAGAGGAATTTCATTAGCAGTTAGTAATCCTTTAACCTTGTCCCTACTTGATAGGATAGCCAGCTCATGTTGAAAGAATCATGTGTTCATCAACCACAAATGATTTGCAGTCCCCAGGTTTTAACTGTGGTTAATTTTGCAGTGAAAAGCAGTCTTTGGGTGTTTGTTGTTGGGACTCTGTCTAGGCTGTGCATTCTTGTCATCTTGATAAGCCAGGAAACTTATAACAGGAGGCAGCCACTTCCTCAGAATAGGAAGTCTTGTCTGGGAAGTGGACTTTAGACTTTAGAAAAAACATTATGCCATAGGAAATGCAAGCATTGTTTACAGAAGCAAAATCAAAACTTTCTGATCTTGGGCTAGTTCATCTAAAAGCATTGGGAATAATTACAGTGTGATTGTAAGTTTGGGACCACAAGGTAACCATTCATCCTTTGGTTCCTTCTAGTCTTTATTTTGCAAAATTCTGGAGTTCTGCTATTGTGAGTGAATACTAGCCTCAGGTTTTGTTCTGCTGGACCCAAGAATACAGACTCTTCTCTAGAACTGTTTTCTAGTCACATCGTTATGATCTTGCAGAATAATGATGCTAAAACTGACCTTTTGGGTGAACTGTCTGTAACCATCTCTCTCCTTTGCCTGGAAGAACATTCAGGAACCCAGTTTCCAAACTGTCAGTAAATGAATGTATAAATCACAGTGTGTTGCATTTATCACTGCAGCTGTAACCAGATAGTTGACCGTGACTTGTTCTTTTAGGTCAAGCAGCAAAAGGCTGTGCATCATCAAATGATGGATTGTGAATGAGACTAAAGCACCAGACTGAATCTTGGATGGCTGGGTTAAGTTCCTGGCTCCAGAAGTATTGTAGATGATTGCGAAATGAGTGCTGCTAGGGTAATCTTAATTCTGGCATTTTCTACCCCAGAATGATTGATTTTGCAGATTCCATTTTCTTTAATGTTGCTTTTATAATTTGATTAATATAGGGGGGAACATAGCGGTACTGCATAATTTTTCTAAAAGTAAGTTGAAGAAAATGTGACTGAAAGATGATTAGGAAGATATATGAATAAATATTTTTGTTTTTCTTTGAAAAAAATGCACAGAACATTAAGAAGTTGGCTATTGGTAGATTTATGTAGAGGCACTCACTTTAAATATTATCATCATCAAAATATACTCATTACTAGAATTTTAAAAATCAGCTTCTTTCATTTGAGAGGAAAATGTTAGAGGGATATGAAAAGTAAGCAACATAAAGTCATTCAAACAAAAGATGCAGGAACTCAACTTAAGCAATTTAATTTTATGAGTGTTTACATTTTTGTTAGTATTCTTCTTGTTGAATTATTGAAGGAACTTTTAAAACTTGTTCTTTGAGTGCTGAAAGTATTTTTTTAATCTCATGCTGACATCTTAATGCTGATAAATAGTTTAACGTCAGCATGATATAAACTTGTCCCTACCTCAGATGTCAGCACCTCCATTGGCGTACATTTTTACATAATAATCCTGATTCAGATTGTGTTGCATTTGCAACACGAGACAGGCTTCGCTGAATTAGTCTCACGGACTGGGGCTGGCAGCTTTTTGTGCCTTTGGCACAGGGTCTCATTTACTCATTTTTGTAGGCATCTATACAGCCGTTGCAGACAGCACAGGTGTGGTAGAGTTAAAAAGGTATTTTGGCATTACATGAGAACAGATCAGTGTATGAGTATCACAACAGCATGATACAAGTCACCCAACTCAAAATACTCTGAAAAAAATGCATTCTGAAAAAATTACCAAAAAACTTGTGGATAGTTGGGGAGGGGGGAAAATAATTCACATTTTAAGTCTCTCTTCCAGTAAAAATATATTCAAATAACATTGTTTTTACCGCATAGCTCTTGAGATGGAGAAGGAAAAAGAAGAGGAGGACATGAAAGCTTAAAAGTACCTAGCTCTTTCATGAGCCCTAATCACAATGACACATGTTCTTTAGCACTGTGGAGTCCAGACTCACAGCTGAACAGCCTTCCTTTTAAAGCAGGCCTAAATCTCTTGCAATATCTTTACAGTACTAATAACAGTGATTTAGTCATAGGTATGCTAGCTAACTGGACATCTGTTAACTGCCTAGTCCTGACCTGACTGAGACCATTGAGCAGTGTAAGATTTAAGATCAGTAGCCAGGAACATTGAGTGAAGAGCTCAAAGCTGCACACCAAAACCAATGTATTTGCCTTCTGTGAATGTGATATGACAACATTATAGTGAGTAGTTGCTGAATACACACAACTAAGTATGATGGAGTGATTTTCTGGGGGGGGGGGGGGTTTGGTGATTATTGTTATGTTTTGGGGGCTTTTTAAGTGTTGGATTTGAGTCCCTCTTCTCTCTCCCTCAATTCAGCTGATAGGAGATGGTGTCTTTCAAAGAGTGACAAATCACAGAATGGTTTGGGTTGAAAAGGACCTGAAAAATCATCTAGTTGCAACCCCCCTACCATGGACAGGGACACCTTCCACTAGACCAGGTTGTTTAAAGCCCCATGCAATCTGGCCACAAACACTTCCAGGGATGGGACATCTGTAAACTCTCTGGGCAATCTGTTGCAGTGCCTCATGACCCTCTCAGTGAAGAATTTATTCCTTACATCTAATGTAAACCTACTGTCTTTCAGTTTACAGTCATTTCCCCTTGTCCCTGTAAATATCGGTGTAAAATGTTCCTCTCCAGCCTTCTTGTAAGCCCCCTTTACATACTGGAAGGCTACTGTAAGGTCTTCCCAGAACCTTCTTATCATCTGCACAACCCATCTATGTACTTGCTCCAGCAGGTTCACATCCTTCTTAGGTGGGGGCCCCAGAGCTGGATGCAGTACCCCAAGAGGGGTCTCTCTAGAGTAGATTAGAAGGGAAGAATCACCTTCCTTGACCTTCTGACCACACTGCTTTTGATGTAGCCCAGGATACGGTTGGCTTTCTGGCATGCAAGTGCGCATTGTTGAGTCGTGTTGAGCTTCTCATCAACCAACACCCCTGAGTCCTACTCCTCTGGTCTGCTCTAAATCCATTCTCTCTGCCCAGCCTGTGTTTGTGCTTAGGACTGTCCTGACTCGCGTACAGGACATTGCAGTTGGCCTAGTTGAACTTCATGAGGTTAACACAGACCCACCTCTCAAGCCTGTCAAGGTCCCTCTGGATGGCATCCCTTCCTTCCAGCATGTCAGCTGCACCACACAGCTTGGTGTTGTCAGCAAACTTGATGAGTGTGCTCTTAATCCCACTGTCCATGTTGCTGACAAAGATGTTAAAAAGTGCTGATCCCGATACTGACTTCTGAGGAATACCACTCATCACTGCTTTCCACTTGGACATTGAGCTGTTCACCACAACTCTCTGAGTGCAACCATCCAGTCAGTTTTTTATCCACCCAGTGTTCCATCCATCAGCCCCATGTCTCTCCAGTTCAGAGACAAGGATGTCATGAGAGCGACAGTGCAAAATGCTTTGTATAAGTCCAGGTAGGTTACATCAGTGTTCCCTTATCCACCAGTACTGTAACCCCATTGTAGAAGGCCACCAAATTTGTCAGCCACTATTTGCCCCTTAGTGAAGCTATGTTGGCTATCACCAATAACCTCTGTATTTTCCATGTGCCTTAGCATAGATTCCAGAAGAATCTGCTTCATGATCTTGCTGGGCACTGAGTTGAGACTGACTAGGCTGTGGTTCTTCGGGTCTTCCTTTCCTTTTTAAAAACAGGGTCTGTTTCCACTTTTCCAGTCATTGGGAACTTCACTGGACTGACACAGTTTCTCAAATAGGATGGATAGTGGCTTAGTTATTTCCTCTGCCAGTTCCCTCAGGACCTGTGAATGCATCTCATCAGGTCCCATAGACTTGTGTACCTTTAGGTTCCTTAGTTGGTCTCAAACCCACTCTTCTCCTACAGTGGGTGGTTCTTCAGTCTCCCAGTCCCTGCCTTTGCCTTCTGCAACCTGGGCAGTGTGGCTGGAGCACTTGCTGGTGAAGACTGAGGCAAAAATAACCATATTCTTACCAAATTGTTGCTTGAGATGGATTAAAAGAGGACACAAACAGCAAAATGTGGAGAAAGTTTGCATCCTAAAACACAGTATTGATAGAACTTGAGATGAAATTTTTTGTTTTTATTATTAATATAGTTATTAATCTGAAAAGTAAGTTTCCTTTTTATAGTTTTTAAAATTTAAATTTTTTTAGCTTTCAACAAAGTTCAAGTTTCTGTCCTTATGTATTCACTGAGATTTTAATTTGTGGTTCCATAAATCTTGCTCATAATCTATGGAGTTAGCATATAATTTGAGTACCTGTAGTGTGAGAGTATAAAGTCATTGTGAAGTACAATTGGTTGGAATTAATATAAATGTTTACGTGTCTAACTTTTAGGTTTTTAAAAAAAATGGAACAACATAATTGTTCAGCATATTGGATGCTCTGTTCCAAGTTATCTTCAAGAAACTGGGGTCTGAATGAAGAACTTAAATGTTCTTTTTTCATGTAGGCATGGAAACCTTAGATAATATGGGAGATGAAACAGATATTCTGCATGCTCACAATGTTCTATAAATTTGTCATAGAAAGTACAGAAGGGTGTAAGACTCTTCCTAGGGTTCCCAGAAGAAATCCTGCTTTATTCTCTTGGAAAGCTTTCTTTGCACGAATATACCTGATAATAAACCATCCAAATGTACTTGGATCTTTATTCAGTGTAAATAGAAATTCTCAAAACTATAACAGTGCAGCTCTAATGAGTAATTGAAAAGGTATTGTATCTGTCAAAAAAACCCCAACAAACCCCCCCAAAAAACTGGCTCCACTTGAAAGTTACTGGAAAGCACGTTCATAGCTAATTATAAACAAATACTAGTTAACACTTTAAATAAAAAGAGAGGAAAAAGCAAAAAGATTCAGGACATAGACAAGCAGATGAAAGGATTCTTGTTGCCTTCCATCTGAGATTACTCAGATGCATTCCTGTATTCAATTACCTGAGAAGATGTGATATTCCCCTAAGAGAGATCAGGAGATCAGAAGGGATGGCAGTTTCGCGCATCTCCTTACTCATAGCCCTTTGAAACTGGTTCAGCAGAAATAGCTTAAATTGCAACAGGGATTGGAGCCAGACGGTGACTACAGACAGTAATCACTGGGTCAAGATCATACCACAAAGTGACAACAAAAAGTTCTGGTGGAACAAAAGCTCTGACAGGGCGTTTGAATGCTGTTTGAGTAGACTTACAAGGTCTACTTGGAATAATTTCTAAATCAGAAGCAATGGATCAACTTGTTTTGTGACTATGTTTATCTAGTACACCAAAGACATTGATAATTCTTATTGTTAGGTTTGAGTCTATTTTTCTCATCAAATTCCTTGCATATTCAATTCTAATCTTAAGATTTAATGGTTTGTTTGGTTTTTGGTTTTTGTTGTTTTCTTTTTTTTTTTTTTTACAAAGCCCCTATTATTGATCATCTAACTTTTTTTTACAGTCTTCCCCCAAACCTATTTCCTTTTTGCTAGTTTCCATCTAAAAAGGCTTAGTTCTTCCCAGTGCCACTCATGCCCCAGGCACATTAATCCTATTAAATAAAACATGTAAAGAGAACAAACAACAACAAAATTCAAAAATTGAGGCAAAACAAATTCAGAAGTCTAAAGGGGAGTGGGAGGAGAGGGAGAGGAAAAAAGAGACTTTTCTCAAGAGCTTTCTACTGATTCTAGTGACTTTGCTATTCTGCTTTGGTGTTTCAAGGTTTTTCAAAATACAGTCTTGAATAGTTTGCTAACTGCAAAAAAAAAATCAAAAATCTGTAAGTATTATTTTGGTGTTTTCTGAAGGCATTTAAAAGTATATGTCCTACAAGGAGAATAGGGGAATTCTCTCAGAAGCACTTGCAGAGCTCTTGTAAACTTCAAACTTAGATCCTAATAGTAGCAGAGTAACTGCATGCCCTTTCTCATGGTGGCAGTTCATCCAGTATTTGCTCTATATCCATTTTCTTTCTGTGCTAGTCACATGTTTGATGTACCTATGGAAGGTATCCTCATGGCCTCTGTCAGGTACCTCATGTCCTCAGTTCTTAGTGGAGCTGAGTCAGAAGTGACAGATGAACTGCCTGATGTTCCATACACTTTTTGAGAAAGTCTATCCCTCAGTTTTGTTTTTAGTTCAGTTTTGTTGGGAGTTTTTTGGATTTTGGGGCTCTGCCAGAGGAGACATTTGGTATATTTTCAAAGCCCTAGCTACTAGTCACTCAACACCACTGTGGGGAAAAAAAGATGTCTTCTTTGAAGATCCTGGTAAATCTGCAACAAGGATTTTTAAAAAATGTTAGTAATTGTTTCCTTTTTAGTAACAAGGAGTTCTAAAAATTCTGCTGCTTTTTAACAATATGCGTATAGCATAGGAGCATAATAACCCCCTTTTAAAACAGAGTCAAATATCATACATTCAAACAAGAAATTGCAACAACAGAGATAACAGAGACAACAGATGGTATATACAATACCTATCCACACAGACAATAATCTGTACATGTAGAAAATAGATATATTCATGCTATTAACTTTTTTAAAAATCAGATTTAATGCACAAGGTATAACGGTTACATTTAGAGGAGACTAGTAGAGAAAGTTTATTGGACTGAAAATGAGGCGATACTTGGCAGTTGTCTTCATTCACAGTGGCTTGATTTCTGCAGAGAACTCAGCATAACAGATTCAAAATGTCACTTCCCACATAGGTCAGAGGGGACATTTTGTGGTCAATACATGGTTTATGTCCTTACCTTTGAATCTCTTTTCATTTAATTTCACCTTCTAGGCTTCTTAAAAAAAAAAAAAAAAGTCTAATTGTAGAAAAGTGAACGATACTATTCTGCTGAAGACCAGTATTTTCTAGAATACCTGTTTATGTTTTTCACATTCAATTTGGTGAGATACATCAGATTTTCATAAATGCATAGGTCACTTTAGTATGACTATTCATATATGTGCCTTTGTAGAAGTTTGTATGTAACCTTTGCAGGACTCTAATAAAAAAAAGTTGGAAGAGCAAACACACGGAACAATGGCATGTATCATTCTGGAATGTGGATATATGCTGATAACTACAGAACATTTGAAAAAGAGGTTAATTAGACTTCATTTGTGAGATCTTGTTTGAAAGCTCGTTTTGAATTGCATGAAATACAGTTTTATGCCCCAATTATAAAACATCAAGCAGTAAATTTAAGCAAATACAAACAATGTTAAGATAGAAGTTAGAACACATGATGTGAGTAATTTTTGAAAAAATATGTATGTCCTGTAGTTAAAAGAATTGATATAAGAGTACAGTCATCGTGCTTGGTAAGCGGTGATGTAGGGAGGAAGGAATGTACTTGAATTTTGACCAAATATATAAAGTGTTTAGGAGGTATAGACCTTGCTCTAAAGGGAGACCAACTTTAAATTATCTGAAGGTAACTTAATGGAAAAAGCAGGGAAACAGTGGAATGTCATCCAACAAGAAGGCATTAAAGATGCTTTCAAAAGTGAAAAGATAACTAAATCAGTATATGTTGTAAATTCTTGATAAGGTAGCTTTGCTCAGTAAGAGGTCACTTTCACTCTAAAATGTTCTAGTTTTTGAGTTGGCCATATTTTTCAGTATGACCTAAGGTTATTTTTCAGCTTTATTATTCAAAGTAGGTTTTACAGAATATATTTGTCTTCAGGATTACAAAAGCTGTATATAAAGCCCTATATTATATAGAGTGCATGAAGGCAGACATATAAAACTGTTACCTTTTCTTACTTATGCATTACACGAAATAGAGTGTGTAGCATCTGCTGGTATGATGCAGTCTTTAATAGATTTGGAACAGTGTATTTTTTAGGTGGGTTAGCATACTGGTATCAAGAATCAAGAAAACAATTCTTAGTTGGGGGTTTTAGAAAAGATGATGGGCCAATAAAATGTGGAATACTTGGGAAATAAACCTGACCCAGGAGTGGGAACTCCTACATCTAGCAGAAAAACTGCAAGCAGTCACTGCTGTGGTCAGCTGACCGATTCCAAATATATATGAAAACAGATATGGCTACTGTATGACTACAAGACTTCTTTTAATGTTTTTCAAAGAAAAGCAATAAGACTTTCTGAAATAATCTTATTTCTTGAAGATAGAGCATAATTTTAGTGGCAGAACAGAGTGCTCAGATATGCTCAGCTGCCACGATATCTCTGGAAATATTCAATTTTCCTGTATCAGCCATTGCCATGGTATGATCCCTGTAGAGTGGGTATGGATATTCTCTTTTTTATTTAACCTGTTTGTAGCAGGAAATACACTTTTCTCCCACAAATGTTCTCTCAAGGTGGACGCCTTTAGGTGGTATTTGGCACTTAATGGCTAGAGGCGACCAAAAAGGAAGAAGCTAAACTGGTGCCTTTCATGCACCGTTTTTACACTTGTGATGGACTGCTTTGAAGGAAGAAGTGACAGTAAAGATGCATTATATTGAATTAAATTATAATCTGGTGCATTCTGGGACACTTAACTGAATCCATCATAACTGAATTTTTTTCCTTCCCTACTCAAATAGGAAAATAGGTTGAAAGCAGTTTGCCAATGGAGGGATTAGTACAGAGCAAAATACCAATAACCACTTATATCAGGTGATCATATTAGTGGCCTGTTCCAGAAGTTATAGCAATCTCCAGCTGCTTCAACACCTAATAGTTGTTCCATTTTATCCAGGTGATTGTAAGACTTCGTTGTTTTTATAACAGGAGACTTTCCTTACTTTTTACAGCTTTTTGATGTTTACTCTATACTAATGCAAAAACAGTCACCTGAATATTTTCTTTGGACAGGGACAAATCTTTGAGTGTATATACCATGTTTTCTTCTCTTTCACTGGTGCCACTTGTCATCTTGTGGAAGCAGAATTGTTTCCATCTCTAACTTTTTCTGTCTAGAAAAACAAGAGAGCAAGAGGGTTGTAAATTAAATTTACACTTGAATAATATCCTTTTGATAGTATACAAGATGTGTTAAAGGTGTCATTACATTTGGACCAAACTACAACTGCTTCAGAGAAAATTCTTTCCTTGCAAGACTCTTTTTAATGCCAAAAGGTGATCTGATGCAGGATGAAATCTCTCTTTCTGGGTATAGTAGCTGCCTTATGCTTATCTACTTATTACTTTAAAAAAAAAAAAGGCACTATTACATGCACCTGCCTCATTCAGGGATTCTAAAGATTCTTTTCACTGTGTAATACCCATTATCTATGAACTTATTAAAAATACAGATACCAGAAGTACATTGATTTTGAGGGTTTTTTTCTTCTTCTTCTCTGGACCATAGTAAATTTCTTTTTTAATTGAAAGGAAACTTGTGCCAGAATGGTGATATTTTGATATGGTGTGATAAACTTAGGATAGTATCTTATGCTTGCTCTTTCAAAATGTAAATTGTGGAATATTTTTTCCATTGTTGGTGGGTAAATAATTGTATGTACGCGTGTGTAGAACAGTTGAAATAAAGAAGAAAAGACCCGAAATCAGCAGCTCAAATGATATTCTACCTCATCAGTCCTAGAAATGATAAAAAGAATTATGTCCCATGAATATGACATATGTACTATAAGACTATCATAGGCTGGAACATGCTAACTTCCATTTCTAAGCATTGTTTGACCAAAAGAATTCAAATTACATTTTTCAGTAATAGAATGATTAGTTTTAAAAGTTGTATCCACAGATACTTAGTGAATGTGTTAATGCAGAATGAGATATTTGATTTCACTTCATCAGGGGAGTTTGTGTGCAGTTTGTGTGCAGTTTTTATTCGCTTTTGAACTTTGTCTTTACCAGTCATACCTTGACCTTCAGGATTGAAGTATGAAGAGAAAAAAAGTATTAATGAAATTCTGTCAAAGCTGCAGCGTGTCACCTGGTTTCTTATCCAGAGCAGTGCAAGGCTTTCAAGAAAAACTCTAGCTCAGCCCAAATTCATTCAGCACTGGGCTCAAGCTCACTCAAAAGTGTTTTAAGCCCTCACAAACCTTTTGAAGAATCTGGGCTGAGTTTCAAGTCGGTATTGAGACCTGTAATCAGGCAAGATTCACATGCTCTTCAATTTCCTTGAGAACATTTACCCATCTCTCCCTCAAGTTTTTGTGGTTTACTGGGATTTTTTTCAGTTTCAGCATAACAATGATAGAGCCCCAGTCTCCAAGTAATGATTACTAAATACAATGTTTCCTGCTGCAAACGTCCTGGCACTGCCCACCCTACACAGCAGACTACATTGCTACTAATACAAAGTATTTGCTGCATTGGACAAAACTCTAATCATTGTTGTGACCGCAGAAAGTACAGGGAAATTCCATTTGTGTGTCTTTGCTACAGATTTCACATGCCTATTTTAGTGTATGTTTTTGCGTATTGCTGTTGATTGAAACGTAACAAAAAACCAGTGATTATCTTTGTACCCTAATTATGCCATTGCTTTTCTCTTTTTTGTGAAATTTAAAATTAGGATTTACCTTTTCAGAGGTAGTGTATCTACAATGTAGAAAAATATTTTTAATTATTACTGTAGAGCTATGTGGGGAAAGTGGAATAAAAATAGCTTAAAGGTTTCTTCTTTTTTAGATTTCTATATGAATTTTATACCATTGACATTTGTTACCAGGACAGTTCAGAGCTTCTTCATGTTCCAAAACCTACTGACTCTTGGGAATCCTAAAATTCTCCTTGCAAATTAGCAGGCCAGAAGTCCAGCAGACTGAAAAGGAGAATCAAGTACCAAACTAAAAAGCTTTCAGCTAAAGCCTGCAGATCTTAAATCAGATTTAAGTTGTGTTACCTGAATATCTACATAAATATAAATCTCACCTAAGCACACATGCACAGAGCAGACTGGCGATTGCTTTGCACCTTGGTGATGCCTAAGTTAATGTGCATATCCTCATGAATTTTTTTGTATCAGAATACCCATCTAAATTAAGTGGAATGAGCACAAAATAATTATGGAAAAACATAATGCAAATAGATAATTTTTTCATCAATGTGTCACAATGACAATTTCTTTTTTGTAACTTCCTTCACGTGATCACCAAATGATAATTTCCTTCATATAAAAACAGTCATGTTTTCCATATGGGCCTGCTATAGCTCTAGTACTTCACTAATTGATGTGTGTACACGGAGAGGGAAGAGTTTTTATTTGTAACTGTCAAGCAACTTTTAGAAAAGCTATAAGGCTGAATCCTTCCTGCTCTTCATTCAGCTTTTTCTCAGTAGACAAGTTTCCATATTATTTAAGTTTTTGTAATCATTATTTAAGATCTGTTTTTAAGTCACTTTCATTACTTCGTTGTTGTTTATATTACTGAAAGATTTTTTTTTTTTTTTTTTATTTTCAAAGCTTGCTTTGAGTTTGGTGGGGTGTTTGTGGTTATGGTTCTGGATTTCTTTTCAGTTGGGTTATCAAAGGCCATGTAGTTTTGTTTGTGTGGGTTTTTGCTGGATGGGGTTTTTTTTGTTTGTTTGTTTGCTTTTCTTTCAGAATTGATCTATATGAGTATATCCTCAGGTGGTTTCTGAACATTTTACATGTGCCATATTTACAATTAAAAACATCCTGAAACATATTGATCTTTCACCTTGTTACTAATTATTTGATTGTAATTTTACAGCTAAAATAGACCAAGAAAATGAAGAGAAGTCACTAACAGAAGCACATAAAAGGTAAGAAAGAACAAAGCATAAAACCTTTCTTTGAAAAATATGTTTTTGTAGAGCTTGCTGTATTGGTAACCAGCATTATAGTATTTTTGAACAGTGATAGGAATACACTCAGAAAACTAAGTGATATTCATTTATTGTCAATTTTAATTTGACAAATAGGAAAAAAGTTTGAAATTCTTTAGAGAGATATCGTATGTGACTCCTGTCATTCAGAAAATTCCCCAAACAATCATTATTCATTAGGTAACATTTCTTGTGCTTATAAAATGTTAATTTTATAACAAAGAATGAAAATCTGTTTTTTAATATACTAATGATATGTATAATTAAATGTGCCTTCCTTTGTAGAATTACTAATAGATCTTCAAATACTTCTTGTAGCAAAAAACAAAATACCTCATTAAATTTCATTACAGATGCGTGCAGCTGAGAAAGTTATCAAAATTGGGAACCTCACTGCATTGCATAACTTGTGGTTTCTTCTGATGTTTGGAAGAGTTCTGCAGAAGCAATGTTTAAATGGGACAGATTTTTATCTGTCCCAGCAAGAGATCAAAATATGACCCACACCATTTATAGTCCAGATTTAGTGAAACTGGCAGTCTGTGTTTGTTTTTCTTTCACTAAATATAGCATCATCTTTTTGTACTAGCTGCCACTGCTACTGAATATATACTAATGAATATATCCATTAAATATTCCCAGAATTGTGGAGTGTCTCAATAGGATTCCTGTAAAAGATATAAGTATAAAAGTTTATAGCTTTTATTATGGTTTGTTAGCCATTCTATGGCCTTGATACCCAAATTTGCTGCCTGCAGTAATGTCATAGTGCTGCTGACATCTGACACAGCACCACATTTTCTCTCTGTTCCCTTGGGCCATGTACTGAAGATAATAACTGAAAAGGAAACCAAGAGTTGAGTGTTCCTCTGCCAGAAGAACCTTCCTTCTTACCTGTGAGGAGATGGCGGATCCACCATTGGTGGTGCTGGATCATGATGGAAAAAAATGCAACAAAGGGAATATTGCTTTGGCTTAGTATCATACCTCTTGCTCAAGTATATGAAAGGCATTCCTGACATTTCCTAGCTTTGTTTAGCTGCTCTGTTACATAATTCTTATCCTTAACATTTTCCTTCACGATGAAGCTTTGAGAGAAGATACTGCTATTAGGAGATTTTTGTGGTAGCTGACTGCTCTTTTAAGGAAACTGTTTCTCCTATAAAAAAAGGATTAGACCACAAGTCAAAAACTGACAGAAATCTAACAGCAACAGAATCCGCAATCTGTACAGAAATCTTATGACTTGTCACTATCTTTCGGTGTCTAATTCATTCTCTATTCTACTCTTTTTCCCTGACTAGGCCAGAACCATAATATCAAAAACTTTCTATGGGCTTATTTAGCATCCACAATATGGGACAAGAAAGAAAACTACTCCATAGATTCTTATTTAGCTCGATCTGCTCCTTCTGACTTGTCCTAATTCTTTCTTCTCCTGCAATGTTGAATGTAGCAGCTCCTTTTACATAGTTTGTCAAAGAAGAAAATTCAGCTTCATTGTTTCTCTTTACTGTGAATATCTAGCAAGGATATTCACAGGCACAATCTTTTGTGGAACATATGAGGAATTATGCTAGGACCATATCGGAACAAAGTAATTTTGTACTAGTATCTACATTACATTTTCTTTCTTCCTTCCACCTTTCCACTAAAAGACTTGATTAGATTAGTGGATTTGTTAAAGTACTGAAGACAACTCCATGTATAGTTTTAGTATTATGTGTAATTATTTCACTAAGATCTTTAATTTAGCTTAGAAATAAGATGCCTGGGATCCATTTTGGCAGGCGTGGGTGAAAAAGAAGATGAGAGCTTAAAAAGCTAAATAAAAGATTAGTTACATTTGACTAATCATAGGTAAAATAGCAGTGCATAGGATGACTAGGCAAGCAAGTAGTGCAAGGAAAAGTGATGGATTAGATGGAGCAAAGTTAATGTGATTAATGTCCTTGGATTTTTCTTGTTGAAGTGGATAACTTCAGCCCATGTATAAGTTCAGGTCTACTGCATGAAAGCATTTCTTTACCTTTCATTAAAAACTATGAATTTTCTTCTTTTTTTTTGTTAGTTTGGGCGCAAAATATTAAAGCTGATGTTTCCATTAAAATACGAAAGTCTAAAAGAAAAACTCTTGCATCAATAAGAAAAAATATTTCTGAAATGAATAATGACTTGAAGAAAATGCAGCAATGTGTATTTTTAAAAAGCTCAATTGTGCAACAGATGAACTGAAGTGGAAAGTTAATCTTACATACAAAATGAAGACAAAGAAAATGGAATGTCTGCTCCAGGGACTCCATACAGTGTATAGCTGTTCATTTGTCACAAGTGAGAAAATGTTTAATCAGTTTTGAAATGATGTATTCTTTCTTTATTTATCGTGTTTAGTGACTTTAAGAGTGTCAGTATGTAAAGTGTTTATCCAAGGAATGGATTTCTGGCACATGGATAAAATGAAAAGTGAAATGTTTAGCTCGCAATAGGCATATGTTCCAAGATCTCTCTGAGTAAGTATCCTGAGATGAGAAGAAAGCACACAGGTCTGTGTTTATCTAGCTTACGCAGGCAGACAAGGAAGGCTCCAGCCTGGTATTAACACTGAAGTGACATGGAATGTCTTCACCAAACCCCAAACAATTACATCATTCCTTTAACAATATTGATAAAGTGTAATAAGAAAGAACCTGGCACTTTCCAATTAGATCCTCATTGCTAAATGCTTGAGGAACTGTGAAATACTGTCAAGTTAAAAACACTAGTTTTGGGGGGAGGCAAACGAAGTAAAACAGAAAAGAAAGAGGAGGAGGGGGAAAGAGGTGCTTTTATATTTTAGGAGTTCTCAATTTGGTGCCCTTTCTTTTAACTTTAAATCTGTCCAAGACTCATAGTATATGGTCAAATCACATAGCTGTGTATAACACTTAAATTACTTTATAAATAAAATTTAGCATCTTTAAAAACTGGGAGACACAGTTCTCTTTCCACAAAGGAACAAGAGTTCTCTGTTTTCTGTATTTTCATTTACTTAACTTTAAATATCTTTAATTTTTCAAGATGTGATTTTATTTAAGCAGCAAGAAAAAATTAAAAGCATTATTGTTTCCAGGTATGCTTAATAAAATCTTAGAATGAGATAGACTTTGGTCACAGTATCCACAGCAAGTAGGAACCAAGACTACAACAAAATTGGTGTCCAAATAATATGACAACTAGTGTCTTGTTTACCGTGCTAGGATAAAAGGTAATAACAACAGCAGCAATACAGTTTTGCAGACTTATAATCAGAAATTAATTAGTTACTCTTCTTGCACTTGATTTCTGAAGAATCAGTAGCTAAACAACGTGACTGGAATTACTAGAAACAGCATTACTAGAAACAGTGAAGCTGAAGGTCCTCTGCCTTGCTGCTTGAATAACCCTACAGGAATAGCATGTAGCTTTATTACTTACTTATAATACCTCACCCACTATTGAGTTCTGATCTTCTTGGAGGGCTTCCAGATTCATGTCTTTTTCAGAAGAAAATAAATCCAGACTTGTAACACTGATCTCTCTTCCACTGAAATAGTTAAGATGATTTTTTTTTTTCCTGTTCATGTCTTCTTGGAATAACACCTAGGGAATTATTAAAAAATGGAACTGGAGGTGTTTGGGTTTTATATCTGAGACACAGTCAGATAATCTCCAATTTTTCCTGCTATCTCTCAGTCTAAAAATGAAGCATCAGATTCTAAATTCAGTGCAGTAGCACTGAAAATTACCCAGTTACTTATATTTCATATAATTTACTCACATTTATTATAATTTACTCATACTGCACTCATGTAAGAGACAATGTATGCTGAAAATTGTATAAGAATGCATAATGAGAATATATATATTTCTTTTCTAAAAGATCAAATAGAGGACTTTCTGCCTTTTGACGTAAGTATCAACAGGGGAATTTAGGATGTGTGTGGCTTGGTATGGAATGCTCATCTTTCCATGTCAGGATATTTTTATTTGGTTTATTTATAATTTGCTCCCATTACTTGCACATTCCAGTGATTTTTAGACTTTTAAGTGCTTCCTAAGTGCAGCCTCCCAGGCACCTCTTCTGTTTTCAAGACTTTTAATAATCCAGTTAGAAATGTGTTGTGGCTTTCTTTTGCTGTAGCAACAAAATGACATTAATTTTGAAGAGAAATGTTTACTTTTAAATTCCCTGAAAAAAAAAAAAGATTCTCCTGACACAACAGTCTTTGCAGACTTCCATTGGCTTCACTGAACATGAGACTTGGGGAGGAATAAAGCTTTACACCTGCTTCTGAACTGACAAGCTGATGACACTTAGAGAAATAGCAGACAGTATGGTACAATGGCACTGCTGAAAAGCAACACCTCGAAATGTAGCACCTAAGTCTGGTAATCCTTTAAAACATTAAAAGTTCCTCCCACCTCACTACCCTCCACACAGTGTTTTGGATTGTTTCCAAAAGTGAACTGTAAAGTTAAAGTGAAAATTGAGTTAATGATTGAAATAAACTGGTGAAAAGCTTAGAATGGAGAGAGGTATGTAGTTTAAAAAAAAAAAAAAAGGCAAAACAACAGCACAAAACTTTTAACTGAAAGGCAAGAATATGCTATTGGACTCTGTCTTTCACTACTCTTTGACCATTCATCCTTTGTTGGTTCCTTTACTGTTATGTCTCTCTTCTCGCTGTGTGGCTCCCAGCGTGCAGACTAGAATTGCTTACAGTAATACATTTCAGACTGTAGGTATACATTAGTTGGATCAGCAGAAAATAAATACTTGGTGAGCAAAGGAAATGTGTATAGAAGGAGCTTACAGACTGTTAAACAGTTTGGATCATTCTAGTTTAGTATCCTGTCTCTGACAAAATATCAGGACCTGTAAATATGCAGTAATGGAAACTTAACCAGCAGTTTAGTTATGTCAGAAAGTCTCTACTGAAAAATGGGTAATTAATCTTATCCTGAAAGATGAAGTCCTCGTCCTTTTCTGAAAATATTTGCCAAACAACAGAAGTCCTTAACTATTTGTAGGATTGATTTTGCCTGTAAGAGCATCATCTTTGCTTTTAAAGATGACTGCCTGCTTGCTTAGAAAAATAATTTCATTTTATTAGTTTTAAATTAGTTTGCATTTAATGATAGTGATAGTATGAACAAATGGTAATATAACTTTTAACACACTGGGATACAATTCAGAGATCTAATGTTCTGCAATGTAAACTGATCTTTAAGCAACTTATTCCAAAGTTAATGTAGAAGATTTATTCTTAGATCCCATAGTAAAAGATAAAGGATAATAGTTTAAGGATCAACTACAGTTACACAGCTAAGTAACACTGATCATAATACAGCTAAATAACACCCTAAAAACAATATAGTTAAAATAATTTGATAAACCCAAAACTAATACTATGGCATTAAACTGAGGATTTAAAAAAAAAAAAAAAAAAAAAAAAAAAAAGACAAAAAACCCATGTAGCTAATGTAATGAGTGGAAAAAAATACAGAAAATAAAATATTTCAATGATGCATATTTTTTGGCGTCCAGTTTATGCCCAGCAGGTGGTTTCACTGAGTAGCCTTCAAAAATTCAAGATACTCCTCTCAAGCTGTTGCAGCTGAAATAAAATGCTTGTGTGTGTGTGTGTGATTAGCTCCAGTGCCTCTCCATTGTGCATCAGCTTCTGATTATGTTCAGTAGGATTTTTCTTTCATCATATTTTCCACCTGAGCTGTTTGGTTAGATTGTTTCCTAAGACCTTCATGGTACAGCGTTCACATTTGCAATGACTGTGACTTAAATGTGGATAACATGACTTTTTTACTCTTATGTCAATTTGCCACTACAGTGGATGCTTTCTTGTTGTATGTAAAGATTTACTTTAAGTATTATTATATTATACGGTTTTGTAATGTATAGGCAAATAGAAAAGTAGAACGTCAGGGAGGGGATTTAATTAGGTCACAACTGCATTAACTCATCCAGTATTAATCTGTACGATATAGATCATTCCTTCCGTAACAATTTCCAGGTGATGGAAGACTACCATCCACAAGCCCTTCACAGTGTAGGGCTTGCTTCAGCCTGATACTGAAACTCCACTGTTCTTCTCATACATGGAGATGAAGTGACTAGGAAAAAAAATGCTGTCTCTTTACTCTTCCTCAGTTTTATTTCTCAATCTTGTTGCCTTGTTTCTTGATTGCCTTAACGAGGTAGTTCAGAAGCAGCTGTAGTGGGCCGGATCCCTTCTGCACTATCTTAAATGAATGCTTCTCATGAGATAACATTACACCCCTCTTTTCTCAACTGCTGCCTATAAGATGGTTCTACCTTAATCAGTCTGTTGAGGAGGTGAAAATTCCTTCTTCATCCTAAAGAAAACAACTAGAGAAATGGTCACCCCAGACCAGAAACACCATTAAGCCTTTGTGTAATCCTAGGAAGGGGTGGGAACAACTCCAGACATGAGGCAGTGCTCCCAGGCCAAAGCAGTATGGTTTATTTAGCTTTGCTTGTATGTGTGAATATTGAGTATTCACAGATCCAGAGTGATATGGTTATTTAATACAATATTTCTTATAATTCCAATGGCTGCCACCTTCTCATTTAGACTTAATACTTTAGAAAATGCTGCCCATTTTCTCTACTCATCTATACCAAGATACTGTCACCACGATGAAGGGAATATATTGGGATAACTTGGTAGTTGAATCTTAAATGCTTAACATTTGAAAAATGCATGTAAAGACCTTTTCGACCTGACAGTTCATCAAGACAGATATTGAAGTCTTTCAACTTTCTTTCATAGTATTTTCTTGTAATTGACTCTGAGCATATGAAAGCCCCCATGAAAATAGTTGAGTTTTCAGCAAAGGCTGGATTACTTCAATTCATAGTTGTGCTGGCCTATGGTGATATTAGTGGATGCATGTTAAGAAGAGAGCTCTTGAACATTGAATTAAGTAAGAACACTCTACAGAGCAACCTCAAAGGGTTAAGATGAAAGTGTATCACAAGACATTTAAAATTCTCTAATACCCAACTATTTCAGGGCATTTTTATTCTATAATTTTTAAAGAATAGAAACTGAATTCTAAGTTTGACTTGAGCATCAAAATGGAAAAGAGAACATGATTATGCCCAAAACCCTCTGTACATTAATTTCACTTGCTATATTTAGAGTGTATTTTTGTCAATTCATATATATAAAATTTAATCTCTACTGAATGATATTCTTAGAGCATGGGTTAATATTATGTGTACCTGAAATTTGTTAAACTATGTGTATGGTTTCTGTCTAGATATCTAAATAATCTGTTGTAGATTTAAGACAAATTATTATTTCATTATATAATTGTTATTATTATCTTTGTAGATAAATCTGACCTTTCCTTTGCATGAATTTCAGTTATAAAAATGAGCCATACCAAGAAAGCAGGCACATTACAAGGCTGAGGTCGATGTCAATAAATTGAAAAAACATAACAGTATTTAGTGTACAACAGTTTTGCACTACTTCCGTATGTAATTATAACCTCTTTAAGAAATAATGATTGCTCAGAAAGCCTCCATTGTGCTAGACAATAAAGATGAGCTGTGTTAATAGAAATATTTGATGTCAGGTTGGGCTTTAACATGAGGCATTTAGCTGTTTCTTACAGCACTGAGGCTAGGAGCTTGTGTGTCAGATCACTGCTGTTGAAATTCATTCTACCGCTCTATTCTGTGTCTACCGGCAAAGTCTTATTTCCTCAATTTTCTAAGGGTTATTTAATATGTTTGAAGCTCATATGTTAGTCTTTTTAAGAGAGGAAAATAGTTTTCTCTTGGATATGTTGCTGGGCCTGATTTTTCAGTGCACACAATTAAATAACATTGTTTTGCACATGCTTATATTGTCTATGGCCAGTTTAGCACAGATCTATCCATGTGCCTACATAGCAGCTTAGCTATGATACCCACACATAAAATTAAAAGCATTAAACTCCAAGAAAGAGAGCCTATACGTTCCTGCAAAGTGTTCAGATTACATGGATTACAACTAGCACCAATGCATCTAGGGAACTGTAACTACCTCAAGCCAAGTTTTTGAGAGAGAATTTGAACCAGTTTAAAATTATTTTAAAATGGCTTGAAAAAGCACATGCAAATTAAAAATGCATTTAAAGAGTCATGTTAAAAATGTGTTGGTTTTTTTTTCTCATAGTGGCCTGTTAAAATACAAATGTCAGACACAAAAAAGAACACAAAGTTAGTTCAGTTTCTAATGTATTCTCTCAATTCATATTTTAATCTGAATAATATTCTTGAACAGAGACTTAACCTTTAAATATGCACAACAGAATTTAGCTTCACATAAACCCCAAATGCTGGGTGAACTGTAGATAACAAGTGCTTTGTATGTGATACAATGAAGGTAGCAAAAATACTTCTAACCTACATTTCCTGACCTTTGATTTTCAAATGGAAAGAGGCTGACTCAGTCTATGCAGAATGACTTTTTAAACACTGTATTTTTTTTGTCATCAGAAAAGTTCTGTCTTCCAAGATAGATCCTTCCTGAGGAAATTTAGCACCTAATCCTATTATTTGGCAAATTTCATCATACCCAACCAATATACCTTAATCTGGACCTGATAAAATTATTTTCTAAATAAAAAAGATTGTGAAAATCTCATTGCTCAAATTCACTTTTCAACAGAAGTATAATTTAATTTAGTTATGGCTGTATTATGTTGCTGCTTTGTAACCTTCTGTTACGAAGCACTTTGCTCATGAAACACAGTACCAAAGAAATACTCACCTATTGAATCAAGTAAATATAAGGCTCTGGAATAACAGTTTAAACTGAGGTTGAAGTGGTAATCTGATATGTGAAGGGTTTATTCATTGTTAGCACCATAGGATCATCAGTCTACCTAAAATTTTAGTTCTCACAAAATGTTTGAGTGCAAAGTTATACTCCTAGTACCTATTGAATTTAAGTCTGTGTCACAGTCTGTGCTCTGCTTCAGTTAGTGGGTCTGCTGCCACCCGTATAAAACGTGGAAGGTTCATTTGTGTTACTAATCAATATGTACAGTTGATAATATTGATCATTGTAGATGAACATTAAAGCTGTAAAACATTCCTAGTACCGGGAGGGAGGGTGTAAAAATTCTCATGAACAAGACAGACCGGCCTATCGAAATATTTTTTCTGTTCTTCCCCTTGGATGCTTTTTGTTGGGCTTTTGTTGGGAGAAAAAAAAATGGTACTTCAAAGGTACAGGGATTTTTTTGGTTGTTATTGAAGCTATTAATGTTCATATGTTGGAGCAATAAAAAACTTTTCTGTTTAATATGAATTTATAGGAGGCAAGGGACTAGAGATGAGGGAGATGGCTTAGGATTCAAAACATTGCAAATGTTTGGCAGGTTTTTTTTAGAGGAAAGGAAAAATCTCTTGAGACCTTTGTTTTTTAAGGAACAATATTACAAAATATGTAGTTACACAATATAAATTGGCAAATGAAAGAAGAGATTAATGGTTCTGGCAGCTAACTGAAGCTGGCATATTATCTCAACTTTCTTTTTAATATAAGAAAGTTTCTTTTCTTCCTTAATAAAAAGGGGCAAAAATTAAAGAACAACAAGAAATTTCTTACCAGCATTTAAGTACTAGATATCTTGAATGAACCTATATTTACTTTTATATTATCTTACTTGTAATTATGCAGCACAAGGGACTGCACTGAGGAGAGGCAATGATAATTTAAAAAAAAAAAAAAAAAAAAGAAGGTGAAGAAAGTGATGTGAAGTTATAGTGCAGAGAAGGACCCTCAACAAAATACAGTCTTCTCAGGATACTATGTCCATAAAGTTTCTTGCAATCTTGTGCTATCTCAATAACCAGGATACTGATTCTGTTTCATTTTACATAGCTTTGTGTTACTTTGTTGAACTGCTTGATATTCTGTCTTAAGACTAACTCTCATTAGTGCTTTCAGATGTTGAGTACGCAAAGACAACACATACAAAGTCTTGGCCACTTTATAAAAGAAAATAAGAATTAATATGATGATTCAAATGATTAGCTTTTCCACGAAGCAAGTACTGTTACCTATATATTGTACTCATCTTCCCTATGCAGGCAACAATTCAGAATCAACACTGAACAGGCTTATATTCCCACCAACTTGTTTTGGCTTTAAATACAACTCATGTCAGATTTAAAGTAGTAGGAGGCACATACAGTCTTTTCTTTCCCTTTTACCTTCTTTCTTTTAGTACACTATGCTTAGTTCCAAATTTTATTTGTGAGTTTAATCAAACTAAAATGCACCTTAGCAGCTCCAACCTGACTTAGAACTGCTTGTGAAACACAACTGCTTCACAGAACTAACATAGTACCACCACTAACAGTACCTGTTCTTAATCTCAAACGTACATAAATAATAATGCTTAGCAAATTATAAAGGCAAACCTAAATAGCCAAGAATATCCAGGTTTGAACTGCAACCAAAATATGTAGTCTGTTAAACAATGTAGAGTTGTAGAAACACTTTTTTCTGCTTTTAAGCCCACATTGAAACAACCCTTTACCTTTGCATGTGATTTAGTTTGCTGTATGGGGAAACTGGATGTGTGTTGGTGCGTATGTCCACCATTTCTCAGAAAAGTCAGCCAGGGCATGTCTGTACCTATGGTTACTTTGCTATTTTTTTGACCACAGAAGCCTGACCAAATAATGCTGAGATGAGCCTACTCTGTCTGTTGCTTAGTATTGTTGATTTGTCTCCTTATTACTTTCTTTTTCCTTTTTTTTTTTTCCAGCAAAGGAAGTATTTTTGTTGTTTCCAGCTGCTCTATATCCTCTCCCTCTACTTTGTGTGATCTACTGCGTACATTTGCATACATACGCGCATGTGTACGAACATATGTTATACATGTTTATAAACTGGCCAATGCATCACAGACAGAAGACTTGAATCTGAATCACTGTCTGCAACTTTTTGCTAACTGGTTTCAGAATGGAATGGAAAAAAATGCTGAATAATCTATAGCTGCTCTTAAAATATTCCTAATGGATCAGATCTATTAGCTAGAAATGCTGTCAATGACCCATTTGCAATGTGAATAATTCTTTTCTTTCTCATGTGATTAAATTTGGTTTGGCTGTTATTACATCCATTCCTTTCTTCCCTCCAAACAGAAAAATCACTTTCATAGTCTCATAGTTGTACACAAGGGAGCACAGAGAAAAGTCCAGTGATTCATTCATCAAATTTCCACATTTGAGTAAGAGTAAGCAGTGAGTTCAGACATCTCAGTCTGCAATAATTTTTCTGAATTACATGAACACTTGAACCAAGGAAATTAGAAGACAAAAAAGGGAGAAAAGGAACTAACTATCTTAATCTTATTTCCTTACTTACTTGTCAGGGATGAGCAACTCTTACATTGTTTTGAGAGAGTTGATGCTATTTAGTTCTCCTTCAGGGTCGATATGAGGGATATGAAACCCAGTCCAAAAGCTGTTTAAAGAATTCTGGCTTTTGCCATGTCAGGCTAAGACAGTGGTGTGATCATCACTGGCTTATTTTTAATCATGCTTGAAAAGTCAGGCTGTTTGAAGCAAAGGCAGTGACCTCCTTTACCTCTTTTAATCCTGGAAAATAACTTGCATGCCCTTCCTTCCCTCTTCCATGACTGCAAGATCTTTTCTAATGCACGTTCTTTTCCTTTAAGAGACTCAGGAATCATATGGAAAACTAGGAACATTTTCACTTAAGAAATGGACACTAAACAAGCTTTGCAATACTTGTTTCATAATAAATGATTAATTTTGCAGATAGATTAAATGAAAGTTAGAGAGGTCAGATGAGTTTCTCAGGGTTGTATGCTGCAGAAATTAATTTGGGTATAGAAACAAAAGACTTTTGAACTCTAGTCCCTTATTTGATAAAAAAATGCTATTACTAGTCAGGACTATCAACAGTGGTATTTGCAGATGTTTTGTTTCAAAATGTGCTAAAGAATCAATAGGAACAT
Organism: Pseudopipra pipra; assembly: GCF_036250125.1. Classification (NCBI taxonomy): domain Eukaryota; kingdom Metazoa; phylum Chordata; class Aves; order Passeriformes; family Pipridae; genus Pseudopipra; species Pseudopipra pipra. The sequence goes on along the minus strand of NC_087551.1, from coordinate 38,064,610 downwards.
TTGATTGGGCTGCCTGAGAGAAAAGCAACAGAGAAAAGATATTTACTGCCTGGCTGAAGTTTGAAAGGACGGTGTCTAGTCTTGGGGCTATGGCAATGTCATCCAAATTTCTCTTGGTATTTAAAATGTATGTCCCCTCCCAAAATCAGTTTTGAGATATGTCTAGTTTGACATATGTAAACATTTCCATTTCAGATATTTAAAGACCATGGTAACAGAGAGGATTTACTGCTGTCCATGTTTTATTATTTGATGCATTTGGATTCACTTTGTTTGCTTTGTCTTTCATGTGTGAATTTCACCACTTTGTCTTGCAGTACAAAAATGACAGCATCAAATGTATAGCAAGCAGGTTTCCGTATGTCATCTAAACACACTCTAAAAAACCTGCTGAATAAGGGTAGACCTCTCTGGTTGGAAGAAATATAGTAACTGTCTTGACTGTTTGATCTCTATGTATAGCAAAAAAAAAATATTTGATTCATGGAGATTTGTGCCCTGAAGTATTACTGTGTTGCAGCTGATGTCTTGTGCATTGTTACTGGGCATTAGAAAGGTGTGACGTGTTAACAATGACAACCTGCTATGCTGCTGCTGCTTCACATTTCACAGATGGCTTATTTCCCTTACCTCCCAGAGTAACTGTCAGGGAGGCAAACAACCTGTATGAGCATTTCTCTTCTTTCTATAAACCTAGTAATTACCTTACAGCTATTAGACACAGCTGTATGCAGGTGTAAGGTTATACCGGCTATACAAGTGTTCTTCAGGGAGATTTTCAGTCACCAGAGGAAAAAAACATTGGCTATCTCCTTCTCCTCAAAGAGGATAGTTGCAGTAATCGAAGAGTTAGTACTGTTTATCTTTTTTTTTTTTTTTTAATTGAGCATTCTTCTATGCAGTATGAATTTTATTTTGATTGGCTTCCTGTTTCTTGGGATGTTTTCCTGTGATGGAATTCTGGCTTGACGGTCATTCACCATCAAATTCCTTTCTCATTATTCTCATTTGCAAAATATTTTGAAGACACATTTCTCAAAACAAGGCTTCTTATTTGAATGTCTTGTCTTTCTCTGTTCTGTAAACCATTAGTGGCCTTTATTCATAGAACTTAAATAATAAGCCATTGACTGAGCTGATGCCTCCAGATTTGTCTCTTGTTCTTTATTCCTCATGTTCCTTCAAAAATATTGTCAGTTCATTCTGAGTAGTCAAATGAGACTTTGATATGACTCCCCCACTAGCCAGCTTCAGAACTGTAAA